>NC_064847.1:2936200-3255027 GCF_024166365.1 Elephas maximus indicus
TTCCTTTGGCTGCAGTCACCAGGCCTTTTTTCCGAGTACCTCTGAGCACAGTCATCAGCCCTTTCTCCCGAGGTACCTCTGGGAATAGTCACCAGGCCTTCCTTCTGAGGTACCTCTGGGTACAGTCAGCAGGCCTTCCTTCTCAGATACCTCTGGGCACAGTCACCAGGGCTTCCTTCTTAGGTACCTCTGAGTACAGTCACCAGTCTTCCTTCTGAGGTACCTTTTGGTACACTTACCAGGTCTTCCTTTTGAGGTACCTCTGTGGACTGTCACCAGGCCTTCCTGCTGAGGCACCTCTGGGTACACTCATTAGACACTCCTATTTAGGTACCTCTGGTACAGTCACCAGGCCTTCCTTCCAAGGTACCTTTGGGTATATTCACCAGAACTTCCTTCCGAGGTACCTCTGGGTACTGTCACCAGGCCTTCCTTCTGAGGTAAGTCTGGGTACAGTCAATAGGCCTTCCTTCTGAGGTACATCTGGGAAATGTCACCAGGCCTTCCTTCCGAGGTATCTCTGGGTACAGTTACCAGGCCTTCATTCTCAGGCACCTCTGGGTACAGTCACCAGGCCTTCCTTCTGAGGTAGCTCTGGGTACTGTCACCAGGCCTTCCTTCTGAGTTACCTCTGCGTATAGTCACCAGGCCTTCCTTCTGAGGTACCTCTGGGTACAGTCACCAGACCTTCCTTCTGAGGTACCTCTGGGTACTGTCACCAGGTTTTCCTTCTGAGGTAACTCTGCGTACTGTCACCAGGCCTTCCTTCCGAGGTAATTCTGTGTTCAGTCAAGAGTCCTGCCTTCCGAGGAACCTCTGGGTACACTCACGAGGCCCTGTATCCGAGGTACGTCTGGGTACAGTCACCAGGCCTTCCTTCCGAGGTACCTCTGGGTATAGTCAGTAGGCCTTCCTTCTGAGGTACCTCTGGGTAATGTCTCCAGGGATTCTATCTCCAGTACTTCTGGGTACAGTCAACAGGCCTTCATTCTCAGGTACCTCTGGGTAGAGTCACCAGCCCTTCATTCTCAGGTACCTCAGAGTACGGTCTCCAGGCCTTCTTTCCGAGGACCCTCTGGGTACAGTCACCAGACCTTCCTTCTGAGGTACCTCTGGGTATCGTCACCAGGCCTTTCTTCTGAGGTAACTCTGGGTACAGTCAGCAGGCCTTCCTCCTCAAATACCTCTGGGCACAGTCACCAGGCCTTCCTTCTTAGGTACCTCTGGGTACAGTCACCAGGCCTTCCTTCTCAGTTACCTTTGGGTACACTTACCAGGTCTTCCTTCTGAGGTACCTCAGTGGACTGTCACCAGGCCTTCCTTCCAAGCTACCTCTGGGTATAGTCACCAGTCCTTCCTTCTGAGGTAACTCTGGGTACAATAATCAGACCTTTCTTCCGAGATACCTCTGGGTAGAGTGACCAGGCATTCCTTCCGAGGTACCTCTGAGTACAGTCAGTAGGCCTTCCTTCTGAGGTACAGCTGGGTAATGTCACCAGGCCTTCCTTCCGAGGTAGCTCTGGGTACAGTTACCAGGCCTTCCTTTTCAGGCACCTCTGAGTACAGTCACCAGGCCTTCATTCTCAGGCACCTCTGGGTACAGTCACCAAGCCGTCCTTCCCAGTTACGACTGGGTACTGTCACCAGGCCTTCCTTCCGAGGTACCTCAGGGTACAGGCACCAGGCCTCGTATCCAAGGTACCTCTGGGTACAGTCACCAGGCCTTCCTTCTGAGGTACCTCTGGGTACAGTTACCAGGCCTTCATTCTCAGGCAACTCTGGGTACAGTCACCAGGCCTTCCTTCTGAGGTAGCTCTGGGTACAGTCACCAAGCCTTCCTTCCCAGTTACACCTGGGTACTGTCACCAGGCCTTCCTTCCGAGGTACCTCAGGGTACAGGCACCAGGCCTCGTATCCAAGGTACCGCTGGGTACAGTCACCAGGACTTCCTTCCGAGGTACCTCTTGGTATAGTCAGTACGCCTGCCTTCTGAGGTACCTCGGGGAAATGTCTCCTGGACTTCCTTCTCCAGTATCTCTGGGTACAGTCACCAGGTTTCATTCTCAGGTACCTCTGGGTACAGTCACCAGGCCTTCGTTCTGAGGTACCTCTGAGTAGAGTCAGCAGGCCTGCCTTCTCAGATAACTCTGCGTACAGTCACCAGGCTTTCCTTCTGACATATTTCTGGGTACAGTCACCAGGCCTTCGTTCCGAGGTACCTCTGGGTACAGTCAGTAGGCCTTCCTTCCGAGGTCCCTCTGGGTACTGTCACCAGGCCTTTCTTCTGAGGTACCTCTGGGTACAGTCACCAGGCCTTCCTTCCGAGGTACCTCTGGGTACAGTTACCAGGCCTTCCTTCTCAGGTTCCTCTGTGTACAGTCACCAGGCCTTCCTTCCGAGCTACCTCTGGGTACTGTCACCAGGCCTTCCTTCGCAGGTATCTCTGGGTACAGTCACCAGGCCTTCCCTCCAGGGTTACTCTGGGTACAGTCACCAGGCCTTCCTTCCAGGTACCTCTGGGTACAGTCCGTAGGCCTTCCTTCTGAGGTAACTCTGAGTACAGTCAGGAGGCCTGCCTTCTCAGACACTTCTGGGTACTGTCACCAGGCCTTCCTTCTGAGGTACCTCTGGGTCCAGTCATCAGGCCTTCCTTCCTAGGTATGCATGGGCAGAGTCACCAGGCCTTCCTTCTGAGGTACCTCTGGGTATAGTCACCAGGCATTCCTTCCGAGATACCTCTGGGTACAGTCTCTAAGCCTTCCTTCCGAGGTTTGTCTTTGTACAGTTTCCAGGCCTTCCTTCTGAGGTACCTCTGGGTACAGTCACCACGCCTTCCTTCTTAGGTACCTCTGGGTATAGTTACCAGGCCTTCCTTCTCAGGTACGCCTGGGTACTGTCACCAGGCCTTCCTTCCGAGGTACCTCTGGGTACTGTAACCACGCCTTCCTTCCGAGGGTCCTCTGGGTACAGGCACCAGCCATTGCTTCCGAAGTAACTCTGGGTACAGTCACCAGGCCTTGTATCCAAGGTAACTCTGGGTACAGTCAGCGGGACTTCCTTCTGAGGTACTTCTTGGTATAGTCAGTAGGCCTGCCTTCTGAGGTACCTCTGGGTAATGTCTCCTGGGCTTCCTTCTCCAGTACCTTTGGGTACAGTCACCAGGCCTTCATTCTCAGATACCTCGGGGTACAGTCACCAGGCCTTCGTTCTGAGGTACCTCTGAGTAGAGTCAGCAGGCGTGCCTTCTCAGATGACTCTGGGTACTATCACCAGGCCTCTCTTCCGAGGTAACTCTGGGTACAGATAATCAGACCTTTCTTCCGAGATACCTCTCGGTAGAGTGACCAGGCCTTCCTTCCGAGATAACTCTGGGTACAGTCAGTCGGTCTTCCTTCTGAGCTACATCTGGGTGATGTCACCAGGCCTTCCTTCCGAGGTACCTCTGGGTACAGTCACCAGGCCTTCCCTTCACGGTTACTCTGGCTACACTCACAAGGCCTTCCTTCCGAGGTACCCCAGGGTACAGACACCAAACGTTTCTTCCATGGTAACTCTGGGTACAGTCACCAGACCTGCCTTCCGAGGTACCTCTGTTTACTGTCACCTGTCCTTCCTTCCGAGGTAAGTCTGGGTACAGTCACCAGGATTTCCTTCCGAGGTACCTCTGGGTTAGTCACCAGGCCTTCCTTCCGAGGTACGTCTGGGTACAGTCACCAGGCCTTTATTCTGAGGTACCTCTGGGTACAGTCACCAGACCTTCCTTCTGAGGTACCTCTGTTTCAGTCACCAGGCCTTCCTTCTGAGATACCTGTGGTTACAGTCACCAGACCTTCCTTCTCAGGTTCCTTTGGCTGCAGTCACCAGGCCTTTTTTCCGAGTACCTCTGAGCACAGTCATCAGCCCTTTCTCCCGAGGTACCTCTGGGAATAGTCACCAGGCCTTCCTTCTGAGGTACCTCTGGGTACAGTCAGCAGGCCTTCCTTCTCAGATACCTCTGGGCACAGTCACCAGGGCTTCCTTCTTAGGTACCTCTGAGTACAGTCACCAGCCTTCCTTCTGAGGTACCTTTTGGTACACTTACCAGGTCTACCTTTGAGGTACATCTGTGGACTGTCACCAGGCCTTTCTGCTGAGGCACCTCTGGGTACACTCATTAGACACTCCTATTTAGGTACCTCTGGGTACAGTCACCAGGCCTTCCTTCCAAGGTATCTTTGGGGATATTCACCAGTCCTTCCTTCCGAGGTACCTCTGGGTACTGTCACCAGGCCTTCCTTCTGAGGTAAGTCTGGGTACAGTCAATAGGCCTTCCTTCTGAGGTACATCTGGGAAATGTCACCAGGCCTTCCTTCCGAGGTATCTCTGGGTACAGTTACCAGGCCTTCATTCTCAGGCACCTCTGGGTACAGTCACCAGGCCTTCCTTCTGACGTAGCTCTGGGTACTGTCACCAGGCCTTCCTTCTGAGTTACCTCTGCGTATAGCCACCAGGCCTTCCTTCTGAGGTACCTCTGGGTACAGTCACCAGACCTTCCTTCTGAGGTAGCTCTGGGTACAGACACCAGGGCTTCCTTCGGAGGTACCTCTGGGTAAGGTCATCAGGGCTTCCTTCCGAGGTATGTATGGGTAGAGTCACCAGGGCTTCCTTCTAAGGTACGTCTGAGTACAGTCACCAGGCCTTCCTTCCGAGGTATCTCTGGGTACAGGCATCAGGCCTTCCCTCCGAAGAACGTCTGCGTACAGTCATCAGGCCTTCGTACCGAGTTACCTCAGGGTACAGTCACCAGGCCTTCCTTCCGAGGTACCTCTGTGTTCAGTCACCAGTCCTTCCTTCCGAGGAAACTCTGGGTACAGTCACCAGGCCTTCTTTCCGAAGTACCTCTGGGAATAGTCACCAGGCCTTCGGTCTGAGGTACCTCTGGGTACAGTCAGCAGGCCTTCCTTCTCAGATACCTCTGGGCACAGTCACCAGGGCTTCCTTCTTAGGTACCTCTGAGTACAGTCACCAGCCTTTCTTCTGAGGTACCTTTTGGTACACTTACCAGGTCTTCCTTTTGAGGTACCTCTGTGGACTGTCACCAGGCCTTCCTGCTGAGGCACCTCTGGGTACACTCATTAGACACTCCTATTTAGGTACCTCTGGTACAGTCACCAGGCCTTCCTTCCAAGGTACCTTTGGGTATATTCACCAGAACTTCCTTCCGAGGTACCTCTGGGTACTGTCACCAGGCCTTCCTTCTGAGGTAAGTCTGGGTACAGTCAATAGGCCTTCCTTCTGAGGTACATCTGGGAAATGTCACCAGGCCTTCCTTCCGAGGTATCTCTGGGTACAGTTACCAGGCCTTCATTGTCAGGCACCTCTGGGTACAGTCACCAGGCCTTCCTTCTGAGGTAGCTCTGGGTACTGTCACCAGGCCTTCCTTCTGAGTCACCTCTGCGTATAGTCACCAGGCCTTCCTTCTGAGGTACCTCTGGGTACAGTCACCAGACCTTCCTTCTGAGGTACCTCTGGGTACTGTCACCAGGTTTTCCTTCTGAGGTAACTCTGCGTACTGTCACCAGGCCTTCCTTCCGAGGTAATTCTGTGTTCAGTCAAGAGTCCTGCCTTCCGAGGAACCTCTGGGTACACTCACGAGGCCCTGTATCCGAGGTACGTCTGGGTACAGTCACCAGGTCTTCCTTCCGAGGTACCTCTGGGTATAGTCAGTAGGCCTTCCTTCTGAGGTACCTCTGGGTAATGTCTCCAGGGATTCTATCTCCAGTACTTCTGGGTACAGTCAACAGGCCTTCATTCTCAGGTACCTCTGGGTAGAGTCACCAGCCCTTCATTCTCAGGTACCTCAGAGTACGGTCTCCAGGCCTTCTTTCCGAGGACCCTCTGGGTACAGTCACCAGACCTTCCTTCTGAGGTACCTCTGGGTATCGTCACCAGGCCTTTCTTCTGAGGTAACTCTGCGTACAGTCAGCAGGCCTTCCTCCTCAAATACCTCTGGGCACAGTCACCAGGCCTTCCTTCTTAGGTACCTCTGGGTACAGTCACCAGGCCTTCCTTCTCAGTTACCTTTGGGTACACTTACCAGGTCTTCCTTCTGAGGTACCTCAGTGGACTGTCACCAGGCCTTCCTTCCAAGCTACCTCTGGGTATAGTCACCAGTCCTTCCTTCTGAGGTAACTCTGGGTACAATCATCAGACCTTTCTTCCGAGATACCTCTGGGTACAGTGACCAGGCATTCCTTCCGAGGTACCTCTGAGTACAGTCAGTAGGCCTTCCTTCTGAGGTACATCTGGGTAATGTCACCAGGCCTTCCTTCCAAGGTACCTCTGGGTACAGTTACCAGGCCTTCCTTTTCAGGCACCTCTGAGTACAGTCACCAGGCCTTCATTCTCAGGCACCTCTGGGTACAGTCACCAAGCCGTCCTTCCCAGTTACGACTGGGTACTGTCACCAGGCCTTCCTTCCGAGGTACCTCAGGGTACAGGCACCAGGCCTCGTATCCAAGGTACCTCTGGGTACAGTCACCAGGCCTTCCTTCTGAGGTACCTCTGGGTACAGTTACCAGGCCTTCATTCTCAGGCACCTCTGGGTACAGTCACCAGGCCTTCCTTCTGAGGTAGCTCTGGGTACAGTCACCAAGCCTTCCTTCCCAGTTACACCTGGGTACTGTCACCAGGCCTTCCTTCCGAGGTACCTCAGGGTACAGGCACCAGGCCTCGTATCCAAGGTACCGCTGGGTACAGTCACCAGGACTTCCTTCCGAGGTACCTCTTGGTATAGTCAGTAGGCCTGCCTTCTGAGGTACCTCGGGGTAATGTCTCCTGGACTTCCTTCTCCAGTACCTCTGGGTACAGTCACCAGGCCTTCATTCTCAGGTACCTCGGGGTACAGTCACCAGGCTTTCATTCTCAGGTACCTCTGGGTACAGTCACCAGGCCTTCGTTCTGAGGTACCTCTGAGTAGAGTCAGCAGGCCTGCCTTCTCAGATAACTCTGCGTACAGTCACCAGGCTTTCCTTCTGACATATTTCTGGGTACAGTCACCAGGCCTTCGTTCCGAGGTACCTCTGGGTACAGTCAGTAGGCCTTCCTTCCGAGGTCCCTCTGGGTACTGTCACCAGGCCTTTCTTCTGAGGTACCTCTGGGTACAGTCACCAGGCCTTCCTTCCGAGGTACCTCTGGGTACAGTTACCAGGCCTTCCTTCTCAGGTTCCTCTGTGTACAGTCACCAGGCCTTCCTTCCGAGCTACCTCTGGGTACTGTCACTAGGCCTTCCTTCGCAGGTATCTCTGGGTACAGTCACCAGGCCTTCCCTCCAGGGTTACTCTGGGTACAGTCACCAGGCCTTCCTTCCAGGTACCTCTGGGTACAGTCCGTAGGCCTTCCTTCTGAGGTAACTCTGAGTACAGTCAGGAGGCCTGCCTTCTCAGACACTTCTGGGTACTGTCACCAGGCCTTCCTTCTGAGGTACCTCTGGGTCCAGTCATCAGGCCTTCCTTCCTAGGTATGCATGGGCAGAGTCACCAGGCCTTCCTTCTGAGGTACCTCTGGGTATAGTCACCAGGCCTTCCTTCCGAGGTACGTCTGGGTACAGTCTCTAAGCCTTCCTTCCGAGGTTTGTCTTTGTACAGTTTCCAGGCCTTCCTTCTGAGGTACCTCTGGGTACAGTCACCACGCCTTCCTTCTTAGGTACCTCTGGGTATAGTTACCAGGCCTTCCTTCTCAGGTACGCCTGGGTACTGTCACCAGGCCTTCCTTCTTAGGTACCTCTGGGTACAGTCACCAGGCCTTCCTTCTCAGTTACCTTTGGGTACACTTACCAGGTCTTCCTTCTGAGGTACCTCAGTGGACTGTCACCAGGCCTTCCTTCCAAGCTACCTCTGGGTATAGTCACCAGTCCTTCCTTCCGAGGTAACTCTGGGTACAGTCATCAGACCTTTTTTCCGAGGTAACTGTGGGTACAATCATAAGACCTTTCTTCCGAGATACCTCTGGGTAGAGAGACCAGGCCTTCCTTCCGAGGTACCTCTGTTTCAGTCACCAGGCCTTCCTTCTGAGATACCTGTGGTTACAGTCACCAGACCTTCCTTCTCAGGTTCCTTTGGCTGCAGTCACCAGGCCTTTTTTCCGAGTACCTCTGAGCACAGTCATCAGCCCTTTCTCCCGAGGTACCTCTGGGAATAGTCACCAGGCCTTCCTTCTGAGGTACCTCTGGGTACAGTCAGCAGGCCTTCCTTCTAAGATACCTCTGGGCACAGTCACCAGGGCTTCCTTCTTAGGTACCTCTGAGTACAGTCACCAGCCTTCCTTCTGAGGTACCTTTTGGTACACTTACCAGGTCTACCTTTGAGGTACATCTGTGGACTGTCACCAGGCCTTTCTGCTGAGGCACCTCTGGGTACACTCATTAGACACTCCTATTTAGGTACCTCTGGGTACAGTCACCAGGCCTTCCTTCCAAGGTATCTTTGGGGATATTCACCAGTCCTTCCTTCCGAGGTACCTCTGGGTACTGTCACCAGGCCTTCCTTCTGAGGTAAGTCTGGGTACAGTCAATAGGCCTTCCTTCTGAGGTACATCTGGGAAATGTCACCAGGCCTTCCTTCCGAGGTATCTCTGGGTACAGTCACCAGGCCTTCCTTCTGAGGTAGCTCTGGGTACTGTCACCAGGCCTTCCTTCTGAGTTACCTCTGCGTATAGCCACCAGGCCTTCCTTCTGAGGTACCTCTGGGTACAGTCACCAGACCTTCCTTCTGAGGTAGCTCTGGGTACAGACACCAGGGCTTCCTTCGCAGGTACCTCTGGGTAAGGTCATCAGGGCTTCCTTCCGAGGTATGTATGGGTAGAGTCACCAGGGCTTCCTTCTAAGGTACGTCTGAGTACAGTCACCAGGCCTTCCTTCCGAGGTATCTCTGGGTACAGGCATCAGGCCTTCCCTCCGAAGAACGTCTGGGTACAGTCATCAGGCCTTCGTACCGAGTTACCTCAGGGTACAGTCACCAGGCCTTCCTTCCGAGGTACCTCTGTGTTCAGTCACCAGTCCTTCCTTCCGAGGAAACTCTGGGTACAGTCACCAGGCCTTCTTTCCGAAGTACCTCTGGGAATAGTCACCAGGCCTTCGGTCTGAGGTACCTCTGGGTACAGTCAGCAGGCCTTCCTTCTCAGATACCTCTGGGCACAGTCACCAGGGCTTCCTTCTTAGGTACCTCTGAGTACAGTCACCAGCCTTTCTTCTGAGGTACCTTTTGGTACACTTACCAGGTCTTCCTTTTGAGGTACCTCTATGGACTGTCACCAGGCCTTCCTGCTGAGGCACCTCTGGGTACACTCATTAGACACTCCTATTTAGGTACCTCTGGTACAGTCACCAGGCCTTCCTTCCAAGGTACCTTTGGGTATATTCACCAGAACTTCCTTCCGAGGTACCTCTGGGTACTGTCACCAGGCCTTCCTTCTGAGGTAAGTCTGGGTACAGTCAATAGGCCTTCCTTCTGAGGTACATCTGGGAAATGTCACCAGGCCTTCCTTCCGAGGTATCTCTGGGTACACTTAAAAGGCCTTCATTCTCAGGCACCTCTGGGTACAGTCACCAGGCCTTCTTCTGAGGTAGCTCTGGGTACTGTCACCAGGCCTTCCTTCTGAGTTACCTCTGCGTATAGTCACCAGGCCTTCCTTCTGAGGTACCTCTGGGTACAGTCACCAGACCTTCCTTCTGAGGTACCTCTGGGTACTGTCACCAGGTTTTCCTTCTGAGCTAACTCTGCGTACTGTCACCAGGCCTTCCTTCCGAGGTAATTCTGTGTTCAGTCAAGAGTCCTGCCTTCCGAGGAACCTCTGGGTACACTCACGAGGCCCTGTATCCGAGGTACGTCTGGGTACAGTCACCAGGCCTTCCTTCCGAGGTACCTCTGGGTATAGTCAGTAGGCCTTCCTTCTGAGGTACCTCTGGGTAATGTCTCCAGGGATTCTATCTCCAGTACTTCTGGGTACAGTCAACAGGCCTTCATTCTCAGGTACCTCTGGGTAGAGTCACCAGCCCTTCATTCTCAGGTACCTCAGAGTACCGTCTCCAGGCCTTCTTTCCGAGGACCCTCTGGGTACAGTCACCAGACCTTCCTTCTGAGGTACCTCTGGGTATCGTCACCAGGCCTTTCTTCTGAGGTAACTCTGCGTACAGTCAGCAGGCCTTCCTCCTCAAATACCTCTGGGCACAGTCACCAGGCCTTCCTTCTTAGGTACCTCTGGGTACAGTCACCAGGCCTTCCTTCTCAGTTACCTTTGGGTACACTTACCAGGTCTTCCTTCTGAGGTACCTCAGTGGACTGTCACCAGGCCTTCCTTCCAAGCTACCTCTGGGTATAGTCACCAGTCCTTCCTTCTGAGGTAACTCTGGGTACAATCATCAGACCTTTCTTCCGAGATACCTCTGGGTACAGTGACCAGGCATTCCTTCCGAGGTACCTCTGAGTACAGTCAGTAGGCCTTCCTTCTGAGGTACATCTGGGTAATGTCACCAGGCCTTCCTTCCGAGGTACCTCTGGGTACAGTTACCAGGCCTTCCTTTTCAGGCACCTCTGAGTACAGTCACCAGGCCTTCATTCTCAGGCACCTCTGGGTACAGTCACCAAGCCGTCCTTCCCAGTTACGACTGGGTACTGTCACCAGGCCTTCCTTCCGAGGTACCTCAGGGTACAGGCACCAGGCCTCGTAACCAAGGTACCTCTGGGTACAGTCACCAGGCCTTCCTTCTGAGGTACCTCTGGGTACAGTTACCAGGCCTTCATTCTCAGGCACCTCTGGGTACAGTCACCAGGGCTTCCTTCTGAGGTAGCTCTGGGTACAGTCACCAAGCCTTCCTTCCCAGTTACACCTGGGTACTGTCACCAGGCCTTCCTTCCGAGGTACCTCAGGGTACAGGCACCAGGCCTCGTATCCAAGGTACCGCTGGGTACAGTCACCAGGACTTCCTTCCGAGGTACCTCTTGGTATAGTCAGTAGGCCTGCCTTCTGAGGTACCTCGGGGTAATGTCTCCTGGACTTCCTTCTCCAGTACCTCTGGGTACAGTCACCAGGCCTTCATTGTCAGGTACCTCGGGGTACAGTCACCAGGCTTTCATTCTCAGGTACCTCTGGGTACAGTCACCAGGCCTTCGTTCTGAGGTACCTCTGAGTAGAGTCAGCAGGCCTGCCTTCTCAGATAACTCTGCGTACAGTCACCAGGCTTTCCTTCTGACATATTTCTGGGTACAGTCACCAGGCCTTCGTTCCGAGGTACCTCTGGGTACAGTCAGTAGGCCTTCCTTCCGAGGTCCCTCTGGGTACTGTCACCAGGCCTTTCTTCTGAGGTACCTCTGGGTACAGTCACCAGGCCTTCCTTCCGAGGTACCTCTGGGTACAGTTACCAGGCCTTCCTTCTCAGGTTCCTCTGTGTACAGTCACCAGGCCTTCCTTCCGAACTACCTCTGGGTACTGTCACCAGGCCTTCCTTCGCAGGTATCTCTGGGTACAGTCACCAGGCCTTCCCTCCAGGGTTACTCTGGGTACAGTCACCAGGCCTTCCTTCCAGGTACCTCTGGGTACAGTCCGTAGGCCTTCCTTCTGAGGTAACTCTGAGTACAGTCAGGAGGCCTGCCTTCTCAGACACTTCTGGGTACTGTCACCAGGCCTTCCTTCTGAGGTACCTCTGGGTCCAGTCATCAGGCCTTCCTTCCTAGGTATGCATGGGCAGAGTCACCAGGCCTTCCTTCTGAGGTACCTCTGGGTATAGTCACCAGGCCTTCCTTCCGATGTACGTCTGGGTACAGTCTCTAAGCCTTCCTTCCGAGGTTTGTCTTTGTACAGTTTCCAGGCCTTCCTTCTGAGGTACCTCTGGGTACAGTCACCACGCCTTCCTTCTTAGGTACCTCTGGGTATAGTTACCAGGCCTTCCTTCTCAGGTACGCCTGGGTACTGTCACCAGGCCTTCCTTCTTAGGTACCTCTGGGTACAGTCACCAGGCCTTCCTTCTCAGTTACCTTTGGGTACACTTACCAGGTCTTCCTTCTGAGGTACCTCAGTGGACTGTCACCAGGCCTTCCTTCCAAGCTACCTCTGGGTATAGTCACCAGTCCTTCCTTCCGAGGTAACTCTGGGTACAGTCATCAGACCTTTTTTCCGAGGTAACTGTGGGTACAATCATAAGACCTTTCTTCCGAGATACCTCTGGGTAGAGAGACCAGGCCTTCCTTCCGAGGTACCTCTGTTTCAGTCACCAGGCCTTCCTTCTGAGATACCTGTGGTTACAGTCACCAGACCTTCCTTCTCAGGTTCCTTTGGCTGCAGTCACCAGGCCTTTTTTCCGAGTACCTCTGAGCACAGTCATCAGCCCTTTCTCCCGAGGTACCTCTGGGAATAGTCACCAGGCCTTCCTTCTGAGGTACCTCTGGGTACAGTCAGCAGGCCTTCCTTCTCAGATACCTCTGGGCACAGTCACCAGGGCTTCCTTCTTAGGTACCTCTGAGTACAGTCACCAGCCTTCCTTCTGAGGTACCTTTTGGTACACTTACCAGGTCTACCTTTGAGGTACATCTGTGGACTGTCACCAGGCCTTTCTGCTGAGGCACCTCTGGGTACACTCATCAGACACTCCTATTTAGGTACCTCTGGGTACAGTCACCAGGCCTTCCTTCCAAGGTATCTTTGGGGATATTCACCAGTCCTTCCTTCCGAGGTACCTCTGGGTACTGTCACCAGGCCTTCCTTCTGAGGTAAGTCTGGGTACAGTCAATAGGCCTTCCTTCTGAGGTACATCTGGGAAATGTCACCAGGCCTTCCTTCCGAGGTATCTCTGGGTACAGTTACCAGGCCTTCATTCTCAGGCACCTCTGGGTACAGTCACCAGGCCTTCCTTCTGACGTAGCTCTGGGTACTGTCACCAGGCCTTCCTTCTGAGTTACCTCTGCGTATAGCCACCAGGCCTTCCTTCTGAGGTACCTCTGGGTACAGTCACCAGACCTTCCTTCTGAGGTAGCTCTGGGTACAGACACCAGGGCTTCCTTCGGAGGTACCTCTGGGTAAGGTCATCAGGGCTTCCTTCCGAGGTATGTATGGGTAGAGTCACCAGGGCTTCCTTCTAAGGTACGTCTGAGTACAGTCACCAGGCCTTCCTTCCGAGGTATCTCTGGGTACAGGCATCAGGCCTTCCCTCCGAAGAACGTCTGGGTACAGTCATCAGGCCTTCGTACCGAGTTACCTCAGGGTACAGTCACCAGGCCTTCCTTCCGAGTACCTCTGTGTTCAGTCACCAGTCCTTCCTTCCGAGGAAACTCTGGGTACAGTCACCAGGCCTTCTTTCCGAAGTACCTCTGGGAATAGTCACCAGGCCTTCGGTCTGAGGTACCTCTGGGTACAGTCAGCAGGCCTTCCTTCTCAGATACCTCTGGGCACAGTCACCAGGGCTTCCTTCTTAGGTACCTCTGAGTACAGTCACCAGCCTTTCTTCTGAGGTACCTTTTGGTACACTTACCAGGTCTTCCTTTTGAGGTACCTCTATGGACTGTCACCAGGCCTTCCTGCTGAGGCACCTCTGGGTACACTCATTAGACACTCCTATTTAGGTACCTCTGGTACAGTCACCAGGCCTTCCTTCCAAGGTACCTTTGGGTATATTCACCAGAACTTCCTTCCGAGGTACCTCTGGGTACTGTCACCAGGCCTTCCTTCTGAGGTAAGTCTGGGTACAGTCAATAGGCCTTCCTTCTGAGGTACATCTGGGAAATGTCACCAGGCCTTCCTTCCGAGGTATCTCTGGGTACACTTAAAAGGCCTTCATTCTCAGGCACCTCTGGGTACAGTCACCAGGCCTTCCTTCTGAGGTAGCTCTGGGTACTGTCACCAGGCCTTCCTTCTGAGTTACCTCTGCGTATAGTCACCAGGCCTTCCTTCTGAGGTACCTCTGGGTACAGTCACCAGACCTTCCTTCTGAGGTACCTCTGGGTACTGTCACCAGGTTTTCCTTCTGAGGTAACTCTGCGTACTGTCACCAGGCCTTCCTTCCGAGGTAATTCTGTGTTCAGTCAAGAGTCCTGCCTTCCGAGGAACCTCTGGGTACACTCACGAGGCCCTGTATCCGAGGTACGTCTGGGTACAGTCACCAGGCCTTCCTTCCGAGGTACCTCTGGGTATAGTCAGTAGGCCTTCCTTCTGAGGTACCTCTGGGTAATGTCTCCAGGGATTCTATCTCCAGTACTTCTGGGTACAGTCAACAGGCCTTCATTCTCAGGTACCTCTGGGTAGAGTCACCAGCCCTTCATTCTCAGGTACCTCAGAGTACGGTCTCCAGGCCTTCTTTCCAAGGACCCTCTGGGTACAGTCACCAGACCTTCCTTCTGAGGTACCTCTGGGTATCGTCACCAGGCCTTTCTTCTGAGGTAACTCTGCGTACAGTCAGCAGGCCTTCCTCCTCAAATACCTCTGGGCACAGTCACCAGGCCTTCCTTCTTAGGTACCTCTGGGTACAGTCACCAGGCCTTCCTTCTCAGTTACCTTTGGGTACACTTACCAGGTCTTCCTTCTGAGGTACCTCAGTGGACTGTCACCAGGCCTTCCTTCCAAGCTACCTCTGGGTATAGTCACCAGTCCTTCCTTCTGAGGTAACTCTGGGTACAATCATCAGACCTTTCTTCCGAGATACCTCTGGGTACAGTGACCAGGCATTCCTTCCGAGGTACCTCTGAGTACAGTCAGTAGGCCTTCCTTCTGAGGTACATCTGGGTAATGTCACCAGGCCTTCCTTCCAAGGTACCTCTGGGTACAGTTACCAGGCCTTCCTTTTCAGGCACCTCTGAGTACAGTCACCAGGCCTTCATTCTCAGGCACCTCTGGGTACAGTCACCAAGCCGTCCTTCCCAGTTACGACTGGGTACTGTCACCAGGCCTTCCTTCCGAGGTACCTCAGGGTACAGGCACCAGGCCTCGTATCCAAGGTACCTCTGGGTACAGTCACCAGGCCTTCCTTCTGAGGTACCTCTGGGTACAGTTACCAGGCCTTCATTCTCAGGCACCTCTGGGTACAGTCACCAGGCCTTCCTTCTGAGGTAGCTCTGGGTACAGTCACCAAGCCTTCCTTCCCAGTTACACCTGGGTACTGTCACCAGGCCTTCCTTCCGAGGTACCTCAGGGTACAGGCACCAGGCCTCGTATCCAAGGTACCGCTGGGTACAGTCACCAGGACTTCCTTCCGAGGTACCTCTTGGTATAGTCAGTAGGCCTGCCTTCTGAGGTACCTCGGGGTAATGTCTCCTGGACTTCCTTCTCCAGTACCTCTGGGTACAGTCACCAGGCCTTCATTCTCAGGTACCTCGGGGTACAGTCACCAGGCTTTCATTCTCAGGTACCTCTGGGTACAGTCACCAGGCCTTCGTTCTGAGGTACCTCTGAGTAGAGTCAGCAGGCCTGCCTTCTCAGATAACTCTGCGTACAGTCACCAGGCTTTCCTTCTGACATATTTCTGGGTACAGTCACCAGGCCTTCGTTCCGAGGTACCTCTGGGTACAGTCAGTAGGCCTTCCTTCCGAGGTCCCTCTGGGTACTGTCACCAGGCCTTTCTTCTGAGGTACCTCTGGGTACAGTCACCAGGCCTTCCTTCCGAGGTACCTCTGGGTACAGTTACCAGGCCTTCCTTCTCAGGTTCCTCTGTGTACAGTCACCAGGCCTTCCTTCCGAGCTACCTCTGGGTACTGTCACCAGGCCTTCCTTCTGAGGTACCTCTGGGTCCAGTCATCAGGCCTTCCTTCCTAGGTATGCATGGGCAGAGTCACCAGGCCTTCCTTCTGAGGTACCTCTGGGTATAGTCACCAGGCCTTCCTTCCGAGGTACGTCTGGGTACAGTCTCTAAGCCTTCCTTCCGAGGTTTGTCTTTGTACAGTTTCCAGGCCTTCCTTCTGAGGTACCTCTGGGTACAGTCACCACGCCTTCCTTCTTAGGTACCTCTGGGTATAGTTACCAGGCCTTCCTTCTCAGGTACGCCTGGGTACTGTCACCAGGCCTTCCTTCTTAGGTACCTCTGGGTACAGTCACCAGGCCTTCCTTCTCAGTTACCTTTGGGTACACTTACCAGGTCTTCCTTCTGAGGTACCTCAGTGGACTGTCACCAGGCCTTCCTTCCAAGGTACCTCTGGGTATAGTCACCAGTCCTTCCTTCCGAGGTAACTCTGGGTACAGTCATCAGACCTTTTTTCCGAGGTAACTGTGGGTACAATCATAAGACCTTTCTTCCGAGATACCTCTGGGTAGAGAGACCAGGCCTTCCTTCCGAGGTACCTCTGAGTACAGTCAGTAGGCCTTCCTTCTGAGGTACATCTGGGTAATGTCACCAGGCCTTCCTTCCGAGGTACCTCTGGGTATACGCACCAGGCCTCGTATCCAAGGTACCTCTGGGTACAGTCACCAGGCCTTCCTTCCGAGGTACCTCTGGGTACAGTTACCAGGCCTTCATTCTCAGGCACCTCTGGGTACAGTCACCAGGCCTTCCTTCTGAGGTAGCTCTGTTTACAGTCACCAAGCCTTCCTTCCCAGTTACGACTGGGTACTGTCACCAGGCCTTCCTTCCGAGGTACCTCAGGGTACAGGCACCAGGCCTCGTATCCAAGGTACCTCTGGGTACAGTCACCAGGACTTCCTTCCGAGGTACCTCTTGGTATAGTCAGTAGGCCTGCCTTCTGAGGTACCTCTGGGTAATGTCTCCTGGACTTCCTTCTCCAGTACCTCTGGGTACAGTCACCAGGCCTTCGTTCTGAGGTACCTCTGAGTAGAGTCAGCAGGCCTGCCTTCTCAGATACCTCTGGGTACAGTCACCAGGCTTTCCTTCTGACATATTTCTGGGTACAGTCACCAGGCCTTCGTTCCGAGGTACCTCTGGGTACAGTCAGTAGGCCTTCCTTCCGAGGTCCCTCTGGGTACTGTCACCAGGCCTTTCTTCTGAGGTACGTCTGGGTACAGTCACCAGGCCTTCATTCCGAGGTACGTCTGGGTACAGTTACCAGGCCTTCCTTCTCAGGTTCTTCTTTGTACAGTCAGCAGGCCTTCCTTCCGAGCTACCTCTGGGTACTGTCACCAGGCCTTCCTTCGCAGGTATCTCTGGGTACAGTCACCAGGCCTTCCCTCCAGGGTTACTCTGGGTACAGTCACCAGGCCTTCCTTCCAGGTACCTCTGGGTACAGTCCGTAGGCCTTCCTTCTGAGGTAACTCTGAGTACAGTCAGTAGGCCTGCCTTCTCAGACAGTTCTGGGTACTGTCACCAGGCCTTCCTTCTGAGCTACCTCTGGGTCCAGTCATCAGGCCTTCCTTCCTAGGTATGCATGGGCAGAGTCACCAGGCCTTCCTTTTGAGGTATCTCTGGGTATAGTCACCAGGCCTTCCATCCGAGGTACGTCTGGGTACAGTCTCTAAGCCTTCTTTCCGAGGTTTCTCTTTGTACAGTTTCCAGGCCTTCCTTCTGAGGTACCTCTGGGTACAGTCACCACGCCTTCCTTCTTAGGTACCTCTGGGTATAGTTACCAGGCCTTCCTTCTCAGGTACGCCTGGGTACTGTCACCAGGCCTTCCTTCCGAGGTACCTCTGGGTACTGTCACCAGGCCTTCCTTCCGAGGTACCTCTGGGTAGAGGCACCAGCCATTGCTTCCGAAGTAACTCTGGGTACAGTCACCAGGCCTTGTATCCAAGGTAACTCTGGGTACAGTCAGCGGGACTTCCTTCCGAGGTACTTCTTGGTATAGTCAGTAGGCCTGCCTTCTGAGGTACCTCTGGGTAATGTCTCCTGGGCTTCCTTCTCCAGTACCTTTGGGTACAGTCACCAGGCCTTCATTCTCAGCTACCTCGGGGTACAGTCACCAGGCCTTCGTTCTGAGGTACCTCTGAGTAGAGTCAGCAGGCGTGCCTTCTCAGATGACTCTGGGTACTATCACCAGGCCTCTCTTCCGAGGTATCTCTGGGTACAGATAATCAGACCTTTCTTCCGAGATACCTCTCGGTAGAGTGACCAGGCCTTCCTTCTGAGGTAACTCTGGGTAGAGTCAGTCGGTCTTCCTTCTGAGGTACATCTGGGTGATGTCACCAGGCCTTCCTTCCGAGGTACCTCTGAGTACAGTCACCAGGCCTTCCCTTCACGGTTACTCTGGCTACACTCACAAGGCCTTCCTTCTGAGGTACCCCAGGGTACAGACACCAAACGTTTCTTCCATGGTAACTCTGGGTACAGTCACCAGACCTGCCTTCCGAGGTACCTCTGTTTACTGTCACCTGTCCTTCCTTCCGAGGTAAGTCTGGGTACAGTCACCAGGATTTCCTTCCGAGGTACCTCTGGGTTAGTCACCAGGCCTTCCTTCCGAGGTACGTCTGGGTACAGTCACCAGGCCTTTATTCTGAGGTACCTCTGGGTACAGTCACCAGGCCTTCCTTCTGAGGTACCTCTGTTTCAGTCACCAGGCCTTCCTTCTGAGATACATGTGGTTACAGTCACCAGACCTTCCTTCTCAGGTTCCTTTGGCTGCAGTCACCAGGCCTTTTTTCCGAGTACCTCTGAGCACAGTCATCAGCCCTTTCTCCCGAAGTACCTCTGGGAATAGTCACCAGGCCTTCCTTCTGAGGTACCTATGGGTACAGTCAGCAGGCCTTCCTTCTCAGATACCTCTGGGCACAGTCACCAGGGCTGCCTTCTTAGGTACCTCTGAGTACAGTCACCAGCCTTCCTTCTGAGGTACCTTTTGGTACACTTACCAGGTCTACCTTTTGAGGTACATCTGTGGACTGTCACCAGGCCTTCCTGCTGAGGCACCTCTGGGTACACTCATTAGACACTCCTATTTAGGTACCTCTGGGTACAGTCACCAGGCCTTCCTTCCAAGGTATCTTTGGGTATATTCACCAGTCCTTCCTTCCGAGGTAACTCTGGGTACTGTCACCAGGCCTTCCTTCTGAAGTAAGTCTGGGTACAGTCAGTAGGCCTTCCTTCTGAGGTACATCTGGGAAATGTCACCAGGCCTTCCTTCCGAGGTATCTCTGGGTACAGTTACCAGCCTTCATTGTCAGGCACCTCTGGGTACAGTCACCAGGCCTTCCTTCTGAGGTAGCTCTGGGTACAGTCACCAGGCCTTCCTTCCTAGTTACCTCTGCGTATAGACATCTGGCCTTCCTTCTGAGGTACCTCTGGATACAGTCACCAGGGCTTCCTTCCGAGGTACCTCTGGGTACAGTCACCAGGGCTTCCTTCCGAGGTAAGACAGTGTACAGTCACCAGGCCTTCCTTCCGAGATACGTCAGTGAGCAGTCACCAGGCCGTCCTTCCCAGGTACCTCTGGGTACAGTCACCGGGCCTTCCTTCCAAAGAACCTCTGAGTACTGTCTCCAGGCCTTCCGTCTGAAGTAACTCTGGGTACAGTCACTGGACCTTTCTTCCGAGGTACCTCTGCGTACTGTCACCAGGCCTTCATTCCGAGGTAAATTTTTGTACTGTCACCTGGCCTTCCTTCCGAGGTACCTCTGGGTACAGTCACTAGGCCTTCCTTCTGAGGTACCTCTGAGTACAGTCAGCAGGCCTGCCTTCTCAGATACCTGTGGGTACTGTCACCAGACCTTTCCTTCTGAGGTAGCTCTGGGTACAGACACCAGTGCTTCCTTCGGAGGTACCTCTGGGTAAGGTCATCAGGGCTTCCTTCCGAGGTATGTATGGGTAGAGTCACCAGGGCTTCCTTCTAAGGTACGTCTGAGTACAGTCACCAGGCCTTCCTTCCGAGGTATCTCTGGGTACAGGCATCAGGCCTTCCCTCCGAAGTACGTCTGGGTACAGTCATCAGGCTTTCGTACAGAGTTACCTCAGGGTACAGTCACCAGGCCTTCCTTCCGAGGTACCTCTGTGTTCATTCACCAGTCCTTCCTTCCGAGGAACCTCTGGGTACAGTCACCAGGCCTTCTTTCCGAAGTACCTCTGGGAATAGTCACCAGGCCTTCGGTCTGAGGTACCTCTGGGTACAGTCAGCAGGCCTTCCTTCTCAGATACCTCTGGGCACAGTCACCAGGGCTTCCTTCTTAGGTACCTCTGAGTACAGTCACCAGCCTTTCTTCTGAGGTACCTTTTGGTACACTTACCAGGTCTTCCTTTTGAGGTACCTCTGTGGACTGTCACCAGGCCTTCCTGCTGAGGCACCTCTGGGAACACTCATTAGACACTCCTTTTTAGGTATCTCTGGTACAGTCACCAGGCCTTCCTTCCAAGGTACCTTTGGGTATATTCACCAGAACTTCCTTCCGAGGTACCTCTGGGTACTGTCACCAGGCCTTCCTTCTGAGGTAAGTCTGGGTACAGTCAATAGGCCTTCCTTCTGAGGTACATCTGGGAAATGTCACCAGGCCTTCCTTCCGAGGTATCTCTGGGTACAGTTACCAGGCCTTCATTCTCAGGCACCTCTGGGTACAGTCACCAGGCCTTCCTTCTGACGTAGCTCTGGGTACTGTCACCAGGCCTTCCTTCTGAGTTACCTCTGTGTATAGTCACCAGGCCTTCCTTCTGAGGTAACTCTGGGTACAGTCACCAGACCTTCCTTCTGAGGTACCTCTGGGTACTGTCACCAGGTTTTCCTTCTGAGGTAACTCTGCGTACTGTCACCAGGCCTTCCTTCCGAGGTAATTCTGTGTTCAGTCAAGAGTCCTTCCTTCCGAGGAACCTCTGGGTACACTCACGAGGCCTTGTATCCGAGGTACCTCTGGGTACAGTCACCAGGCCTTCCTTCCGAGGTACCTCTGGGTATAGTCAGTAGGCCTTCCTTCTGAGGTACCTCTGGGTAATGTCTCCAGGGATTCTATCTCCAGTACTTCTGGGTACAGTCAACAGACCTTCATTCTCAGGTACCTCTGGGTAGAGTCACCAGCCCTTCATTCTCAGGTACCTCAGAGTACGGTCTCCAGGCCTTCTTTCCAAGGAACCTCTGGGTACAGTCACCAGACCTTCCTTCCGAGGTACCTCTGGGTATCGTCACCAGGCCTTTCTTCTGAGGTAACTCTGGGTACAGTCAGCAGGCCTTCCTCCTCAAATACCTCTGGGCACAGTCACCAGGCCTTCCTTCTTAGGTACCTCTGGGTACAGTCACCAGGCCTTCCTTCTCAGTTACCTTTGGGTACACTTACCAGGTCTTCCTTCTGAGGTACCTCAGTGGACTGTCACCAGGCCTTCCTTCCAAGCTACCTCTGGGTATAGTCACCAGTCCTTCCTTCCGAGGTAACTCTGGGAACAGTCATCAGACCTTTTTCCCGAGGTAACTGTGGGTACAATCATCAGACCTTTCTTCCGAGATACCTCTGGGTAGAGTGACCAGGCCTTCCTTCTGAGGTACCTCTGAGTACAGTCAGTAGGCCTTCCTTTTGAGGTACATCTGGGTAATGTCACCAAGCCTTCCTTACGAGGTACCTCTGGGTACAGTTACCAGGCCTTCCTTCTCAGGCACCTCTGGGTACAGTCACCAGGCCTTCCTTCTCAGGCACCTCTGGGTACAGTCACCAAGCCGTCCTTCCCAGTTACGACTGGGTACTGTCACCAGGCCTTCCTTCCGAGGTACCTGAGGGTACAGGCACCAGGCCTCGTATCCAAGGTACCTCTGGGTACAGTCACCAGGCCTTCCTTCCGAGGTACCTCTGGGTACAGTTACCAGGCCTTCATTCTCAGGCACCTCTGGGTACAGTCACCAGGCCTTCCTTCTGAGGTAGCTCTGGGTACAGTCACCAAGACTTCCTACCCAGTTACGACTGGGTACTATCTCCAGGCCGTCCTTCCGAGGTACCTCAGGGTACAGGCACCAGGCCTCGTATCCAAGGTACCTCTGGGTACAGTCACCAGGGCTTCCTTCCGAGGTACCTCTTGGTATAGTCAGTAGGCCTGCCTTCTGAGGAACCTCTGGGTAATGTCTCCTGGACTTCCTTCTCCAGTACCTCTGGGTACAGTCACCAGGCCTTCATTCTCAGGTTCCTCGGGGTACAGTCACCAGGCTTTCATTCTCAGGTACCTCTGGGTACAGTCACCAGGCCTTCTTTCTGAGTTACCTCTGAGTAGAGTCAGCAGGTCTGCCTTCTCAGATACCTCTGGGTACAGTCAGCAGGCTTTCCTTCTGACGTATTTCTGGGTACAGTCACCAGGCCTTCGTTCCGAGGTACCTCTGGGTACAGTCAGTAGGCCTTCCTTCCGAGGTCCCTCTGGGTACTGTCACCAGGCCTTTCTTCTGAGGTACCTCTGGGTACAGTCACCAGGCCTTCCTTCCGAGGTACGTCTGGGTACAGTTACCAGGCCTTCCTTCTCAGGTTCCTCTGGGTACAGTCACCAGACCTTCCTTCCGAGCTACCTCTGGGTACTGTCACCAGGCCTTCCTTCGGAGGTAACTCTGGGTTCAGTCACCAGGCCTTCCCTCAAGGGTTACTCTGGGTACAGTCACCAGACCTTCCTTCCGAGCTACCTCTGGGTACTGTCACCAGGCCTTCCTTCGGAGGTAACTCTGGGTTCAGTCACCAGACCTTCCCTCCAGGGTTACTCTGGGTACAGTCACCAGGCCTTCCTTCCAGGTACCTCTGGGTACAGTCAGTAGGCCTTCCTTCTGAGGAAACTCTGAGTACAGTTAGGAGGCCTGCCTTCTCAGACACCTCTGGGAACTGTAACCAGGCCTTCCTTCTGAGGTACCTCTGGGTCCAGTCATCAGGCCTTCCTTCCTAGGTATGCATGGGCAGAGTCACCAGGCCTTCCTTCTGAGGTACCTCTGGGTACAGTCACCACGCCTTCCTTCTTAGGTACCTCTGGGTATAGTTACCAGGCCTTCCTTCTCAGGTACGCCTGGGTACTGTCACCAGGCCTTCCTTCCGAGGTACCTCTGGGTACTGTCACCAGGCCTTCCTTCCGAGGTACCTCTGGGTACAGGCACCAGCCATTGCTTCCGAAGTACCTCTGGGTACAGTCAAAAGGCCTTGTATCCAAGGTAACTCTGGGTACACTCAGCGGGACTTCCTTCCGAGGTACTTCTTGGTATAGTCAGTAGGCCTGCCTTCTGAGGTACCTCTGGGTAATGTCTCCTGGGCTTCCTTCTCCAGTACCTTTGGGTACAGTCAGCAGAACTTCATTCTCAGGTACCTCGGGGTACAGTCACCAGGCCTTCGTTCTGAGGTACCTCTGAGTAGAGTCAGCAGGCGTGCCTTCTCAGATGACTCTGGGTACTATCACCAGGCCTTTCTTCCGAGGTAACTCTGGGTACAGATAATCAGACCTTTCTTCCGAGATACCTCTCGGTAGAGTGACCAGGCCTTCCTTCCGAGGTACCTCTGGGTACAGTCAGTCGGTCTTCCTTCTGAGGTACATCTGGGTAATGTCACCAGGCCATCCTTCCGAGGTACCTCTGGGTACAGTTACCAGGACTTCATTCCCAAGCACCTCTGGGTACAGTCACCAGGCCTTCCTTCTCAGGTACTGTGGGCACAGTCAGCAGGCCTTCCTTCCGAGGTACCTCTGGGTATAGTTACCAGGCCTTCCTTCTCAGGTATATCTGAGTACAGTCTGCAGGCCTTCCTTCCGAGTTACCTCTGGATACTGTCACCAGGCCTTCCTTCCGAGGTACCTCTGGGTACAGTCACCAGGCCTTCCCTTCACGGTTACTCTGGCTACACTCACAAGGCCTTCCTTCCGAGGTACCCCAGGGTACAGACACCAAACGTTTCTTCCATGGTAACTCTGGGTACAGTCACCAGACCTGCCTTCCGAGGTACCTCTGTTTACTGTCACCTGTCCTTCCTTCCGAAGTAAGTCTGGGTACAGTCACCAGGATTTCCTTCCGAGGTACCTCTGGGTTAGTCACCAGGCCTTCCTTCCGAGGTACGTCTGGGTACAGTCACCAGGCCTTTATTCTGAGGTACCTCTGGGTACAGTCACCAGGCCTTCCTTCTGAGGTACCTCTGGGTACAGTCACCAGGGCTTCCTTCTGAGATACCTGTGGTTACAGTCACCAGACCTTCCTTCTCAGGTTCCTTTGGCTGCAGTCACCAGGCCGTTTTTCCGAGTACCTCTGAGCACAGTCATCAGCCCTTTCTCCCGAAGTACCTCTGGGAATAGTCACCAGGCCTTTCTTCTGAGGTACCTCTGGGTACAGTCAGCAGGCCTTCCTTCTCAGATACCTCTGGGCACAGTCACCAGGGCTTCCTTCTTAGGTACCTCTGAGTACAGTCACCAGCCTTCCTTCTGAGGTACCTTTTGGTACACTTACCAGGTCTACCTTTTGAGGTACATCTGTGGACTGTCACCAGGCCTTCCTGCTGAGGCACCTCTGGGTACACTCATTAGACACTCCTGTTTAGCTACCTCCGGGTACAGTCTCCAGGCCTTCCTTCCAAGGTATCTTTGGGTATATTCACCTGTCCTTCCTTCCGAAGTACCTCTAGGTACTGTTACCAGGCCTTCCTTCTGAGGTAACTCTGGGTATAGTCAGTAGGCCTTCCTTCTGAGGTACATCTGGGAAATGTCACCAGGCCTTCCTTCCGAGGTACCTCTGGGTACAGTTACCAGGCCTTCCTTCTCAGGCACCTCTGGGTACAGTCACCAGGCCTTCCTTCTCAGGCACCTCTGGGTACAGTCACCAAGCCGTCCTTCCCAGTTACGACTGGGTACTGTCACCAGGCCTTCCTTCCGAGGTACCTGAGGGTACAGGCACCAGGCCTCGTATCCAAGGTACCTCTGGGTACAGTCACCAGGCCTTCCTTCCGAGGTACCTCTGGGTACAGTTACCAGGCCTTCATTCTCAGGCACCTCTGGGTACAGTCACCAGGCCTTCCTTCTGAGGTAGCTCTGGGTACAGTCACCAAGACTTCCTACCCAGTTACGACTGGGTACTATCTCCAGGCCGTCCTTCCGAGGTACCTCAGGGTACAGGCACCAGGCCTCGTATCCAAGGTACCTCTGGGTACAGTCACCAGGGCTTCCTTCCGAGGTACCTCTTGGTATAGTCAGTAGGCCTGCCTTCTGAGGTACCTCTGGGTAATGTCTCCTGGACTTCCTTCTCCAGTACCTCTGGGTACAGTCACCAGGCCTTCATTCTCAGGTTCCTCGGGGTACAGTCACCAGGCTTTCATTCTCAGGTACCTCTGGGTACAGTCACCAGGCCTTCTTTCTGAGTTACCTCTGAGTAGAGTCAGCAGGTCTGCCTTCTCAGATACCTCTGGGTACAGTCACCAGGCTTTCCTTCTGACGTATTTCTGGGTACAGTCACCAGGCCTTCGTTCCGAGGTACCTCTGGGTACAGTCAGTAGGCCTTCCTTCCGAGGTCCCTCTGGGTACTGTCACCAGGCCTTTCTTCTGAGGTACCTCTGGGTACAGTCACCAGGCCTTCCTTCCGAGGTACGTCTGGGTACAGTTACCAGGCCTTCCTTCTCAGGTTCCTCTGGGTACAGTCACCAGACCTTCCTTCCGAGCTACCTCTGGGTACTGTCACCAGGCCTTCCTTCGGAGGTAACTCTGGGTTCAGTCACCAGGCCTTCCCTCCAGGGTTACTCTGGGTACAGTCACCAGGCCTTCCTTCCAGGTACCTCTGGGTACAGTCAGTAGGCCTTCCTTCTGAGGAAACTCTGAGTACAGTTAGGAGGCCTGCCTTCTCAGACACCTCTGGGAACTGTCACCAGGCCTTCCTTCTGAGGTACCTCTGGGTCCAGTCATCAGGCCTTCCTTCCTAGGTATGCATGGGCAGAGTCACCAGGCCTTCCTTCTGAGGTACCTCTGGGTACAGTCACCACGCCTTCCTTCTTAGGTACCTCTGGGTATAGTTACCAGGCCTTCCTTCTCAGGTACGCCTGGGTACTGTCACCAGGCCTTCCTTCCGAGGTACCTCTGGGTACTGTCACCAGGCCTTCCTTCCGAGGTACCTCTGGGTACAGGCACCAGCCATTGCTTCCGAAGTACCTCTGGGTACAGTCAAAAGGCCTTGTATCCAAGGTAACTCTGGGTACACTCAGCGGGACTTCCTTCCGAGGTACTTCTTGGTATAGTCAGTAGGCCTGCCTTCTGAGGTACCTCTGGGTAATGTCTCCTGGGCTTCCTTCTCCAGTACCTTTGGGTACAGTCAGCAGAACTTCATTCTCAGGTACCTCGGGGTACAGTCACCAGGCCTTCGTTCTGAGGTACCTCTGAGTAGAGTCAGCAGGCGTGCCTTCTCAGATGACTCTGGGTACTATCACCAGGCCTTTCTTCCGAGGTAACTCTGGGTACAGATAATCAGACCTTTCTTCCGAGATACCTCTCGGTAGAGTGACCAGGCCTTCCTTCCGAGGTACCTCTGGGTACAGTCAGTCGGTCTTCCTTCTGAGGTACATCTGGGTAATGTCACCAGGCCATCCTTCCGAGGTACCTCTGGGTACAGTTACCAGGACTTCATTCCCAAGCACCTCTGGGTACAGTCACCAGGCCTTCCTTCTCAGGTACTGTGGGCACAGTCAGCAGGCCTTCCTTCCGAGGTACCTCTGGGTATAGTTACCAGGCCTTCCTTCTCAGGTATATCTGAGTACAGTCTGCAGGCCTTCCTTCCGAGTTACCTCTGGATACTGTCACCAGGCCTTCCTTCCGAGGTACCTCTGGGTACAGTCACCAGGCCTTCCCTTCACGGTTACTCTGGCTACACTCACAAGGCCTTCCTTCCGAGGTACCCCAGGGTACAGACACCAAACGTTTCTTCCATGGTAACTCTGGGTACAGTCACCAGACCTGCCTTCCGAGGTACCTCTGTTTACTGTCACCTGTCCTTCCTTCCGAAGTAAGTCTGGGTACAGTCACCAGGATTTCCTTCCGAGGTACCTCTGGGTTAGTCACCAGGCCTTCCTTCCGAGGTACGTCTGGGTACAGTCACCAGGCCTTTATTCTGAGGTACCTCTGGGTACAGTCACCAGGCCTTCCTTCTGAGGTACCTCTGGGTACAGTCACCAGGGCTTCCTTCTGAGATACCTGTGGTTACAGTCACCAGACCTTCCTTCTCAGGTTCCTTTGGCTGCAGTCACCAGGCCGTTTTTCCGAGTACCTCTGAGCACAGTCATCAGCCCTTTCTCCCGAAGTACCTCTGGGAATAGTCACCAGGCCTTTCTTCTGAGGTACCTCTGGGTACAGTCAGCAGGCCTTCCTTCTCAGATACCTCTGGGCACAGTCACCAGGGCTTCCTTCTTAGGTACCTCTGAGTACAGTCACCAGCCTTCCTTCTGAGGTACCTTTTGGTACACTTACCAGGTCTACCTTTTGAGGTACATCTGTGGACTGTCACCAGGCCTTCGTGCTGAGGCACCTCTGGGTACACTCATTAGACACTCCTGTTTAGCTACCTCCGGGTACAGTCTCCAGGCCTTCCTTCCAAGGTATCTTTGGGTATATTCACCTGTCCTTCCTTCCGAAGTACCTCTAGGTACTGTTACCAGGCCTTCCTTCTGAGGTAACTCTGGGTATAGTCAGTAGGCCTTCCTTCTGAGGTACATCTGGGAAATGTCACCAGGCCTTCCTTCCGAGGTACCTCTGGGTACAGTTACCAGGCCTTCCTTCTCAGGCACCTCTGGGTACAGTCACCAGGCCTTCCTTCTCAGGCACCTCTGGGTACAGTCACCAAGCCGTCCTTCCCAGTTACGACTGGGTACTGTCACCAGGCCTTCCTTCCGAGGTACCTGAGGGTACAGGCACCAGGCCTCGTATCCAAGGTACCTCTGGGTACAGTCACCAGGCCTTCCTTCCGAGGTACCTCTGGGTACAGTTACCAGGCCTTCATTCTCAGGCACCTCTGGGTACAGTCACCAGGCCTTCCTTCTGAGGTAGCTCTGGGTACAGTCACCAAGACTTCCTACCCAGTTACGACTGGGTACTATCTCCAGGCCGTCCTTCCGAGGTACCTCAGGGTACAGGCACCAGGCCTCGTATCCAAGGTACCTCTGGGTACAGTCACCAGGGCTTCCTTCCGAGGTACCTCTTGGTATAGTCAGTAGGCCTGCCTTCTGAGGTACCTCTGGGTAATGTCTCCTGGACTTCCTTCTCCAGTACCTCTGGGTACAGTCACCAGGCCTTCATTCTCAGGTTCCTCGGGGTACAGTCACCAGGCTTTCATTCTCAGGTACCTCTGGGTACAGTCACCAGGCCTTCTTTCTGAGTTACCTCTGAGTAGAGTCAGCAGGTCTGCCTTCTCAGATACCTCTGGGTACAGTCACCAGGCTTTCCTTCTGACGTATTTCTGGGTACAGTCACCAGGCCTTCGTTCCGAGGTACCTCTGGGTACAGTCAGTAGGCCTTCCTTCCGAGGTCCCTCTGGGTACTGTCACCAGGCCTTTCTTCTGAGGTACCTCTGGGTACAGTCACCAGGCCTTCCTTCCGAGGTACGTCTGGGTACAGTTACCAGGCCTTCCTTCTCAGGTTCCTCTGGGTACAGTCACCAGACCTTCCTTCCGAGCTACCTCTGGGTACTGTCACCAGGCCTTCCTTCGGAGGTAACTCTGGGTTCAGTCACCAGGCCTTCCCTCCAGGGTTACTCTGGGTACAGTCACCAGGCCTTCCTTCCAGGTACCTCTGGGTACAGTCAGTAGGCCTTCCTTCTGAGGAAACTCTGAGTACAGTTAGGAGGCCTGCCTTCTCAGACACCTCTGGGAACTGTCACCAGGCCTTCCTTCTGAGGTACCTCTGGGTCCAGTCATCAGGCCTTCCTTCCTAGGTATGCATGGGCAGAGTCACCAGGCCTTCCTTCTGAGGTACCTCTGGGTACAGTCACCACGCCTTCCTTCTTAGGTACCTCTGGGTATAGTTACCAGGCCTTCCTTCTCAGGTACGCCTGGGTACTGTCACCAGGCCTTCCTTCCGAGGTACCTCTGGGTACTGTCACCAGGCCTTCCTTCCGAGGTACCTCTGGGTACAGGCACCAGCCATTGCTTCCGAAGTACCTCTGGGTACAGTCAAAAGGCCTTGTATCCAAGGTAACTCTGGGTACACTCAGCGGGACTTCCTTCCGAGGTACTTCTTGGTATAGTCAGTAGGCCTGCCTTCTGAGGTACCTCTGGGTAATGTCTCCTGGGCTTCCTTCTCCAGTACCTTTGGGTACAGTCAGCAGAACTTCATTCTCAGCTACCTCGGGGTACAGTCACCAGGCCTTCGTTCTGAGGTACCTCTGAGTAGAGTCAGCAGGCGTGCCTTCTCAGATGACTCTGGGTACTATCACCAGGCCTTTCTTCCGAGGTAACTCTGGGTACAGATAATCAGACCTTTCTTCCGAGATACCTCTCGGTAGAGTGACCAGGCCTTCCTTCCGAGGTACCTCTGGGTACAGTCAGTCGGTCTTCCTTCTGAGGTACATCTGGGTAATGTCACCAGGCCATCCTTCCGAGGTACCTCTGGGTACAGTTACCAGGACTTCATTCCCAAGCACCTCTGGGTACAGTCACCAGGCCTTCCTTCTCAGGTACTGTGGGCACAGTCAGCAGGCCTTCCTTCCGAGGTACCTCTGTGTACTGTCACCAGGCCTTCCTTCCGAGGTAATTCTGTGTTCAGTCAAGAGTCCTTCCTTCCGAGGAACCTCTGGGTACACTCACGAGGCCCTGTATCCGAGGTACGTCTGGGTACAGTCACCAGGCCTTCCTTCCGAGGTACCTCTGGATATAGTCAGTAGGCCTTCCTTCTGAGGTACCTCTGGGTAATGTCTCCAGGGATTCTATCTCAAGTACTTCTGGGTACAGTCAACAGACCTTCATTCTCAGGTACCTCTGGGTAGAGTCACCAGCCCTTCATTCTCAGGTACCTCAGAGTACGGTCTCCAGGCCTTCTTTCCAAGGAACCTCTGGGTACAGTCACCAGACCTTCCTTCCGAGGTACCTCTGGGTATCGTCACCAGGCCTTTCTTCTGAGGTAACTCTGGGTACAGTCAGCAGGCCTTCCTCCTCAAATACCTCTGGGCACAGTCACCAGGCCTTCCTTCTTAGGTACCTCTGGGTACAGTGACCAGGCCTTCCTTCTCAGTTACCTTTGGGTACACTTACCAGGTCTTCCTTCTGAGGTACCTCAGTGGACTGTCACCAGGCCTTCCTTCCAAGCTACCTCTGGGTATAGTCACCAGTCCTTCCTTCCGAGGTAACTCTGGGAACAGTCATCAGACCTTTTTCCCGAGGTAACTGTGGGTCACAATCATCAGACCTTTCTTCCGAGATACCTCTGGGTAGAGTGACCAGGCCTTCCTTCCGAGGTACCTCTGAGTACAGTCAGTAGGCCTTCCTTCTGAGGTACATCTGGGTAATGTAACCAAGCCTTCCTTCCGAGGTACCTCTGGGTACAGTTACCAGGCCTTCCTTCTCAGGCACCTCTGGGTACAGTCACCAGGCCTTCCCTCTCAGGCACCTCTGGGTACAGTCACCAAGCCGTCCTTCCCAGTTACGACTGGGTACTGTCACCAGGCCTTCCTTCCGAGGTACCTGAGGGTACAGGCACCAGGCCTCGTATCCAAGGTACCTCTGGGTACAGTCACCAGGCCTTCCTTCCGAGGTACCTCTGGGTACAGTTACCAGGCCTTCATTCTCAGGCACCTCTGGGTACAGTCACCAGGCCTTCCTTCTGAGGTAGCTCTGGGTACAGTCACCAAGCCTTCCTTCCCACTTACGACTGGTACTATCTCCAGGCCGTCCTTCCGAGGTACCTCAGGGTACAGGCACCAGGCCTCGTATCCAAGGTACCTCTGGGTACAGTCACCAGGGCTTCCTTCCGAGGTACCTCTTGGTATAGTCAGTAGGCCTGCCTTCTGAGGTACCTCTGGGTAATGTCTCCTGGACTTCCTTCTCCAGTACCTCTGGGTACAGTCACCAGGCCTTCATTCTCAGGTACCTCGGGGTACAGTCACCAGGCTTTCATTCTCAGGTACCTCTGGGTACAGTCACCAGGCCTTCTTTCTGAGTTACCTCTGAGTAGAGTCAGCAGGTCTGCCTTCTCAGATACCTCTGGGTACAGTCAGCAGGCTTTCCTTCTGACGTATTTCTGGGTACAGTCACCAGGCCTTCGTTCCGAGGTACCTCTGGGTACAGTCAGTAGGCCTTCCTTCCGAGGTCCCTCTGGGTACTGTCACCAGGCCTTTCCTCTGAGGTACCTCTGGGTACAGTCACCAGGCCTTCCTTCCGAGCTACCTCTGGGTACTGTCACCAGGCCTTCCTTCGGAGGTAACTCTGGGTTCAGTCACCAGGGCTTCCCTCAAGGGTTACTCTGGGTACAGTCACCAGACCTTCCTTCCGAGCTACCTCTGGGTACTGTCACCAGGCCTTCCTTCGGAGGTAACTCTGGGTTCAGTCACCAGGCCTTCCCTCCAGGGTTACTCTGGGTACAGTCACCAGGCCTTCCTTCCAGGTACCTCTGGGTACAGTCAGTAGGCCTTCCTTCTGAGGAAACTCTGAGTACAGTTAGGAGGCCTGCCTTCTCAGACACCTCTGGGAACTGTCACCAGGCCTTCCTTCTGAGGTACCTCTGGGTCCAGTCATCAGGCCTTCCTTCCTAGGTATGCATGGGCAGAGTCACCAGGCCTTCCTTCTGAGGTACCTCTGGGTACAGTCACCACGCCTTCCTTCTTAGGTACCTCTGGGTATAGTTACCAGGCCTTCCTTCTCAGGTACGCCTGGGTACTGTCACCAGGCCTTCCTTCCGAGGTACCTCTGGGTACTGTCACCAGGCCTTCCTTCCGAGGTACCTCTGGGTACAGGCACCAGCCATTGCTTCCGAAGTACCTCTGGGTACAGTCAAAAGGCCTTGTATCCAAGGTAACTCTGGGTACACTCAGCGGGACTTCCTTCCGAGGTACTTCTTGGTATAGTCAGTAGGCCTGCCTTCTGAGGTACCTCTGGGTAATGTCTCCTGGGCTTCCTTCTCCAGTACCTTTGGGTACAGTCAGCAGAACTTCATTCTCAGCTACCTCGGGGTACAGTCACCAGGCCTTCGTTCTGAGGTACCTCTGAGTAGAGTCAGCAGGCGTGCCTTCTCAGATGACTCTGGGTACTATCACCAGGCCTTTCTTCCGAGGTAACTCTGGGTACAGATAATCAGACCTTTCTTCCGAGATACCTCTCGGTAGAGTGACCAGGCCTTCCTTCCGAGGTACCTCTGGGTACAGTCAGTCGGTCTTCCTTCTGAGGTACATCTGGGTAATGTCACCAGGCCATCCTTCCGAGGTACCTCTGGGTACAGTTACCAGGACTTCATTCCCAAGCACCTCTGGGTACAGTCACCAGGCCTTCCTTCTCAGGTACTGTGGGCACAGTCAGCAGGCCTTCCTTCCGAGGTACCTCTGGGTATAGTTACCAGGCCTTCCTTCTCAGGTATATCTGAGTACAGTCTGCAGGCCTTCCTTCCGAGTTACCTCTGGATACTGTCACCAGGCCTTCCTTCCGAGGTACCTCTGGGTACAGTCACCAGGCCTTCCCTTCACGGTTACTCTGGCTACACTCACAAGGCCTTCCTTCCGAGGTACCCCAGGGTACAGACACCAAACGTTTCTTCCATGGTAACTCTGGGTACAGTCACCAGACCTGCCTTCCGAGGTACCTCTGTTTACTGTCACCTGTCCTTCCTTCCGAAGTAAGTCTGGGTACAGTCACCAGGATTTCCTTCCGAGGTACCTCTGGGTTAGTCACCAGGCCTTGGTTCCGAGGTACGTCTGGGTACAGTCACCAGGCCTTTATTCTGAGGTACCTCTGGGTACAGTCACCAGGCCTTCCTTCTGAGGTACCTCTGGGTACAGTCACCAGGGCTTCCTTCTGAGATACCTCTGGTTACAGTCACCAGACCTTCCTTCTCAGGTTCCTTTGGCTGCAGTCACCAGGCCGTTTTTCCGAGTACCTCTGAGCACAGTCATCAGCCCTTTCTCCCGAAGTACCTCTGGGAATAGTCACCAGGCCTTTCTTCTGAGGTACCTCTGGGTACAGTCAGCAGGCCTTCCTTCTCAGATACCTCTGGGCACAGTCACCAGGGCTTCCTTCTTAGGTACCTCTGAGTACAGTCACCAGCCTTCCTTCTGAGGTACCTTTTGGTACACTTACCAGGTCTTCCTTTTGAGGTACATCTGTGGACTGTCACCAGGCCTTCCTGCTGAGGCACCTCTGGGTACACTCATTAGACACTCCTATTTAGCTACCTCCGGGTACAATCTCCAGGCCTTCCTTCCAAGGTATCTTTGGGTATATTCACCTGTCCTTCCTTCCGAAGTACCTCTAGGTACTGTTACCAGGCCTTCCTTCTGAGGTAACTCTGGGTACACTCAGCGGGACTTCCTTCCGAGGTACATCTGGGAAATGTCACCAGGCCTTCCTTCCGAGGTACCTCTGGGTACAGTTACCAGGCCTTCCTTCTCAGGCAGCTCTGGGTACAGTCACCAGGCCTTCCTTCTCAGGCACCTCTGGGTACAGTCACCAAGCCGTCCTTCCCAGTTACGACTGGGTACTGTCACCAGGCCTTCCTTCCGAGGTACCTGAGGGTACAGGCACCAGGCCTCGTATCCAAGGTACCTCTGGGTACAGTCACCAGGCCTTCCTTCCGAGGTACCTCTGGGTACAGTTACCAGGCCTTCATTCTCAGGCACCTCTGTGTACAGTCACCAGGCCTTCCTTCTGAGGTAGCTCTGGGTACAGTCACCAAGACTTCCTACCCAGTTACGACTGGGTACTATCTCCAGGCCGTCCTTCCGAGGTACCTCAGGGTACAGGCACCAGGCCTCGTATCCAAGGTACCTCTGGGTACAGTCACCAGGGCTTCCTTCCGAGGTACCTCTTGGTATAGTCAGTAGGCCTGCCTTCTGAGGTACCTCTGGGTAATGTCTCCTGGACTTCCTTCTTCAGTACCTCTGGGTACAGTCACCAGGCCTTCATTCTCAGGTTCCTCGGGGTACAGTCACCAGGCTTTCATTCTCAGGTAACTCTGGGTACAGTCACCAGGCCTTCTTTCCGAGTTACCTCTGAGTAGAGTCAGCAGGTCTGCCTTCTCAGATACCTCTGGGTACAGTCACCAGGCTTTCCTTCTGACGTATTTCTGGGTACAGTCACCAGGCCTTCGTTCCGAGGTACCTCTGGGTACAGTCAGTAGGCCTTCCTTCCGAGGTCCCTCTGGGTACTGTCACCAGGCCTTTCTTCTGAGGTACCTCTGGGTACAGTCACCAGGCCTTCCTTCCGAGGTACGTCTGGGTACAGTTACCAGGCCTTCCTTCTCAGGTTCCTCTGGGTACAGTCACCAGACCTTCCTTCCGAGCTACCTCTGGGTACTGTCACCAGGCCTTCCTTCGGAGGTAACTCTGGGTTCAGTCACCAGGCCTTCCCTCCAGGGTTACTCTGGGTACAGTCACCAGGCCTTCCTTCCAGGTACCTCTGGGTACAGTCAGTAGGCCTTCCTTCTGAGGAAACTCTGAGTACAGTTAGGAGGCCTGCCTTCTCAGACACCTCTGGGAACTGTAACCAGGCCTTCCTTCTGAGGTACCTCTGGGTCCAGTCATCAGGCCTTCCTTCCTAGGTATGCATGGGCAGAGTCACCAGGCCTTCCTTCTGAGGTACCTCTGGGTACAGTCACCACGCCTTCCTTCTTAGGTACCTCTGGGTATAGTTACCAGGCCTTCCTTCTCAGGTACGCCTGGGTACTGTCACCAGGCCTTCCTTCCGAGGTACCTCTGGGTACTGTCACCAGGCCTTCCTTCCGAGGTACCTCTGGGTACAGGCACCAGCCATTGCTTCCGAAGTACCTCTGGGTACAGTCAAAAGGCCTTGTATCCAAGGTAACTCTGGGTACACTCAGCGGGACTTCCTTCCGAGGTACTTCTTGGTATAGTCAGTAGGCCTGCCTTCTGAGGTACCTCTGGGTAATGTCTCCTGGGCTTCCTTCTCCAGTACCTTTGGGTACAGTCAGCAGAACTTCATTCTCAGCTACCTCGGGGTACAGTCACCAGGCCTTCGTTCTGAGGTACCTCTGAGTAGAGTCAGCAGGCGTGCCTTCTCAGATGACTCTGGGTACTATCACCAGGCCTTTCTTCCGAGGTAACTCTGGGTACAGATAATCAGACCTTTCTTCCGAGATACCTCTCGGTAGAGTGACCAGGCCTTCCTTCCGAGGTACCTCTGGGTACAGTCAGTCGGTCTTCCTTCTGAGGTACATCTGGGTAATTTCACCAGGCCATCCTTCCGAGGTACCTCTGGGTACAGTTACCAGGACTTCATTCCCAAGCACCTCTGGGTACAGTCACCAGGCCTTCCTTCTCAGGTACTGTGGGCACAGTCAGCAGGCCTTCCTTCCGAGGTACCTCTGTGTACTGTCACCAGGCCTTCCTTCCGAGGTAATTCTGTGTTCAGTCAAGAGTCCTTCCTTCCTAGGAACCTCTGGGTACACTCACGAGGCCCTGTATCCGAGGTACGTCTGGGTACAGTCACCAGGGCTTCCTTCCGAGGTACCTCTGGGTACAGTCACCAGGGCTTCCTTCCGAGGTAAGACAGTGTACAGTCACCAGGCCTTCCTTCCGAGATACGTCAGTGTGCAGTCACCAGGCCGTCCTTCCCAGGTACCTCTGGGTACAGTCACCGGGCCTTCCTTCCAAAGAACCTCTGAGTACTGTCTCCAGGCCTTCCGTCTGAGGTAACTCTGGGTACAGTCACTGGACCTTTCTTCCGAGGTACCTCTGCGTACTGTCACCAGGCCTTCATTCCGAGGTAAATTTTTGTACTGTCACCTGGCCTTCCTTCCGAGGTACCTCTGGGTACAGTCACTAGGCCTTCCTTCTGAGGTACCTCTGAGTACAGTCAGCAGGCCTGCCTTCTCAGATACCTGTGGGTACTGTCACCAGACCTTTCCTTCTGAGGTAGCTCTGGGTACAGACACCAGTGCTTCCTTCGGAGGTACCTCTGGGTAAGGTCATCAGGGCTTCCTTCCGAGGTATGTATGGGTAGAGTCACCAGGGCTTCCTTCTAAGGTACGTCTGAGTACAGTCACCAGGCCTTCCTTCCGAGGTATCTCTGGGTACAGGCATCAGGCCTTCCCTCCGAAGTACGTCTGGGTACAGTCATCAGGCTTTCGTACAGAGTTACCTCAGGGTACAGTCACCAGGCCTTCCTTCCGAGGTACCTCTGTGTTCAGTCACCAGTCCTTCCTTCCGAGGAACCTCTGGGTACAGTCACCAGGCCTTCTTTCCGAAGTACCTCTGGGAATAGTCACCAGGCCTTCGGTCTGAGGTACCTCTGGGTACAGTCAGCAGGCCTTCCTTCTCAGATACCTCTGGGCACAGTCACCAGGGCTTCATTCTTAGGTACCTCTGAGTACAGTCACCAGCCTTTCTTCTGAGGTACCTTTTGGTACACTTACCAGGTGTTCCTTTTGAGGTACCTCTGTGGACTGTCACCAGGCCTTCCTGCTGAGGCACCTCTGGGAACACTCATTAGACACTCCTTTTTAGGTATCTCTGGTACAGTCACCAGGCCTTCCTTCCAAGGTACCTTTGGGTATATTCACCAGAACTTCCTTCCGAGGTACCTCTGGGTACTGTCACCAGGCCTTCCTTCTGAGGTAAGTCTGGGTACAGTCAATAGGCCTTCCTTCTGAGGTACATCTGGGAAATGTCACCAGGCCTTCCTTCCGAGGTTTCTCTGGGTACACTTAAAAGGCCTTCATTCTCAGGCACCTCTGGGTACAGTCACCAGGCCTTCCTTCTGAGGTAGCTCTGGGTACTGTCACCAGGCCTTCCTTCTGAGTTACCTCTGCGTATAGTCACCAGGCCTTCCTTCTGAGGTACCTCTGGGTACAGTCACCAGACCTTCCTTCTGAGGTACCTCTGGGTACTGTCACCAGGTTTTCCTTCTGAGGTAACTCTGCGTACTGTCACCAGGCCTTCCTTCCGAGGTAATTCTGTGTTCATTCAAGAGTCCTTCCTTCCGAGGAACCTCTGGGTACACTCACGAGGCCTTGTATCCGAGGTACCTCTGGGTACAGTCACCAGGCCTTCCTTCCGAGGTACCTCTGGGTATAGTCAGTAGGCCTTCCTTCTGAGGTACCTCTGGGTAATGTCTCCAGGGATTCTATCTGCAGTACTTCTGGGTACAGTCAACAGACCTTCATTCTCATGTACCTCTGGGTAGAGTCACCAGCCCTTCATTCTCAGGTACCTCAGAGTACGGTCTCCAGGCCTTCTTTCCAAGGAACCTCTGGGTACAGTCACCAGACCTTCCTTCCGAGGTACCTCTGGGTATCGTCACCAGGCCTTTCTTCTGAGGTAACTCTGGGTACAGTCAGCAGGCCTTCCTCCTCAAATACCTCTGGGCACAGTCACCAGGCCTTCCTTCTTAGGTACCTCTGGGTACAGTCACCAGGCCTTCCTTCTCAGTTACCTTTGGGTACACTTACCAGGTCTTCCTTCTGAGGTACCTCAGTGGACTGTCACCAGGCCTTCCTTCCAAGCTACCTCTGGGTATAGTCACCAGTCCTTCCTTCCGAGGTAACTCTGGGAACAGTCATCAGACCTTTTTCCCGAGGTAACTGTGGGTACAATCATCAGACCTTTCTTCCAAGATACCTCTGGGTAGAGTGACCAGGCCTTCCTTCCGAGGTACCTCTGAGTACAGTCAGTAGGCCTTCCTTTTGAGGTACATCTGGGTAATGTCACCAAGCCTTCCTTACGAGGTACCTCTGGGTACAGTTACCAGGCCTTCCTTCTCAGGCACCTCTGGGTACAGTCACCAGGCCTTCCTTCTCAGGCACCTCTGGGTACAGTCACCAAGCCGTCCTTCCCAGTTACGACTGGGTACTGTCACCAGGCCTTCCTTCCGAGGTACCTGAGGGTACAGGCACCAGGCCTCGTATCCAAGGTACCTCTGGGTACAGTCACCAGGCCTTCCTTCCGAGGTACCTCTGGGTACAGTTACCAGGCCTTCATTCTCAGGCACCTCTGGGTACAGTCACCAGGCCTTCCTTCTGAGGTAGCTCTGGGTACAGTCACCAAGACTTCCTACCCAGTTACGACTGGGTACTATCTCCAGGCCGTCCTTCCGAGGTACCTCAGGGTACAGGCACCAGGCCTCGTATCCAAGGTACCTCTGGGTACAGTCACCAGGGCTTCCTTCCGAGGTACCTCTTGGTATAGTCAGTAGGCCTGCCTTCTGAGGAACCTCTGGGTAATGTCTCCTGGACTTCCTTCTCCAGTACCTCTGGGTACAGTCACCAGGCCTTCATTCTCAGGTTCCTCGGGGTACAGTCACCAGGCTTTCATTCTCAGGTACCTCTGGGTACAGTCACCAGGCCTTCTTTCTGAGTTACCTCTGAGTAGAGTCAGCAGGTCTGCCTTCTCAGATACCTCTGGGTACAGTCAGCAGGCTTTCCTTCTGACGTATTTCTGGGTACAGTCACCAGGCCTTCGTTCCGAGGTACCTCTGGGTACAGTCAGTAGGCCTTCCTTCCGAGGTCCCTCTGGGTACTGTCACCAGGCCTTTCTTCTGAGGTACCTCTGGGTACAGTCACCAGGCCTTCCTTCCGAGGTACCTCTGGGTACAGTTACCAGGCCTTCCTTCTCAGGTTCCTCTGGGTACAGTCACCAGACCTTCCTTCCGAGCTACCTCTGGGTACTGTCACCAGGCCTTCCTTCGGAGGTAACTCTGGGTTCAGTCACCAGGCCTTCCCTCAAGGGTTACTCTGGGTACAGTCACCAGACCTTCCTTCCGAGCTACCTCTGGGTACTGTCACCAGGCCTTCCTTCGGAGGTAACTCTGGGTTCAGTCACCAGGCCTTCCCTCCAGGGTTACTCTGGGTACAGTCACCAGGCCTTCCTTCCAGGTACCTCTGGGTACAGTCAGTAGGCCTTCCTTCTGAGGAAACTCTGAGTACAGTTAGGAGGCCTGCCTTCTCAGACACCTCTGGGAACTGTCACCAGGCCTTCCTTCTGAGGTACCTCTGGGTCCAGTCATCAGGCCTTCCTTCCTAGGTATGCATGGGCAGAGTCACCAGGCCTTCCTTCTGAGGTACCTCTGGGTACAGTCACCACGCCTTCCTTCTTAGGTACCTCTGGGTATAGTTACCAGGCCTTCCTTCTCAGGTACGCCTGGGTACTGTCACCAGGCCTTCCTTCCGAGGTACCTCTGGGTACTGTCACCAGGCCTTCCTTCCGAGGTACCTCTGGGTACAGGCACCAGCCATTGCTTCCGAAGTACCTCTGGGTACAGTCAAAAGGCCTTGTATCCAAGGTAACTCTGGGTACACTCAGCGGGACTTCCTTCCGAGGTACTTCTTGGTATAGTCAGTAGGCCTGCCTTCTGAGGTACCTCTGGGTAATGTCTCCTGGGCTTCCTTCTCCAGTACCTTTGGGTACAGTCAGCAGAACTTCATTCTCAGCTACCTCGGGGTACAGTCACCAGGCCTTCGTTCTGAGGTACCTCTGAGTAGAGTCAGCAGGCGTGCCTTCTCAGATGACTCTGGGTACTATCACCAGGCCTTTCTTCTGAGGTAACTCTGGGTACAGATAATCAGACCTTTCTTCCGAGATACCTCTCGGTAGAGTGACCAGGCCTTCCTTCCGAGGTACCTCTGGGTACAGTCAGTCGGTCTTCCTTCTGAGGTACATCTGGGTAATGTCACCAGGCCATCCTTCCGAGGTACCTCTGGGTACAGTTACCAGGACTTCATTCCCAAGCACCTCTGGGTACAGTCACCAGGCCTTCCTTCTCAGGTACTGTGGGCACAGTCAGCAGGCCTTCCTTCCGAGGTACCTCTGGGTATAGTTACCAGGCCTTCCTTCTCAGGTATATCTGAGTACAGTCTGCAGGCCTTCCTTCCGAGTTACCTCTGGATACTGTCACCAGGCCTTCCTTCCGAGGTACCTCTGGGTACAGTCACCAGGCCTTCCCTTCACGGTTACTCTGGCTACACTCACAAGGCCTTCCTTCCGAGGTACCCCAGGGTACAGACACCAAACGTTTCTTCCATGGTAACTCTGGGTACAGTCACCAGACCTGCCTTCCGAGGTACCTCTGTTTACTGTCACCTGTCCTTCCTTCCGAAGTAAGTCTGGGTACAGTCACCAGGATTTCCTTCCGAGGTACCTCTGGGTTAGTCACCAGGCCTTCCTTCCGAGGTACGTCTGGGTACAGTCACCAGGCCTTTATTCTGAGGTACCTCTGGGTACAGTCACCAGGCCTTCCTTCTGAGGTACCTCTGGGTACAGTCACCAGGGCTTCCTTCTGAGATACCTCTGGTTACAGTCACCAGACCTTCCTTCTCAGGTTCCTTTGGCTGCAGTCACCAGGCCGTTTTTCCGAGTACCTCTGAGCACAGTCATCAGCCCTTTCTCCCGAAGTACCTCTGGGAATAGTCACCAGGCCTTTCTTCTGAGGTACCTCTGGGTACAGTCAGCAGGCCTTCCTTCTCAGATACCTCTGGGCACAGTCACCAGGGCTTCCTTCTTAGGTACCTCTGAGTACAGTCACCAGCCTTCCTTCTGAGGTACCTTTTGGTACACTTACCAGGTCTACCTTTTGAGGTACATCTGTGGACTGTCACCAGGCCTTCGTGCTGAGGCACCTCTGGGTACACTCATTAGACACTCCTGTTTAGCTACCTCCGGGTACAGTCTCCAGGCCTTCCTTCCAAGGTATCTTTGGGTATATTCACCTGTCCTTCCTTCCGAAGTACCTCTAGGTACTGTTACCAGGCCTTCCTTCTGAGGTAACTCTGGGTATAGTCAGTAGGCCTTCCTTCTGAGGTACATCTGGGAAATGTCACCAGGCCTTCCTTCCGAGGTACCTCTGGGTACAGTTACCAGGCCTTCCTTCTCAGGCACCTCTGGGTACAGTCACCAGGCCTTCCTTCTCAGGCACCTCTGGGTACAGTCACCAAGCCGTCCTTCCCAGTTACGACTGGGTACTGTCACCAGGCCTTCCTTCCGAGGTACCTGAGGGTACAGGCACCAGGCCTCGTATCCAAGGTACCTCTGGGTACAGTCACCAGGCCTTCCTTCCGAGGTACCTCTGGGTACAGTTACCAGGCCTTCATTCTCAGGCACCTCTGGGTACAGTCACCAGGCCTTCCTTCTGAGGTAGCTCTGGGTACAGTCACCAAGACTTCCTACCCAGTTACGACTGGGTACTATCTCCAGGCCGTCCTTCCGAGGTACCTCAGGGTACAGGCACCAGGCCTCGTATCCAAAGTACCTCTGGGTACAGTCACCAGGGCTTCCTTCCGAGGTACCTCTTGGTATAGTCAGTAGGCCTGCCTTCTGAGGTACCTCTGGGTAATGTCTCCTGGACTTCCTTCTTCAGTACCTCTGGGTACAGTCACCAGGCCTTCATTCTCAGGTTCCTCGGGGTACAGTCACCAGGCTTTCATTCTCAGGTAACTCTGGGTACAGTCACCAGGCCTTCTTTCCGAGTTACCTCTGAGTAGAGTCAGCAGGTCTGCCTTCTCAGATACCTCTGGGTACAGTCACCAGGCTTTCCTTCTGACGTATTTCTGGGTACAGTCACCAGGCCTTCGTTCCGAGGTACCTCTGGGTACAGTCAGTAGGCCTTCCTTCCGAGGTCCCTCTGGGTACTGTCACCAGGCCTTTCTTCTGAGGTACCTCTGGGTACAGTCACCAGGCCTTCCTTCCGAGGTACGTCTGGGTACAGTTACCAGGCCTTCCTTCTCAGGTTCCTCTGGGTACAGTCACCAGACCTTCCTTCCGAGCTACCTCTGGGTACTGTCACCAGGCCTTCCTTCGGAGGTAACTCTGGGTTCAGTCACCAGGCCTTCCCTCCAGGGTTACTCTGGGTACAGTCACCAGGCCTTCCTTCCAGGTACCTCTGGGTACAGTCAGTAGGTCTTCCTTCTGAGGAAACTCTGAGTACAGTTAGGAGGCCTGCCTTCTCAGACACCTCTGGGAACTGTAACCAGGCCTTCCTTCTGAGGTACCTCTGGGTCCAGTCATCAGGCCTTCCTTCCTAGGTATGCATGGGCAGAGTCACCAGGCCTTCCTTCTGAGGTACCTCTGGGTACAGTCACCACGCCTTCCTTCTTAGGTACCTCTGGGTATAGTTACCAGGCCTTCCTTCTCAGGTACGCCTGGGTACTGTCACCAGGCCTTCCTTCCGAGGTACCTCTGGGTACTGTCACCAGGCCTTCCTTCCGAGGTACCTCTGGGTACAGGCACCAGCCATTGCTTCCGAAGTACCTCTGGGTACAGTCAAAAGGCCTTGTATCCAAGGTAACTCTGGGTACACTCAGCGGGACTTCCTTCCGAGGTACTTCTTGGTATAGTCAGTAGGCCTGCCTTCTGAGGTACCTCTGGGTAATGTCTCCTGGGCTTCCTTCTCCAGTACCTTTGGGTACAGTCAGCAGAACTTCATTCTCAGCTACCTCGGGGTACAGTCACCAGGCCTTCGTTCTGAGGTACCTCTGAGTAGAGTCAGCAGGCGTGCCTTCTCAGATGACTCTGGGTACTATCACCAGGCCTTTCTTCCGAGGTAACTCTGGGTACAGATAATCAGACCTTTCTTCCGAGATACCTCTCGGTAGAGTGACCAGGCCTTCCTTCCGAGGTACCTCTGGGTACAGTCAGTCGGTCTTCCTTCTGAGGTACATCTGGGTAATGTCACCAGGCCATCCTTCCGAGGTACCTCTGGGTACAGTTACCAGGACTTCATTCCCAAGCACCTCTGGGTACAGTCACCAGGCCTTCCTTCTCAGGTACTGTGGGCACAGTCAGCAGGCCTTCCTTCCGAGGTACCTCTGTGTACTGTCACCAGGCCTTCCTTCCGAGGTAATTCTGTGTTCAGTCAAGAGTCCTTCCTTCCTAGGAACCTCTGGGTACACTCACGAGGCCCTGTATCCGAGGTACGTCTGGGTACAGTCACCAGGGCTTCCTTCCGAGGTACCTCTGGGTACAGTCACCAGGGCTTCCTTCCGAGGTAAGACAGTGTACAGTCACCAGGCCTTCCTTCCGAGATACGTCAGTGTGCAGTCACCAGGCCGTCCTTCCCAGGTACCTCTGGGTACAGTCACCGGGCCTTCCTTCCAAAGAACCTCTGAGTACTGTCTCCAGGCCTTCCGTCTGAGGTAACTCTGGGTACAGTCACTGGACCTTTCTTCCGAGGTACCTCTGCGTACTGTCACCAGGCCTTCATTCCGAGGTAAATTTTTGTACTGTCACCTGGCCTTCCTTCCGAGGTACCTCTGGGTACAGTCACTAGGCCTTCCTTCTGAGGTACCTCTGAGTACAGTCAGCAGGCCTGCCTTCTCAGATACCTGTGGGTACTGTCACCAGACCTTTCCTTCTGAGGTAGCTCTGGGTACAGACACCAGTGCTTCCTTCGGAGGTACCTCTGGGTAAGGTCATCAGGGCTTCCTTCCGAGGTATGTATGGGTAGAGTCACCAGGGCTTCCTTCTAAGGTACGTCTGAGTACAGTCACCAGGCCTTCCTTCCGAGGTATCTCTGGGTACAGGCATCAGGCCTTCCCTCCGAAGTACGTCTGGGTACAGTCATCAGGCTTTCGTACAGAGTTACCTCAGGGTACAGTCACCAGGCCTTCCTTCCGAGGTACCTCTGTGTTCAGTCACCAGTCCTTCCTTCCGAGGAACCTCTGGGTACAGTCACCAGGCCTTCTTTCCGAAGTACCTCTGGGAATAGTCACCAGGCCTTCGGTCTGAGGTACCTCTGGGTACAGTCAGCAGGCCTTCCTTCTCAGATACCTCTGGGCACAGTCACCAGGGCTTCATTCTTAGGTACCTCTGAGTACAGTCACCAGCCTTTCTTCTGAGGTACCTTTTGGTACACTTACCAGGTGTTCCTTTTGAGGTACCTCTGTGGACTGTCACCAGGCCTTCCTGCTGAGGCACCTCTGGGAACACTCATTAGACACTCCTTTTTAGGTATCTCTGGTACAGTCACCAGGCCTTCCTTCCAAGGTACCTTTGGGTATATTCACCAGAACTTCCTTCCGAGGTACCTCTGGGTACTGTCACCAGGCCTTCCTTCTGAGGTAAGTCTGGGTACAGTCAATAGGCCTTCCTTCTGAGGTACATCTGGGAAATGTCACCAGGCCTTCCTTCCGAGGTATCTCTGGGTACACTTAAAAGGCCTTCATTCTCAGGCACCTCTGGGTACAGTCACCAGGCCTTCCTTCTGAGGTAGCTCTGGGTACTGTCACCAGGCCTTCCTTCTGAGTTACCTCTGCGTATAGTCACCAGGCCTTCCTTCTGAGGTACCTCTGGGTACAGTCACCAGACCTTCCTTCTGAGGTACCTCTGGGTACTGTCACCAGGTTTTCCTTCTGAGGTAACTCTGCGTACTGTCACCAGGCCTTCCTTCCGAGGTAATTCTGTGTTCAGTCAAGAGTCCTTCCTTCCGAGGAACCTCTGGGTACACTCACGAGGCCTTGTATCCGAGGTACCTCTGGGTACAGTCACCAGGCCTTCCTTCCGAGGTACCTCTGGGTATAGTCAGTAGGCCTTCCTTCTGAGGTACCTCTGGGTAATGTCTCCAGGGATTCTATCTGCAGTACTTCTGGGTACAGTCAACAGACCTTCATTCTCATGTACCTCTGGGTAGAGTCACCAGCCCTTCATTCTCAGGTACCTCAGAGTACGGTCTCCAGGCCTTCTTTCCAAGGAACCTCTGGGTACAGTCACCAGACCTTCCTTCCGAGGTACCTCTGGGTATCGTCACCAGGCCTTTCTTCTGAGGTAACTCTGGGTACAGTCAGCAGGCCTTCCTCCTCAAATACCTCTGGGCACAGTCACCAGGCCTTCCTTCTTAGGTACCTCTGGGTACAGTCACCAGGCCTTCCTTCTCAGTTACCTTTGGGTACACTTACCAGGTCTTCCTTCTGAGGTACCTCAGTGGACTGTCACCAGGCCTTCCTTCCAAGCTACCTCTGGGTATAGTCACCAGTCCTTCCTTCCGAGGTAACTCTGGGAACAGTCATCAGACCTTTTTCCCGAGGTAACTGTGGGTACAATCATCAGACCTTTCTTCCAAGATACCTCTGGGTAGAGTGACCAGGCCTTCCTTCCAAGGTACCTCTGAGTACAGTCAGTAGGCCTTCCTTTTGAGGTACATCTGGGTAATGTCACCAAGCCTTCCTTACGAGGTACCTCTGGGTACAGTTACCAGGCCTTCCTTCTCAGGCACCTCTGGGTACAGTCACCAGGCCTTCCTTCTCAGGCACCTCTGGGTACAGTCACCAAGCCGTCCTTCCCAGTTACGACTGGGTACTGTCACCAGGCCTTCCTTCCGAGGTACCTGAGGGTACAGGCACCAGGCCTCGTATCCAAGGTACCTCTGGGTACAGTCACCAGGCCTTCCTTCCGAGGTACCTCTGGGTACAGTTACCAGGCCTTCATTCTCAGGCACCTCTGGGTACAGTCACCAGGCCTTCCTTCTGAGGTAGCTCTGGGTACAGTCACCAAGACTTCCTACCCAGTTACGACTGGGTACTATCTCCAGGCCGTCCTTCCGAGGTACCTCAGGGTACAGGCACCAGGCCTCGTATCCAAGGTACCTCTGGGTACAGTCACCAGGGCTTCCTTCCGAGGTACCTCTTGGTATAGTCAGTAGGCCTGCCTTCTGAGGAACCTCTGGGTAATGTCTCCTGGACTTCCTTCTCCAGTACCTCTGGGTACAGTCACCAGGCCTTCATTCTCAGGTTCCTCGGGGTACAGTCACCAGGCTTTCATTCTCAGGTACCTCTGGGTACAGTCACCAGGCCTTCTTTCTGAGTTACCTCTGAGTAGAGTCAGCAGGTCTGCCTTCTCAGATACCTCTGGGTACAGTCAGCAGGCTTTCCTTCTGACGTATTTCTGGGTACAGTCACCAGGCCTTCGTTCCGAGGTACCTCTGGGTACAGTCAGTAGGCCTTCCTTCCGAGGTCCCTCTGGGTACTGTCACCAGGCCTTTCTTCTGAGGTACCTCTGGGTACAGTCACCAGGCCTTCCTTCCGAGGTACGTCTGGGTACAGTTACCAGGCCTTCCTTCTCAGGTTCCTCTGGGTACAGTCACCAGACCTTCCTTCCGAGCTACCTCTGGGTACTGTCACCAGGCCTTCCTTCGGAGGTAACTCTGGGTTCAGTCACCAGGCCTTCCCTCAAGGGTTACTCTGGGTACAGTCACCAGACCTTCCTTCCGAGCTACCTCTGGGTACTGTCACCAGGCCTTCCTTCGGAGGTAACTCTGGGTTCAGTCACCAGGCCTTCCCTCCAGGGTTACTCTGGGTACAGTCACCAGGCCTTCCTTCCAGGTACCTCTGGGTACAGTCAGTAGGCCTTCCTTCTGAGGAAACTCTGAGTACAGTTAGGAGGCCTGCCTTCTCAGACACCTCTGGGAACTGTCACCAGGCCTTCCTTCTGAGGTACCTCTGGGTCCAGTCATCAGGCCTTCCTTCCTAGGTATGCATGGGCAGAGTCACCAGGCCTTCCTTCTGAGGTACCTCTGGGTACAGTCATCACGCCTTCCTTCTTAGGTACCTCTGGGTATAGTTACCAGGCCTTCCTTCTCAGGTACGCCTGGGTACTGTCACCAGGCCTTCCTTCCGAGGTACCTCTGGGTACTGTCACCAGGCCTTCCTTCCGAGGTACCTCTGGGTACAGGCACCAGCCATTGCTTCCGAAGTACCTCTGGGTACAGTCAAAAGGCCTTGTATCCAAGGTAACTCTGGGTACACTCAGCGGGACTTCCTTCCGAGGTACTTCTTGGTATAGTCAGTAGGCCTGCCTTCTGAGGTACCTCTGGGTAATGTCTCCTGGGCTTCCTTCTCCAGTACCTTTGGGTACAGTCAGCAGAACTTCATTCTCAGCTACCTCGGGGTACAGTCACCAGGCCTTCGTTCTGAGGTGCCTCTGAGTAGAGTCAGCAGGCGTGCCTTCTCAGATGACTCTGGGTACTATCACCAGGCCTTTCTTCCGAGGTAACTCTGGGTACAGATAATCAGACCTTTCTTCCGAGATACCTCTCGGTAGAGTGACCAGGCCTTCCTTCCGAGGTACCTCTGGGTACAGTCAGTCGGTCTTCCTTCTGAGGTACATCTGGGTAATGTCACCAGGCCATCCTTCCGAGGTACCTCTGGGTACAGTTACCAGGACTTCATTCCCAAGCACCTCTGGGTACAGTCACCAGGCCTTCCTTCTCAGGTACTGTGGGCACAGTCAGCAGGCCTTCCTTCCGAGGTACCTCTGGGTATAGTTACCAGGCCTTCCTTCTCAGGTATATCTGAGTACAGTCTGCAGGCCTTCCTTCCGAGTTACCTCTGGATACTGTCACCAGGCCTTCCTTCCGAGGTACCTCTGGGTACAGTCACCAGGCCTTCCCTTCACGGTTTCTCTGGCTACACTCACAAGGCCTTCCTTCCGAGGTACCCCAGGGTACAGACACCAAACGTTTCTTCCATGGTAACTCTGGGTACAGTCACCAGACCTGCCTTCCGAGGTACCTCTGTTTACTGTCACCTGTCCTTCCTTCCGAAGTAAGTCTGGGTACAGTCACCAGGATTTCCTTCCGAGGTACCTCTGGGTTAGTCACCAGGCCTTCCTTCCGAGGTACGTCTGGGTACAGTCACCAGGCCTTTATTCTGAGGTACCTCTGGGTACAGTCACCAGGCCTTCCTTCTGAGGTACCTCTGGGTACAGTCACCAGGGCTTCCTTCTGAGATACCTCTGGTTACAGTCACCAGACCTTCCTTCTCAGGTTCCTTTGGCTGCAGTCACCAGGCCGTTTTTCCGAGTACCTCTGAGCACAGTCATCAGCCCTTTCTCCCGAAGTACCTCTGGGAATAGTCACCAGGCCTTTCTTCTGAGGTACCTCTGGGTACAGTCAGCAGGCCTTCCTTCTCAGATACCTCTGGGCACAGTCACCAGGGCTTCCTTCTTAGGTACCTCTGAGTACAGTCACCAGCCTTCCTTCTGAGGTACCTTTTGGTACACTTACCAGGTCTACCTTTTGAGGTACATCTGTGGACTGTCACCAGGCCTTCCTGCTGAGGCACCTCTGGGTACACTCATTAGACACTCCTGTTTAGCTACCTCCGGGTACAGTCTCCAGGCCTTCCTTCCAAGGTATCTTTGGGTATATTCACCTGTCCTTCCTTCCGAAGTACCTCTAGGTACTGTTACCAGGCCTTCCTTCTGAGGTAACTCTGGGTATAGTCAGTAGGCCTTCCTTCTGAGGTACATCTGGGAAATGTCACCAGGCCTTCCTTCCGAGGTACCTCTGGGTACAGTTACCAGGCCTTCCTTCTCAGGCACCTCTGGGTACAGTCACCAGGCCTTCCTTCTCAGGCACCTCTGGGTACAGTCACCAAGCCGTCCTTCCCAGTTACGACTGGGTACTGTCACCAGGCCTTCCTTCCGAGGTACCTGAGGGTACAGGCACCAGGCCTCGTATCCAAGGTACCTCTGGGTACAGTCACCAGGCCTTCCTTCCGAGGTACCTCTGGGTACAGTTACCAGGCCTTCATTCTCAGGCACCTCTGGGTACAGTCACCAGGCCTTCCTTCTGAGGTAGCTCTGGGTACAGTCACCAAGACTTCCTACCCAGTTACGACTGGGTACTATCTCCAGTCCGTCCTTCCGAGGTACCTCAGGGTACAGGCACCAGGCCTCGTATCCAAAGTACCTCTGGGTACAGTCACCAGGGCTTCCTTCCGAGGTACCTCTTGGTATAGTCAGTAGGCCTGCCTTCTGAGGTACCTCTGGGTAATGTCTCCTGGACTTCCTTCTCCAGTACCTCTGGGTACAGTCACCAGGCCTTCATTCTCAGGTTCCTCGGGGTACAGTCACCAGGCTTTCATTCTCAGGTACCTCTGGGTACAGTCACCAGGCCTTCTTTCTGAGTTACCTCTGAGTAGAGTCAGCAGGTCTGCCTTCTCAGATACCTCTGGGTACAGTCACCAGGCTTTCCTTCTGACGTATTTCTGGGTACAGTCACCAGGCCTTCGTTCCGAGGTACCTCTGGGTACAGTCAGTAGGCCTTCCTTCCGAGGTCCCTCTGGGTACTGTCACCAGGCCTTTCTTCTGAGGTACCTCTGGGTACAGTCACCAGGCCTTCCTTCCGAGGTACGTCTGGGTACAGTTACCAGGCCTTCCTTCTCAGGTTCCTCTGGGTACAGTCACCAGACCTTCCTTCCGAGCTACCTCTGGGTACTGTCACCAGGCCTTCCTTCGGAGGTAACTCTGGGTTCAGTCACCAGGCCTTCCCTCCAGGGTTACTCTGGGTACAGTCACCAGGCCTTCCTTCCAGGTACCTCTGGGTACAGTCAGTAGGCCTTCCTTCTGAGGAAACTCTGAGTACAGTTAGGAGGCCTGCCTTCTCAGACACCTCTGGGAACTGTCACCAGGCCTTCCTTCTGAGGTACCTCTGGGTCCAGTCATCAGGCCTTCCTTCCTAGGTATGCATGGGCAGAGTCACCAGGCCTTCCTTCTGAGGTACCTCTGGGTACAGTCACCACGCCTTCCTTCTTAGGTACCTCTGGGTATAGTTACCAGGCCTTCCTTCTCAGGTACGCCTGGGTACTGTCACCAGGCCTTCCTTCCGAGGTACCTCTGGGTACTGTCACCAGGCCTTCCTTCCGAGGTACCTCTGGGTACAGGCACCAGCCATTGCTTCCGAAGTACCTCTGGGTACAGTCAAAAGGCCTTGTATCCAAGGTAACTCTGGGTACACTCAGCGGGACTTCCTTCCGAGGTACTTCTTGGTATAGTCAGTAGGCCTGCCTTCTGAGGTACCTCTGGGTAATGTCTCCTGGGCTTCCTTCTCCAGTACCTTTGGGTACAGTCAGCAGAACTTCATTCTCAGCTACCTCGGGGTACAGTCACCAGGCCTTCGTTCTGAGGTACCTCTGAGTAGAGTCAGCAGGCGTGCCTTCTCAGATGACTCTGGGTACTATCACCAGGCCTTTCTTCCGAGGTAACTCTGGGTACAGATAATCAGACCTTTCTTCCGAGATACCTCTCGGTAGAGTGACCAGGCCTTCCTTCCGAGGTACCTCTGGGTACAGTCAGTCGGTCTTCCTTCTGAGGTACATCTGGGTAATGTCACCAGGCCATCCTTCCGAGGTACCTCTGGGTACAGTTACCAGGACTTCATTCCCAAGCACCTCTGGGTACAGTCACCAGGCCTTCCTTCTCAGGTACTGTGGGCACAGTCAGCAGGCCTTCCTTCCGAGGTACCTCTGTGTACTGTCACCAGGCCTTCCTTCCGAGGTAATTCTGTGTTCAGTCAAGAGTCCTTCCTTCCGAGGAACCTCTGGGTACACTCACGAGGCCCTGTATCCGAGGTACGTCTGGGTACAGTCACCAGGCCTTCCTTCCGAGGTACCTCTGGATATAGTCAGTAGGCCTTCCTTCTGAGGTACCTCTGGGTAATGTCTCCAGGGATTCTATCTCAAGTACTTCTGGGTACAGTCAACAGACCTTCATTCTCAGGTACCTCTGGGTAGAGTCACCAGCCCTTCATTCTCAGGTACCTCAGAGTACGGTCTCCAGGCCTTCTTTCCAAGGAACCTCTGGGTACAGTCACCAGACCTTCCTTCCGAGGTACCTCTGGGTATCGTCACCAGGCCTTTCTTCTGAGGTAACTCTGGGTACAGTCAGCAGGCCTTCCTCCTCAAATACCTCTGGGCACAGTCACCAGGCCTTCCTTCTTAGGTACCTCTGGGTACAGTCACCAGGCCTTCCTTCTCAGTTACCTTTGGGTACACTTACCAGGTCTTCCTTCTGAGGTACCTCAGTGGACTGTCACCAGGCCTTCCTTCCAAGCTACCTCTGGGTATAGTCACCAGTCCTTCCTTCCGAGGTAACTCTGGGAACAGTCATCAGACCTTTTTCCCGAGGTAACTGTGGGTCACAATCATCAGACCTTTCTTCCGAGATACCTCTGGGTAGAGTGACCAGGCCTTCCTTCCGAGGTACCTCTGAGTACAGTCAGTAGGCCTTCCTTCTGAGGTACATCTGGGTAATGTCACCAAGCCTTCCTTACGAGGTACCTCTGGGTACAGTTACCAGGCCTTCCTTCTCAGGCACCTCTGGGTACAGTCACCAGGCCTTCCCTCTCAGGCACCTCTGGGTACAGTCACCAAGCCGTCCTTCCCAGTTACGACTGGGTACTGTCACCAGGCCTTCCTTCCGAGGTACCTGAGGGTACAGGCACCAGGCCTCGTATCGAAGGTACCTCTGGGTACAGTCACAAGGCCTTCCTTCCGAGGTACCTCTGGGTACAGTTACCAGGCCTTCATTCTCAGGCACCTCTGGGTACAGTCACCAGGCCTTCCTTCTGAGGTAGCTCTGGGTACAGTCACCAAGCCTTCCTTCCCACTTACGACTGGTACTATCTCCAGGCCGTCCTTCCGAGGTACCTCAGGGTACAGGCACCAGGCCTCGTATCCAAGGTACCTCTGGGTACAGTCACCAGGGCTTCCTTCCGAGGTACCTCTTGGTATAGTCAGTAGGCCTGCCTTCTGAGGTACCTCTGGGTAATGTCTCCTGGACTTCCTTCTCCAGTACCTCTGGGTACAGTCACCAGGCCTTCATTCTCAGGTACCTCGGGGTACAGTCACCAGGCTTTCATTCTCAGGTACCTCTGGGTACAGTCACCAGGCCTTCTTTCTGATTTACCTCTGAGTAGAGTCAGCAGGTCTGCCTTCTCAGATACCTCTGGGTACAGTCACCAGGCTTTCCTTCTGACGTATTTCTGGGTACAGTCACCAGGCCTTCGTTCCGAGGTACCTCTGGGTACAGTCAGTAGGCCTTCCTTCCGAGGTCCCTCTGGGTACTGTCACCAGGCCTTTCTTCTGAGGTACCTCTGGGTACAGTCACCAGGCCTTCCTTCCGAGGTACGTCTGGGTACAGTTACCAGGCCTTCCTTCTCAGGTTCCTCTGGGTACAGTCACCAGACCTTCCTTCCGAGCTACCTCTGGGTACTGTCACCAGGCCTTCCTTCGGAGGTAACTCTGGGTTCAGTCACCAGGCCTTCCCTCCAGGGTTACTCTGGGTACAGTCACCAGGCCTTCCTTCCAGGTACCTCTGGGTACAGTCAGTAGGCCTTCCTTCTGAGGAAACTCTGAGTACAGTTAGGAGGCCTGCCTTCTCAGACACCTCTGGGAACTGTCACCAGGCCTTCCTTCTGAGGTACCTCTGGGTCCAGTCATCAGGCCTTCCTTCCTAGGTATGCATGGGCAGAGTCACCAGGCCTTCCTTCTGAGGTACCTCTGGGTACAGTCACCACGCCTTCCTTCTTAGGTACCTCTGGGTATAGTTACCAGGCCTTCCTTCTCAGGTACGCCTGGGTACTGTCACCAGGCCTTCCTTCCGAGGTACCTCTGGGTACTGTCACCAGGCCTTCCTTCCGAGGTACCTCTGGGTACAGGCACCAGCCATTGCTTCCGAAGTACCTCTGGGTACAGTCAAAAGGCCTTGTATCCAAGGTAACTCTGGGTACACTCAGCGGGACTTCCTTCCGAGGTACTTCTTGGTATAGTCAGTAGGCCTGCCTTCTGAGGTACCTCTGGGTAATGTCTCCTGGGCTTCCTTCTCCAGTACCTTTGGGTACAGTCAGCAGAACTTCATTCTCAGCTACCTCGGGGTACAGTCACCAGGCCTTCGTTCTGAGGTACCTCTGAGTAGAGTCAGCAGGCGTGCCTTCTCAGATGACTCTGGGTACTATCACCAGGCCTTTCTTCCGAGGTAACTCTGGGTACAGATAATCAGACCTTTCTTCCGAGATACCTCTCGGTAGAGTGACCAGGCCTTCCTTCCGAGGTACCTCTGGGTACAGTCAGTCGGTCTTCCTTCTGAGGTACATCTGGGTAATGTCACCAGGCCATCCTTCCGAGGTACCTCTGGGTACAGTTACCAGGACTTCATTCCCAAGCACCTCTGGGTACAGTCACCAGGCCTTCCTTCTCAGGTACTGTGGGCACAGTCAGCAGGCCTTCCTTCCGAGGTACCTCTGGGTATAGTTACCAGGACTTCCTTCTCAGGTATATCTGAGTACAGTCTGCAGGCCTTCCTTCCGAGTTACCTCTGGATACTGTCACCAGGCCTTCCTTCCGAGGTACCTCTGGGTACAGTCACCAGGCCTTCCCTTCACGGTTACTCTGGCTACACTCACAAGGCCTTCCTTCCGAGGTACCCCAGGGTACAGACACCAAACGTTTCTTCCATGGTAACTCTGGGTACAGTCACCAGACCTGCCTTCCGAGGTACCTCTGTTTACTGTCACCTGTCCTTCCTTCCGAGGTAAGTTTGGGTACAGTCACCAGGATTTCCTTCCGAGGTACCTCTGGGTTAGTCACCAGGCCTTCCTTCCGAGGTACGTCTGGGTACAGTCACCAGGCCTTTATTCTGAGGTACCTCTGGGTACAGTCACCAGGCCTTCCTTCTGAGGTACCTCTGGGTACAGTCACCAGGGCTTCCTTCTGAGATACCTCTGGTTACAGTCACCAGACCTTCCTTCTCAGGTTCCTTTGGCTGCAGTCACCAGGCCGTTTTTCCGAGTACCTCTGAGCACAGTCATCAGCCCTTTCTCCCGAAGTACCTCTGGGAATAGTCACCAGGCCTTTCTTCTGAGGTACCTCTGGGAACAGTCAGCAGGCCTTCCTTCTCAGATACCTCTGGGCACAGTCACCAGGGCTTCCTTCTTAGGTACCTCTGAGTACAGTCACCAGCCTTCCTTCTGAGGTACCTTTTGGTACACTTACCAGGTCTACCTTTTGAGGTACATCTGTGGACTGTCACCAGGCCTTCCTGCTGAGGCACCTCTGGGTACACTCATTAGACACTCCTATTTAGCTACCTCCGGGTACAGTCTCCAGGCCTTCCTTCCAAGGTATCTTTGGGTATATTCACCTGTCCTTCCTTCCGAAGTACCTCTAGGTACTGTTACCAGGCCTTCCTTCTGAGGTAACTCTGGGTACAGTCAGTAGGCCTTCCTTCTGAGGTACATCTGGGAAATGTCACCAGGCCTTCCTTCCGAGGTACCTCTGGGTACAGTTACCAGGCCTTCCTTCTCAGGCACCTCTGGGTACAGTCACCAGGCCTTCCTTCTCAGGCACCTCTGGGTACAGTCACCAAGCCGTCCTTCCCAGTTACGACTGGGTACTGTCACCAGGCCTTCCTTCCGAGGTACCTGAGGGTACAGGCACCAGGCCTCGTATCCAAGGTACCTCTGGGTACAGTCACCAGGCCTTCCTTCCGAGGTACCTCTGGGTACAGTTACCAGGCCTTCATTCTCAGGCACCTCTGTGTACAGTCACCAGGCCTTCCTTCTGAGGTAGCTCTGGGTACAGTCACCAAGACTTCCTACCCAGTTACGACTGGGTACTATCTCCAGGCCGTCCTTCCGAGGTACCTCAGGGTACAGGCACCAGGCCTCGTATCCAAGGTACCTCTGGGTACAGTCACCAGGGCTTCCTTCCGAGGTACCTCTTGGTATAGTCAGTAGGCCTGCCTTCTGAGGTACCTCTGGGTAATGTCTCCTGGACTTCCTTCTCCAGTACCTCTGGGTACAGTCACCAGGCCTTCATTCTCAGGTTCCTCGGGGTACAGTCACCAGGCTTTCATTCTCAGGTACCTCTGGGTACAGTCACCAGGCCTTCTTTCCGAGTTACCTCTGAGTAGAGTCAGCAGGTCTGCCTTCTCAGATACCTCTGGGTACAGTCACCAGGCTTTCCTTCTGACGTATTTCTGGGTACAGTCACCAGGCCTTCGTTCCGAGGTACCTCTGGGTACAGTCAGTAGGCCTTCCTTCCGAGGTCCCTCTGGGTACTGTCACCAGGCCTTTCTTCTGAGGTACCTCTGGGTACAGTCACCAGGCCTTCCTTCCGAGGTACGTCTGGGTACAGTTACCAGGCCTTCCTTCTCAGGTTCCTCTGGGTACAGTCACCAGACCTTCCTTCCGAGCTACCTCTGGGTACTGTCACCAGGCCTTCCTTCGGAGGTAACTCTGGGTTCAGTCACCAGGCCTTCCCTCCAGGGTTACTCTGGGTACAGTCACCAGGCCTTCCTTCCAGGTACCTCTGGGTACAGTCAGTAGGCCTTCCTTCTGAGGAAACTCTGAGTACAGTTAGGAGGCCTGCCTTCTCAGACACCTCTGGGAACTGTCACCAGGCCTTCCTTCTGAGGTACCTCTGGGTCCAGTCATCAGGCCTTCCTTCCTAGGTATGCATGGGCAGAGTCACCAGGCCTTCCTTCTGAGGTACCTCTGGGTACAGTCACCACGCCTTCCTTCTTAGGTACCTCTGGGTATAGTTACCAGGCCTTCCTTCTCAGGTACGCCTGGGTACTGTCACCAGGCCTTCCTTCCGAGGTACCTCTGGGTACTGTCACCAGGCCTTCCTTCCGAGGTACCTCTGGGTACAGGCACCAGCCATTGCTTCCGAAGTACCTCTGGGTACAGTCAAAAGGCCTTGTATCCAAGGTAACTCTGGGTACACTCAGCGGGACTTCCTTCCGAGGTACTTCTTGGTATAGTCAGTAGGCCTGCCTTCTGAGGTACCTCTGGGTAATGTCTCCTGGGCTTCCTTCTCCAGTACCTTTGGGTACAGTCAGCAGAACTTCATTCTCAGCTACCTCGGGGTACAGTCACCAGGCCTTCGTTCTGAGGTACCTCTGAGTAGAGTCAGCAGGCGTGCCTTCTCAGATGACTCTGGGTACTATCACCAGGCCTTTCTTCCGAGGTAACTCTGGGTACAGATAATCAGACCTTTCTTCCGAGATACCTCTCGGTAGAGTGACCAGGCCTTCCTTCCGAGGTACCTCTGGGTACAGTCAGTCGGTCTTCCTTCTGAGGTACATCTGGGTAATGTCACCAGGCCATCCTTCCGAGGTACCTCTGGGTACAGTTACCAGGACTTCATTCCCAAGCACCTCTGGGTACAGTCACCAGGCCTTCCTTCTCAGGTACTGTGGGCACAGTCAGCAGGCCTTCCTTCCGAGGTACCTCTGGGTATAGTTACCAGGACTTCCTTCTCAGGTATATCTGAGTACAGTCTGCAGGCCTTCCTTCCGAGTTACCTCTGGATACTGTCACCAGGCCTTCCTTCCGAGGTACCTCTGGGTACAGTCACCAGGCCTTCCCTTCACGGTTACTCTGGCTACACTCACAAGGCCTTCCTTCCGAGGTACCCCAGGGTACAGACACCAAACGTTTCTTCCATGGTAACTCTGGGTACAGTCACCAGACCTGCCTTCCGAGGTACCTCTGTTTACTGTCACCTGTCCTTCCTTCCGAGGTAAGTTTGGGTACAGTCACCAGGATTTCCTTCCGAGGTACCTCTGGGTTAGTCACCAGGCCTTCCTTCCGAGGTACGTCTGGGTACAGTCACCAGGCCTTTATTCTGAGGTACCTCTGGGTACAGTCACCAGGCCTTCCTTCTGAGGTACCTCTGGGTACAGTCACCAGGGCTTCCTTCTGAGATACCTCTGGTTACAGTCACCAGACCTTCCTTCTCAGGTTCCTTTGGCTGCAGTCACCAGGCCGTTTTTCCGAGTACCTCTGAGCACAGTCATCAGCCCTTTCTCCCGAAGTACCTCTGGGAATAGTCACCAGGCCTTTCTTCTGAGGTACCTCTGGGTACAGTCAGCAGGCCTTCCTTCTCAGATACCTCTGGGCACAGTCACCAGGGCTTCCTTCTTAGGTACCTCTGAGTACAGTCACCAGCCTTCCTTCTGAGGTACCTTTTGGTACACTTACCAGGTCTACCTTTTGAGGTACATCTGTGGACTGTCACCAGGCCTTCCTGCTGAGGCACCTCTGGGTACACTCATTAGACACTCCTATTTAGCTACCTCCGGGTACAGTCTCCAGGCCTTCCTTCCAAGGTATCTTTGGGTATATTCACCTGTCCTTCCTTCCGAAGTACCTCTAGGTACTGTTACCAGGCCTTCCTTCTGAGGTAACTCTGGGTACAGTCAGTAGGCCTTCCTTCTGAGGTACATCTGGGAAATGTCACCAGGCCTTCCTTCCGAGGTACCTCTGGGTACAGTTACCAGGCCTTCCTTCTCAGGCACCTCTGGGTACAGTCACCAGGCCTTCCTTCTCAGGCACCTCTGGGTACAGTCACCAAGCCGTCCTTCCCAGTTACGACTGGGTACTGTCACCAGGCCTTCCTTCCGAGGTACCTGAGGGTACAGGCACCAGGCCTCGTATCCAAGGTACCTCTGGGTACAGTCACCAGGCCTTCCTTCCGAGGTACCTCTGGGTACAGTTACCAGGCCTTCATTCTCAGGCACCTCTGTGTACAGTCACCAGGCCTTCCTTCTGAGGTAGCTCTGGGTACAGTCACCAAGACTTCCTACCCAGTTACGACTGGGTACTATCTCCAGGCCGTCCTTCCGAGGTACCTCAGGGTACAGGCACCAGGCCTCGTATCCAAGGTACCTCTGGGTACAGTCACCAGGGCTTCCTTCCGAGGTACCTCTTGGTATAGTCAGTAGGCCTGCCTTCTGAGGTACCTCTGGGTAATGTCTCCTGGACTTCCTTCTCCAGTACCTCTGGGTACAGTCACCAGGCCTTCATTCTCAGGTTCCTCGGGGTACAGTCACCAGGCTTTCATTCTCAGGTACCTCTGGGTACAGTCACCAGGCCTTCTTTCCGAGTTACCTCTGAGTAGAGTCAGCAGGTCTGCCTTCTCAGATACCTCTGGGTACAGTCACCAGGCTTTCCTTCTGACGTATTTCTGGGTACAGTCACCAGGCCTTCGTTCCGAGGTACCTCTGGGTACAGTCAGTAGGCCTTCCTTCCGAGGTCCCTCTGGGTACTGTCACCAGGCCTTTCTTCTGAGGTACCTCTGGGTACAGTCACCAGGCCTTCCTTCCGAGGTACGTCTGGGTACAGTTACCAGGCCTTCCTTCTCAGGTTCCTCTGGGTACAGTCACCAGACCTTCCTTCCGAGCTACCTCTGGGTACTGTCACCAGGCCTTCCTTCGGAGGTAACTCTGGGTTCAGTCACCAGGCCTTCCCTCCAGGGTTACTCTGGGTACAGTCACCAGGCCTTCCTTCCAGGTACCTCTGGGTACAGTCAGTAGGCCTTCCTTCTGAGGAAACTCTGAGTACAGTTAGGAGGCCTGCCTTCTCAGACACCTCTGGGAACTGTCACCAGGCCTTCCTTCTGAGGTACCTCTGGGTCCAGTCATCAGGCCTTCCTTCCTAGGTATGCATGGGCAGAGTCACCAGGCCTTCCTTCTGAGGTACCTCTGGGTACAGTCACCACGCCTTCCTTCTTAGGTACCTCTGGGTATAGTTACCAGGCCTTCCTTCTCAGGTACGCCTGGGTACTGTCACCAGGCCTTCCTTCCGAGGTACCTCTGGGTACTGTCACCAGGCCTTGCTTCCGAGGTACCTCTGGGTACAGGCACCAGCCATTGCTTCCGAAGTACCTCTGGGTACAGTCAAAAGGCCTTGTATCCAAGGTAACTCTGGGTACACTCAGCGGGACTTCCTTCCGAGGTACTTCTTGGTATAGTCAGTAGGCCTGCCTTCTGAGGTACCTCTGGGTAATGTCTCCTGGGCTTCCTTCTCCAGTACCTTTGGGTACAGTCAGCAGAACTTCATTCTCAGCTACCTCGGGGTACAGTCACCAGGCCTTCGTTCTGAGGTACCTCTGAGTAGAGTCAGCAGGCGTGCCTTCTCAGATGACTCTGGGTACTATCACCAGGCCTTTCTTCCGAGGTAACTCTGGGTACAGATAATCAGACCTTTCTTCCGAGATACCTCTCGGTAGAGTGACCAGGCCTTCCTTCCGAGGTACCTCTGGGTACAGTCAGTCGGTCTTCCTTCTGAGGTACATCTGGGTAATGTCACCAGGCCATCCTTCCGAGGTACCTCTGGGTACAGTTACCAGGACTTCATTCCCAAGCACCTCTGGGTACAGTCACCAGGCCTTCCTTCTCAGGTACTGTGGGCACAGTCAGCAGGCCTTCCTTCCGAGGTACCTCTGGGTATAGTTACCAGGACTTCCTTCTCAGGTATATCTGAGTACAGTCTGCAGGCCTTCCTTCCGAGTTACCTCTGGATACTGTCACCAGGCCTTCCTTCCGAGGTACCTCTGGGTACAGTCACCAGGCCTTCCCTTCACGGTTACTCTGGCTACACTCACAAGGCCTTCCTTCCGAGGTACCCCAGGGTACAGACACCAAACGTTTCTTCCATGGTAACTCTGGGTACAGTCACCAGACCTGCCTTCCGAGGTACCTCTGTTTACTGTCACCTGTCCTTCCTTCCGAGGTAAGTTTGGGTACAGTCACCAGGATTTCCTTCCGAGGTACCTCTGGGTTAGTCACCAGGCCTTCCTTCCGAGGTACGTCTGGGTACAGTCACCAGGCCTTTATTCTGAGGTACCTCTGGGTACAGTCACCAGGCCTTCCTTCTGAGGTACCTCTGGGTACAGTCACCAGGGCTTCCTTCTGAGATACCTCTGGTTACAGTCACCAGACCTTCCTTCTCAGGTTCCTTTGGCTGCAGTCACCAGGCCGTTTTTCCGAGTACCTCTGAGCACAGTCATCAGCCCTTTCTCCCGAAGTACCTCTGGGAATAGTCACCAGGCCTTTCTTCTGAGGTACCTCTGGGTACAGTCAGCAGGCCTTCCTTCTCAGATACCTCTGGGCACAGTCACCAGGGCTTCCTTCTTAGGTACCTCTGAGTACAGTCACCAGCCTTCCTTCTGAGGTACCTTTTGGTACACTTACCAGGTCTACCTTTTGAGGTACATCTGTGGACTGTCACCAGGCCTTCCTGCTGAGGCACCTCTGGGTACACTCATTAGACACTCCTATTTAGCTACCTCCGGGTACAGTCTCCAGGCCTTCCTTCCAAGGTATCTTTGGGTATATTCACCTGTCCTTCCTTCCGAAGTACCTCTAGGTACTGTTACCAGGCCTTCCTTCTGAGGTAACTCTGGGTACAGTCAGTAGGCCTTCCTTCTGAGGTACATCTGGGAAATGTCACCAGGCCTTCCTTCCGAGGTACCTCTGGGTACAGTTACCAGGCCTTCCTTCTCAGGCACCTCTGGGTACAGTCACCAGGCCTTCCTTCTCAGGCACCTCTGGGTACAGTCACCAAGCCGTCCTTCCCAGTTACGACTGGGTACTGTCACCAGGCCTTCCTTCCGAGGTACCTGAGGGTACAGGCACCAGGCCTCGTATCCAAGGTACCTCTGGGTACAGTCACCAGGCCTTCCTTCCGAGGTACCTCTGGGTACAGTTACCAGGCCTTCATTCTCAGGCACCTCTGTGTACAGTCACCAGGCCTTCCTTCTGAGGTAGCTCTGGGTACAGTCACCAAGACTTCCTACCCAGTTACGACTGGGTACTATCTCCAGGCCGTCCTTCCGAGGTACCTCAGGGTACAGGCACCAGGCCTCGTATCCAAGGTACCTCTGGGTACAGTCACCAGGGCTTCCTTCCGAGGTACCTCTTGGTATAGTCAGTAGGCCTGCCTTCTGAGGTACCTCTGGGTAATGTCTCCTGGACTTCCTTCTCCAGTACCTCTGGGTACAGTCACCAGGCCTTCATTCTCAGGTTCCTCGGGGTACAGTCACCAGGCTTTCATTCTCAGGTACCTCTGGGTACAGTCACCAGGCCTTCTTTCCGAGTTACCTCTGAGTAGAGTCAGCAGGTCTGCCTTCTCAGATACCTCTGGGTACAGTCACCAGGCTTTCCTTCTGACGTATTTCTGGGTACAGTCACCAGGCCTTCGTTCCGAGGTACCTCTGGGTACAGTCAGTAGGCCTTCCTTCCGAGGTCCCTCTGGGTACTGTCACCAGGCCTTTCTTCTGAGGTACCTCTGGGTACAGTCACCAGGCCTTCCTTCCGAGGTACGTCTGGGTACAGTTACCAGGCCTTCCTTCTCAGGTTCCTCTGGGTACAGTCACCAGACCTTCCTTCCGAGCTACCTCTGGGTACTGTCACCAGGCCTTCCTTCGGAGGTAACTCTGGGTTCAGTCACCAGGCCTTCCCTCCAGGGTTACTCTGGGTACAGTCACCAGGCCTTCCTTCCAGGTACCTCTGGGTACAGTCAGTAGGCCTTCCTTCTGAGGAAACTCTGAGTACAGTTAGGAGGCCTGCCTTCTCAGACACCTCTGGGAACTGTCACCAGGCCTTCCTTCTGAGGTACCTCTGGGTCCAGTCATCAGGCCTTCCTTCCTAGGTATGCATGGGCAGAGTCACCAGGCCTTCCTTCTGAGGTACCTCTGGGTACAGTCACCACGCCTTCCTTCTTAGGTACCTCTGGGTATAGTTACCAGGCCTTCCTTCTCAGGTACGCCTGGGTACTGTCACCAGGCCTTCCTTCCGAGGTACCTCTGGGTACTGTCACCAGGCCTTCCTTCCGAGGTACCTCTGGGTACAGGCACCAGCCATTGCTTCCGAAGTACCTCTGGGTACAGTCAAAAGGCCTTGTATCCAAGGTAACTCTGGGTACACTCAGCGGGACTTCCTTCCGAGGTACTTCTTGGTATAGTCAGTAGGCCTGCCTTCTGAGGTACCTCTGGGTAATGTCTCCTGGGCTTCCTTCTCCAGTACCTTTGGGTACAGTCAGCAGAACTTCATTCTCAGCTACCTCGGGGTACAGTCACCAGGCCTTCGTTCTGAGGTACCTCTGAGTAGAGTCAGCAGGCGTGCCTTCTCAGATGACTCTGGGTACTATCACCAGGCCTTTCTTCCGAGGTAACTCTGGGTACAGATAATCAGACCTTTCTTCCGAGATACCTCTCGGTAGAGTGACCAGGCCTTCCTTCCGAGGTACCTCTGGGTACAGTCAGTCGGTCTTCCTTCTGAGGTACATCTGGGTAATGTCACCAGGCCATCCTTCCGAGGTACCTCTGGGTACAGTTACCAGGACTTCATTCCCAAGCACCTCTGGGTACAGTCACCAGGCCTTCCTTCTCAGGTACTGTGGGCACAGTCAGCAGGCCTTCCTTCCGAGGTACCTCTGGGTATAGTTACCAGGACTTCCTTCTCAGGTATATCTGAGTACAGTCTGCAGGCCTTCCTTCCGAGTTACCTCTGGATACTGTCACCAGGCCTTCCTTCCGAGGTACCTCTGGGTACAGTCACCAGGCCTTCCCTTCACGGTTACTCTGGCTACACTCACAAGGCCTTCCTTCCGAGGTACCCCAGGGTACAGACACCAAACGTTTCTTCCATGGTAACTCTGGGTACAGTCACCAGACCTGCCTTCCGAGGTACCTCTGTTTACTGTCACCTGTCCTTCCTTCCGAGGTAAGTTTGGGTACAGTCACCAGGATTTCCTTCCGAGGTACCTCTGGGTTAGTCACCAGGCCTTCCTTCCGAGGTACGTCTGGGTACAGTCACCAGGCCTTTATTCTGAGGTACCTCTGGGTACAGTCACCAGGCCTTCCTTCTGAGGTACCTCTGGGTACAGTCACCAGGGCTTCCTTCTGAGATACCTCTGGTTACAGTCACCAGACCTTCCTTCTCAGGTTCCTTTGGCTGCAGTCACCAGGCCGTTTTTCCGAGTACCTCTGAGCACAGTCATCAGCCCTTTCTCCCGAAGTACCTCTGGGAATAGTCACCAGGCCTTTCTTCTGAGGTACCTCTGGGTACAGTCAGCAGGCCTTCCTTCTCAGATACCTCTGGGCACAGTCACCAGGGCTTCCTTCTTAGGTACCTCTGAGTACAGTCACCAGCCTTCCTTCTGAGGTACCTTTTGGTACACTTACCAGGTCTACCTTTTGAGGTACATCTGTGGACTGTCACCAGGCCTTCCTGCTGAGGCACCTCTGGGTACACTCATTAGACACTCCTATTTAGCTACCTCCGGGTACAGTCTCCAGGCCTTCCTTCCAAGGTATCTTTGGGTATATTCACCTGTCCTTCCTTCCGAAGTACCTCTAGGTACTGTTACCAGGCCTTCCTTCTGAGGTAACTCTGGGTACAGTCAGTAGGCCTTCCTTCTGAGGTACATCTGGGAAATGTCACCAGGCCTTCCTTCCGAGGTACCTCTGGGTACAGTTACCAGGCCTTCCTTCTCAGGCACCTCTGGGTACAGTCACCAGGCCTTCCTTCTCAGGCACCTCTGGGTACAGTCACCAAGGCGTCCTTCCCAGTTACGACTGGGTACTGTCACCAGGCCTTCCTTCCGAGGTACCTGAGGGTACAGGCACCAGGCCTCGTATCCAAGGTACCTCTGGGTACAGTCACCAGGCCTTCCTTCCGAGGTACCTCTGGGTACAGTTACCAGGCCTTCATTCTCAGGCACCTCTGGGTACAGTCACCAGGCCTTCCTTCTGAGGTAGCTCTGGGTACAGTCACCAAGACTTCCTACCCAGTTACGACTGGGTACTATCTCCAGGCCGTCCTTCCGAGGTACCTCAGGGTACAGGCACCAGGCCTCGTATCCAAGGTACCTCTGGGTACAGTCACCAGGGCTTCCTTCCGAGGTACCTCTTGGTATAGTCAGTAGGCCTGCCTTCTGAGGTACCTCTGGGTAATGTCTCCTGGACTTCCTTCTCCAGTACCTCTGGGTACAGTCACCAGGCCTTCATTCTCAGGTTCCTCGGGGTACAGTCACCAGGCTTTCATTCTCAGGTACCTCTGGGTACAGTCACCAGGCCTTCTTTCCGAGTTACCTCTGAGTAGAGTCAGCAGGTCTGCCTTCTCAGATACCTCTGGGTACAGTCACCAGGCTTTCCTTCTGACGTATTTCTGGGTACAGTCACCAGGCCTTCGTTCCGAGGTACCTCTGGGTACAGTCAGTAGGCCTTCCTTCCGAGGTCCCTCTGGGTACTGTCACCAGGCCTTTCTTCTGAGGTACCTCTGGGTACAGTCACCAGGCCTTCCTTCCGAGGTACGTCTGGGTACAGTTACCAGGCCTTCCTTCTCAGGTTCCTCTGGGTACAGTCACCAGACCTTCCTTCCGAGCTACCTCTGGGTACTGTCACCAGGCCTTCCTTCGGAGGTAACTCTGGGTTCAGTCACCAGGCCTTCCCTCCAGGGTTACTCTGGGTACAGTCACCAGGCCTTCCTTCCAGGTACCTCTGGGTACAGTCAGTAGGCCTTCCTTCTGAGGAAACTCTGAGTACAGTTAGGAGGCCTGCCTTCTCAGACACCTCTGGGAACTGTCACCAGGCCTTCCTTCTGAGGTACCTCTGGGTCCAGTCATCAGGCCTTCCTTCCTAGGTATGCATGGGCAGAGTCACCAGGCCTTCCTTCTGAGGTACCTCTGGGTACAGTCACCACGCCTTCCTTCTTAGGTACCTCTGGGTATAGTTACCAGGCCTTCCTTCTCAGGTACGCCTGGGTACTGTCACCAGGCCTTCCTTCCGAGGTACCTCTGGGTACTGTCACCAGGCCTTCCTTCCGAGGTACCTCTGGGTACAGGCACCAGCCATTGCTTCCGAAGTACCTCTGGGTACAGTCAAAAGGCCTTGTATCCAAGGTAACTCTGGGTACACTCAGCGGGACTTCCTTCCGAGGTACTTCTTGGTATAGTCAGTAGGCCTGCCTTCTGAGGTACCTCTGGGTAATGTCTCCTGGGCTTCCTTCTCCAGTACCTTTGGGTACAGTCAGCAGAACTTCATTCTCAGCTACCTCGGGGTACAGTCACCAGGCCTTCGTTCTGAGGTACCTCTGAGTAGAGTCAGCAGGCGTGCCTTCTCAGATGACTCTGGGTACTATCACCAGGCCTTTCTTCCGAGGTAACTCTGGGTACAGATAATCAGACCTTTCTTCCGAGATACCTCTCGGTAGAGTGACCAGGCCTTCCTTCCGAGGTACCTCTGGGTACAGTCAGTCGGTCTTCCTTCTGAGGTACATCTGGGCAATGTCACCAGGCCATCCTTCCGAGGTACCTCTGGGTACAGTTACCAGGACTTCATTCCCAAGCACCTCTGGGTACAGTCACCAGGCCTTCCTTCTCAGGTACTGTGGGCACAGTCAGCAGGCCTTCCTTCCGAGGTACCTCTGTGTACTGTCACCAGGCCTTCCTTCCGAGGTAATTCTGTGTTCAGTCAAGAGTCCTTCCTTCCGAGGAACCTCTGGGTACACTCACGAGGCCCTGTATCCGAGGTACGTCTGGGTACAGTCACCAGGCCTTCCTTCCGAGGTACCTCTGGGTATAGTCAGTAGGCCTTCCTTCTGAGGTACCTCTGGGTAATGTCTCCAGGGATTCTATCTCAAGTACTTCTGGGTACAGTCAACAGACCTTCATTCTCAGGTACCTCTGGGTAGAGTCACCAGCCCTTCATTCTCAGGTACCTCAGAGTACGGTCTCCAGGCCTTCTTTCCAAGGAACCTCTGGGTACAGTCACCAGACCTTCCTTCCGAGGTACCTCTGGGTATCGTCACCAGGCCTTTCTTCTGAGGTAACTCTGGGTACAGTCAGCAGGCCTTCCTCCTCAAATACCTCTGGGCACAGTCACCAGGCCTTCCTTCTTAGGTACCTCTGGGTACAGTCACCAGGCCTTCCTTCTCAGTTACCTTTGGGTACACTTACCAGGTCTTCCTTCTGAGGTACCTCAGTGGACTGTCACCAGGCCTTCCTTCCAAGCTACCTCTGGGTATAGTCACCAGTCCTTCCTTCCGAGGTAACTCTGGGAACAGTCATCAGACCTTTTTCCCGAGGTAACTGTGGGTCACAATCATCAGACCTTTCTTCCGAGATACCTCTGGGTAGAGTGACCAGGCCTTCCTTCCGAGGTACCTCTGAGTACAGTCAGTAGGCCTTCCTTCTGAGGTACATCTGGGTAATGTCACCAAGCCTTCCTTACGAGGTACCTCTGGGTACAGTTACCAGGCCTTCCTTCTCAGGCACCTCTGGGTACAGTCACCAGGCCTTCCCTCTCAGGCACCTCTGGGTACAGTCACCAAGCCGTCCTTCCCAGTTACGACTGGGTACTGTCACCAGGCCTTCCTTCCGAGGTACCTGAGGGTACAGGCACCAGGCCTCGTATCGAAGGTACCTCTGGGTACAGTCACAAGGCCTTCCTTCCGAGGTACCTCTGGGTACAGTTACCAGGCCTTCATTCTCAGGCACCTCTGGGTACAGTCACCAGGCCTTCCTTCTGAGGTAGCTCTGGGTACAGTCACCAAGCCTTCCTTCCCACTTACGACTGGTACTATCTCCAGGCCGTCCTTCCGAGGTACCTCAGGGTACAGGCACCAGGCCTCGTATCCAAGGTACCTCTGGGTACAGTCACCAGGGCTTCCTTCCGAGGTACCTCTTGGTATAGTCAGTAGGCCTGCCTTCTGAGGTACCTCTGGGTAATGTCTCCTGGACTTCCTTCTCCAGTACCTCTGGGTACAGTCACCAGGCCTTCATTCTCAGGTACCTCGGGGTACAGTCACCAGGCTTTCATTCTCAGGTACCTCTGGGTACAGTCACCAGGCCTTCTTTCTGAGTTACCTCTGAGTAGAGTCAGCAGGTCTGCCTTCTCAGATAACTCTGGGTACAGTCACCAGGCTTTCCTTCTGACGTATTTCTGGGTACAGTCACCAGGCCTTCGTTCCGAGGTACCTCTGGGTACAGTCAGTAGGCCTTCCTTCCGAGGTCCCTCTGGGTACTGTCACCAGGCCTTTCTTCTGAGGTACCTCTGGGTACAGTCACCAGGCCTTCCTTCCGAGGTACGTCTGGGTACAGTTACCAGGCCTTCCTTCTCAGGTTCCTCTGGGTACAGTCACCAGACCTTCCTTCCGAGCTACCTCTGGGTACTGTCACCAGGCCTTCCTTCGGAGGTAACTCTGGGTTCAGTCACCAGGCCTTCCCTCCAGGGTTACTCTGGGTACAGTCACCAGGCCTTCCTTCCAGGTACCTCTGGGTACAGTCAGTAGGCCTTCCTTCTGAGGAAACTCTGAGTACAGTTAGGAGGCCTGCCTTCTCAGACACCTCTGGGAACTGTCACCAGGCCTTCCTTCTGAGGTACCTCTGGGTCCAGTCATCAGGCCTTCCTTCCTAGGTATGCATGGGCAGAGTCACCAGGCCTTCCTTCTGAGGTACCTCTGGGTACAGTCACCACGCCTTCCTTCTTAGGTACCTCTGGGTATAGTTACCAGGCCTTCCTTCTCAGGTACGCCTGGGTACTGTCACCAGGCCTTCCTTCCTAGGTACCTCTGGGTACTGTCACCAGGCCTTCCTTCCGAGGTACCTCTGGGTACAGGCACCAGCCATTGCTTCCGAAGTACCTCTGGGTACAGTCAAAAGGCCTTGTATCCAAGGTAACTCTGGGTACACTCAGCGGGTCTTCCTTCCGAGGTACTTCTTGGTATAGTCAGTAGGCCTGCCTTCTGAGGTACCTCTGGGTAATGTCTCCTGGGCTTCCTTCTCCAGTACCTTTGGGTACAGTCAGCAGAACTTCATTCTCAGCTACCTCGGGGTACAGTCACCAGGCCTTCGTTCTGAGGTACCTCTGAGTAGAGTCAGCAGGCGTGCCTTCTCAGATGACTCTGGGTACTATCACCAGGCCTTTCTTCCGAGGTAACTCTGGGTACAGATAATCAGACCTTTCTTCCGAGATACCTCTCGGTAGAGTGACCAGGCCTTCCTTCCGAGGTACCTCTGGGTACAGTCAGTCGGTCTTCCTTCTGAGGTACATCTGGGTAATGTCACCAGGCCATCCTTCCGAGGTACCTCTGGGTACAGTTACCAGGACTTCATTCCCAAGCACCTCTGGGTACAGTCACCAGGCCTTCCTTCTCAGGTACTGTGGGCACAGTCAGCAGGCCTTCCTTCCGAGGTACCTCTGGGTATAGTTACCAGGACTTCCTTCTCAGGTATATCTGAGTACAGTCTGCAGGCCTTCCTTCCGAGTTACCTCTGGATACTGTCACCAGGCCTTCCTTCCGAGGTACCTCTGGGTACAGTCACCAGGCCTTCCCTTCACGGTTACTCTGGCTACACTCACAAGGCCTTCCTTCCGAGGTACCCCAGGGTACAGACACCAAACGTTTCTTCCATGGTAACTCTGGGTACAGTCACCAGACCTGCCTTCCGAGGTACCTCTGTTTACTGTCACCTGTCCTTCCTTCCGAGGTAAGTTTGGGTACAGTCACCAGGATTTCCTTCCGAGGTACCTCTGGGTTAGTCACCAGGCCTTCCTTCCGAGGTACGTCTGGGTACAGTCACCAGGCCTTTATTCTGAGGTACCTCTGGGTACAGTCACCAGGCCTTCCTTCTGAGGTACCTCTGGGTACAGTCACCAGGGCTTCCTTCTGAGATACCTCTGGTTACAGTCACCAGACCTTCCTTCTCAGGTTCCTTTGGCTGCAGTCACCAGGCCGTTTTCCCGAGTACCTCTGAGCACAGTCATCAGCCCTTTCTCCCGAAGTACCTCTGGGAATAGTCACCAGGCCTTTCTTCTGAGGTACCTCTGGGTACAGTCAGCAGGCCTTCCTTCTCAGATACCTCTGGGCACAGTCACCAGGGCTTCCTTCTTAGGTACCTCTGAGTACAGTCACCAGCCTTCCTTCTGAGGTACCTTTTGGTACACTTACCAGGTCTACCTTTTGAGGTACATCTGTGGACTGTCACCAGGCCTTCCTGCTGAGGCACCTCTGGGTACACTCATTAGACACTCCTATTTAGCTACCTCCGGGTACAGTCTCCAGGCCTTCCTTCCAAGGTATCTTTGGGTATATTCACCTGTCCTTCCTTCCGAAGTACCTCTACGTACTGTTACCAGGCCTTCCTTCTGAGGTAACTCTGGGTACAGTCAGTAGGCCTTCCTTCTGAGGTACATCTGGGAAATGTCACCAGGCCTTCCTTCCGAGGTACCTCTGGGTACAGTTACCAGGCCTTCCTTCTCAGGCACCTCTGGGTACAGTCACCAGGCCTTCCTTCTCAGGCACCTCTGGGTACAGTCACCAAGGCGTCCTTCCCAGTTACGACTGGGTACTGTCACCAGGCCTTCCTTCCGAGGTACCTGAGGGTACAGGCACCAGGCCTCGTATCCAAGGTACCTCTGGGTACAGTCACCAGGCCTTCCTTCCGAGGTACCTCTGGGTACAGTTACCAGGCCTTCATTCTCAGGCACCTCTGGGTACAGTCACCAGGCCTTCCTTCTGAGGTAGCTCTGGGTACAGTCACCAAGACTTCCTACCCAGTTACGACTGGGTACTATCTCCAGGCCGTCCTTCCGAGGTACCTCAGGGTACAGGCACCAGGCCTCGTATCCAAAGTACCTCTGGGTACAGTCACCAGGGCTTCCTTCCGAGGTACCTCTTGGTATAGTCAGTAGGCCTGCCTTCTGAGGTACCTCTGGGTAATGTCTCCTGGACTTCCTTCTCCAGTACCTCTGGGTACAGTCACCAGGCCTTCATTCTCAGGTTCCTCGGGGTACAGTCACCAGGCTTTCATTCTCAGGTACCTCTGGGTACAGTCACCAGGCCTTCTTTCCGAGTTACCTCTGAGTAGAGTCAGCAGGTCTGCCTTCTCAGATACCTCTGGGTACAGTCACCAGGCTTTCCTTCTGACGTATTTCTGGGTACAGTCACCAGGCCTTCGTTCCGAGGTACCTCTGGGTACAGTCAGTAGGCCTTCCTTCCGAGGTCCCTCTGGGTACTGTCACCAGGCCTTTCTTCTGAGGTACCTCTGGGTACAGTCACCAGGCCTTCCTTCCGAGTTACGTCTGGGTACAGTTACCAGGCCTTCCTTCTCAGGTTCCTCTGGGTACAGTCACCAGACCTTCCTTCCGAGCTACCTCTGGGTACTGTCACCAGGCCTTCCTTCGGAGGTAACTCTGGGTTCAGTCACCAGGCCTTCCCTCCAGGGTTACTCTGGGTACAGTCACCAGGCCTTCCTTCCAGGTACCTCTGGGTACAGTCAGTAGGCCTTCCTTCTGAGGAAACTCTGAGTACAGTTAGGAGGCCTGCCTTCTCAGACACCTCTGGGAACTGTCACCAGGCCTTCCTTCTGAGGTACCTCTGGGTCCAGTCATCAGGCCTTCCTTCCTAGGTATGCATGGGCAGAGTCACCAGGCCTTCCTTCTGAGGTACCTCTGGGTACAGTCACCACGCCTTCCTTCTTAGGTACCTCTGGGTATAGTTACCAGGCCTTCCTTCTCAGGTACGCCTGGGTACTGTCACCAGGCCTTCCTTCCGAGGTACCTCTGGGTACTGTCACCAGGCCTTCCTTCCGAGGTACCTCTGGGTACAGGCACCAGCCATTGCTTCCGAAGTACCTCTGGGTACAGTCAAAAGGCCTTGTATCCAAGGTAACTCTGGGTACACTCAGCGGGACTTCCTTCCGAGGTACTTCTTGGTATAGTCAGTAGGCCTGCCTTCTGAGGTACCTCTGGGTAATGTCTCCTGGGCTTCCTTCTCCAGTACCTTTGGGTACAGTCAGCAGAACTTCATTCTCAGCTACCTCGGGGTACAGTCACCAGGCCTTCGTTCTGAGGTACCTCTGAGTAGAGTCAGCAGGCGTGCCTTCTCAGATGACTCTGGGTACTATCACCAGGCCTTTCTTCCGAGGTAACTCTGGGTACAGATAATCAGACCTTTCTTCCGAGATACCTCTCGGTAGAGTGACCAGGCCTTCCTTCCGAGGTACCTCTGGGTACAGTCAGTCGGTCTTCCTTCTGAGGTACATCTGGGTAATGTCACCAGGCCATCCTTCCGAGGTACCTCTGGGTACAGTTACCAGGACTTCATTCCCAAGCACCTCTGGGTACAGTCACCAGGCCTTCCTTCTCAGGTACTGTGGGCACAGTCAGCAGGCCTTCCTTCCGAGGTACCTCTGTGTACTGTCACCAGGCCTTCCTTCCGAGGTAATTCTGTGTTCAGTCAAGAGTCCTTCCTTCCTAGGAACCTCTGGGTACACTCACGAGGCCCTGTATCCGAGGTACGTCTGGGTACAGTCACCAGGGCTTCCTTCCGAGGTACCTCTGGGTACAGTCACCAGGGCTTCCTTCCGAGGTAAGACAGTGTACAGTCACCAGGCCTTCCTTCCGAGATACGTCAGTGTGCAGTCACCAGGCCGTCCTTCCCAGGTACCTCTGGGTACAGTCACCGGGCCTTCCTTCCAAAGAACCTCTGAGTACTGTCTCCAGGCCTTCCGTCTGAGGTAACTCTGGGTACAGTCACTGGACCTTTCTTCCGAGGTACCTCTGCGTACTGTCACCAGGCCTTCATTCCGAGGTAAATTTTTGTACTGTCACCTGGCCTTCCTTCCGAGGTACCTCTGGGTACAGTCACTAGGCCTTCCTTCTGAGGTACCTCTGAGTACAGTCAGCAGGCCTGCCTTCTCAGATACCTGTGGGTACTGTCACCAGACCTTTCCTTCTGAGGTAGCTCTGGGTACAGACACCAGTGCTTCCTTCGGAGGTACCTCTGGGTAAGGTCATCAGGGCTTCCTTCCGAGGTATGTATGGGTAGAGTCACCAGGGCTTCCTTCTAAGGTACGTCTGAGTACAGTCACCAGGCCTTCCTTCCGAGGTATCTCTGGGTACAGGCATCAGGCCTTCCCTCCGAAGTACGTCTGGGTACAGTCATCAGGCTTTCGTACAGAGTTACCTCAGGGTACAGTCACCAGGCCTTCCTTCCGAGGTACCTCTGTGTTCAGTCACCAGTCCTTCCTTCCGAGGAACCTCTGGGTACAGTCACCAGGCCTTCTTTCCGAAGTACCTCTGGGAATAGTCACCAGGCCTTCGGTCTGAGGTACCTCTGGGTACAGTCAGCAGGCCTTCCTTCTCAGATACCTCTGGGCACAGTCACCAGGGCTTCATTCTTAGGTACCTCTGAGTACAGTCACCAGCCTTTCTTCTGAGGTACCTTTTGGTACACTTACCAGGTGTTCCTTTTGAGGTACCTCTGTGGACTGTCACCAGGCCTTCCTGCTGAGGCACCTCTGGGAACACTCATTAGACACTCCTTTTTAGGTATCTCTGGTACAGTCACCAGGCCTTCCTTCCAAGGTACCTTTGGGTATATTCACCAGAACTTCCTTCCGAGGTACCTCTGGGTACTGTCACCAGGCCTTCCTTCTGAGGTAAGTCTGGGTACAGTCAATAGGCCTTCCTTCTGAGGTACATCTGGGAAATGTCACCAGGCCTTCCTTCCGAGGTATCTCTGGGTACACTTAAAAGGCCTTCATTCTCAGGCACCTCTGGGTACAGTCACCAGGCCTTCCTTCTGAGGTAGCTCTGGGTACTGTCACCAGGCCTTCCTTCTGAGTTACCTCTGCGTATAGTCACCAGGCCTTCCTTCTGAGGTACCTCTGGGTACAGTCACCAGACCTTCCTTCTGAGGTACCTCTGGGTACTGTCACCAGGTTTTCCTTCTGAGGTAACTCTGCGTACTGTCACCAGGCCTTCCTTCCGAGGTAATTCTGTGTTCAGTCAAGAGTCCTTCCTTCCGAGGAACCTCTGGGTACACTCACGAGGCCTTGTATCCGAGGTACCTCTGGGTACAGTCACCAGGCCTTCCTTCCGAGGTACCTCTGGGTATAGTCAGTAGGCCTTCCTTCTGAGGTACCTCTGGGTAATGTCTCCAGGGATTCTATCTGCAGTACTTCTGGGTACAGTCAACAGACGTTCATTCTCATGTACCTCTGGGTAGAGTCACCAGCCCTTCATTCTCAGGTACCTCAGAGTACGGTCTCCAGGCCTTCTTTCCAAGGAACCTCTGGGTACAGTCACCAGACCTTCCTTCCGAGGTACCTCTGGGTATCGTCACCAGGCCTTTCTTCTGAGGTAACTCTGGGTACAGTCAGCAGGCCTTCCTCCTCAAATACCTCTGGGCACAGTCACCAGGCCTTCCTTCTTAGGTACCTCTGGGTACAGTCACCAGGCCTTCCTTCTCAGTTACCTTTGGGTACACTTACCAGGTCTTCCTTCTGAGGTACCTCAGTGGACTGTCACCAGGCCTTCCTTCCAAGCTACCTCTGGGTATAGTCACCAGTCCTTCCTTCCGAGGTAACTCTGGGAACAGTCATCAGACCTTTTTCCCGAGGTAACTGTGGGTACAATCATCAGACCTTTCTTCCAAGATACCTCTGGGTAGAGTGACCAGGCCTTCCTTCCGAGGTACCTCTGAGTACAGTCAGTAGGCCTTCCTTCTGAGGTACATCTGGGTAATGTCACCAAGCCTTCCTTACGAGGTACCTCTGGGTACAGTTACCAGGCCTTCCTTCTCAGGCACCTCTGGGTACAGTCACCAGGCCTTCCTTCTCAGGCACCTCTGGGTACAGTCACCAAGCCGTCCTTCCCAGTTACGACTGGGTACTGTCACCAGGCCTTCCTTCCGAGGTACCTGAGGGTACAGGCACCAGGCCTCGTATCCAAGGTACCTCTGGGTACAGTCACCAGGCCTTCCTTCCGAGGTACCTCTGGGTACAGTTACCAGGCCTTCATTCTCAGGCACCTCTGGGTACAGTCACCAGGCCTTCCTTCTGAGGTAGCTCTGGGTACAGTCACCAAGACTTCCTACCCAGTTACGACTGGGTACTATCTCCAGGCCGTCCTTCCGAGGTACCTCAGGGTACAGGCACCAGGCCTCGTATCCAAGGTACCTCTGGGTACAGTCACCAGGGCTTCCTTCCGAGGTACCTCTTGGTATAGTCAGTAGGCCTGCCTTCTGAGGAACCTCTGGGTAATGTCTCCTGGACTTCCTTCTCCAGTACCTCTGGGTACAGTCACCAGGCCTTCATTCTCAGGTTCCTCGGGGTACAGTCACCAGGCTTTCATTCTCAGGTACCTCTGGGTACAGTCACCAGGCCTTCTTTCTGAGTTACCTCTGAGTAGAGTCAGCAGGTCTGCCTTCTCAGATACCTCTGGGTACAGTCAGCAGGCTTTCCTTCTGACGTATTTCTGGGTACAGTCACCAGGCCTTCGTTCCGAGGTACCTCTGGGTACAGTCAGTAGGCCTTCCTTCCGAGGTCCCTCTGGGTACTGTCACCAGGCCTTTCTTCTGAGGTACCTCTGGGTACAGTCACCAGGCCTTCCTTCCGAGGTACCTCTGGGTACAGTTACCAGGCCTTCCTTCTCAGGTTCCTCTGGGTACAGTCACCAGACCTTCCTTCCGAGCTACCTCTGGGTACTGTCACCAGGCCTTCCTTCGGAGGTAACTCTGGGTTCAGTCACCAGGCCTTCCCTCAAGGGTTACTCTGGGTACAGTCACCAGACCTTCCTTCCGAGCTACCTCTGGGTACTGTCACCAGGCCTTCCTTCGGAGGTAACTCTGGGTTCAGTCACCAGGCCTTCCCTCCAGGGTTACTCTGGGTACAGTCACCAGGCCTTCCTTCCAGGTACCTCTGGGTACAGTCAGTAGGCCTTCCTTCTGAGGAAACTCTGAGTACAGTTAGGAGGCCTGCCTTCTCAGACACCTCTGGGAACTGTCACCAGGCCTTCCTTCTGAGGTACCTCTGGGTCCAGTCATCAGGCCTTCCTTCCTAGGTATGCATGGGCAGAGTCACCAGGCCTTCCTTCTGAGGTACCTCTGGGTACAGTCACCACGCCTTCCTTCTTAGGTACCTCTGGGTATAGTTACCAGGCCTTCCTTCTCAGGTACGCCTGGGTACTGTCACCAGGCCTTCCTTCCGAGGTACCTCTGGGTACTGTCACCAGGCCTTCCTTCCGAGGTACCTCTGGGTACAGGCACCAGCCATTGCTTCCGAAGTACCTCTGGGTACAGTCAAAAGGCCTTGTATCCAAGGTAACTCTGGGTACACTCAGCGGGACTTCCTTCCGAGGTACTTCTTGGTATAGTCAGTAGGCCTGCCTTCTGAGGTACCTCTGGGTAATGTCTCCTGGGCTTCCTTCTCCAGTACCTTTGGGTACAGTCAGCAGAACTTCATTCTCAGCTACCTCGGGGTACAGTCACCAGGCCTTCGTTCTGAGGTACCTCTGAGTAGAGTCAGCAGGCGTGCCTTCTCAGATGACTCTGGGTACTATCACCAGGCCTTTCTTCCGAGGTAACTCTGGGTACAGATAATCAGACCTTTCTTCCGAGATACCTCTCGGTAGAGTGACCAGGCCTTCCTTCCGAGGTACCTCTGGGTACAGTCAGTCGGTCTTCCTTCTGAGGTACATCTGGGTAATGTCACCAGGCCATCCTTCCGAGGTACCTCTGGGTACAGTTACCAGGACTTCATTCCCAAGCACCTCTGGGTACAGTCACCAGGCCTTCCTTCTCAGGTACTGTGGGCACAGTCAGCAGGCCTTCCTTCCGAGGTACCTCTGGGTATAGTTACCAGGCCTTCCTTCTCAGGTATATCTGAGTACAGTCTGCAGGCCTTCCTTCCGAGTTACCTCTGGATACTGTCACCAGGCCTTCCTTCCGAGGTACCTCTGGGTACAGTCACCAGGCCTTCCCTTCACGGTTACTCTGGCTACACTCACAAGGCCTTCCTTCCGAGGTACCCCAGGGTACAGACACCAAACGTTTCTTCCATGGTAACTCTGGGTACAGTCACCAGACCTGCCTTCCGAGGTACCTCTGTTTACTGTCACCTGTCCTTCCTTCCGAAGTAAGTCTGGGTACAGTCACCAGGATTTCCTTCCGAGGTACCTCTGGGTTAGTCACCAGGCCTTCCTTCCGAGGTACGTCTGGGTACAGTCACCAGGCCTTTATTCTGAGGTACCTCTGGGTACAGTCACCAGGCCTTCCTTCTGAGGTACCTCTGGGTACAGTCACCAGGGCTTCCTTCTGAGATACCTCTGGTTACAGTCACCAGACCTTCCTTCTCAGGTTCCTTTGGCTGCAGTCACCAGGCCGTTTTTCCGAGTACCTCTGAGCACAGTCATCAGCCCTTTCTCCCGAAGTACCTCTGGGAATAGTCACCAGGCCTTTCTTCTGAGGTACCTCTGGGTACAGTCAGCAGGCCTTCCTTCTCAGATACCTCTGGGCACAGTCACCAGGGCTTCCTTCTTAGGTACCTCTGAGTACAGTCACCAGCCTTCCTTCTGAGGTACCTTTTGGTACACTTACCAGGTCTACCTTTTGAGGTACATCTGTGGACTGTCACCAGGCCTTCGTGCTGAGGCACCTCTGGGTACACTCATTAGACACTCCTGTTTAGCTACCTCCGGGTACAGTCTCCAGGCCTTCCTTCCAAGGTATCTTTGGGTATATTCACCTGTCCTTCCTTCCGAAGTACCTCTAGGTACTGTTACCAGGCCTTCCTTCTGAGGTAACTCTGGGTATAGTCAGTAGGCCTTCCTTCTGAGGTACATCTGGGAAATGTCACCAGGCCTTCCTTCCGAGGTACCTCTGGGTACAGTTACCAGGCCTTCCTTCTCAGGCACCTCTGGGTACAGTCACCAGGCCTTCCTTCTCAGGCACCTCTGGGTACAGTCACCAAGCCGTCCTTCCCAGTTACGACTGGGTACTGTCACCAGGCCTTCCTTCCGAGGTACCTGAGGGTACAGGCACCAGGCCTCGTATCCAAGGTACCTCTGGGTACAGTCACCAGGCCTTCCTTCCGAGGTACCTCTGGGTACAGTTACCAGGCCTTCATTCTCAGGCACCTCTGGGTACAGTCACCAGGCCTTCCTTCTGAGGTAGCTCTGGGTACAGTCACCAAGACTTCCTACCCAGTTACGACTGGGTACTATCTCCAGGCCGTCCTTCCGAGGTACCTCAGGGTACAGGCACCAGGCCTCGTATCCAAAGTACCTCTGGGTACAGTCACCAGGGCTTCCTTCCGAGGTACCTCTTGGTATAGTCAGTAGGCCTGCCTTCTGAGGTACCTCTGGGTAATGTCTCCTGGACTTCCTTCTTCAGTACCTCTGGGTACAGTCACCAGGCCTTCATTCTCAGGTTCCTCGGGGTACAGTCACCAGGCTTTCATTCTCAGGTAACTCTGGGTACAGTCACCAGGCCTTCTTTCCGAGTTACCTCTGAGTAGAGTCAGCAGGTCTGCCTTCTCAGATACCTCTGGGTACAGTCACCAGGCTTTCCTTCTGACGTATTTCTGGGTACAGTCACCAGGCCTTCGTTCCGAGGTACCTCTGGGTACAGTCAGTAGGCCTTCCTTCCGAGGTCCCTCTGGGTACTGTCACCAGGCCTTTCTTCTGAGGTACCTCTGGGTACAGTCACCAGGCCTTCCTTCCGAGGTACGTCTGGGTACAGTTACCAGGCCTTCCTTCTCAGGTTCCTCTGGGTACAGTCACCAGACCTTCCTTCCGAGCTACCTCTGGGTACTGTCACCAGGCCTTCCTTCGGAGGTAACTCTGGGTTCAGTCACCAGGCCTTCCCTCCAGGGTTACTCTGGGTACAGTCACCAGGCCTTCCTTCCAGGTACCTCTGGGTACAGTCAGTAGGCCTTCCTTCTGAGGAAACTCTGAGTACAGTTAGGAGGCCTGCCTTCTCAGACACCTCTGGGAACTGTAACCAGGCCTTCCTTCTGAGGTACCTCTGGGTCCAGTCATCAGGCCTTCCTTCCTAGGTATGCATGGGCAGAGTCACCAGGCCTTCCTTCTGAGGTACCTCTGGGTACAGTCACCACGCCTTCCTTCTTAGGTACCTCTGGGTATAGTTACCAGGCCTTCCTTCTCAGGTACGCCTGGGTACTGTCACCAGGCCTTCCTTCCGAGGTACCTCTGGGTACTGTCACCAGGCCTTCCTTCCGAGGTACCTCTGGGTACAGGCACCAGCCATTGCTTCCGAAGTACCTCTGGGTACAGTCAAAAGGCCTTGTATCCAAGGTAACTCTGGGTACACTCAGCGGGACTTCCTTCCGAGGTACTTCTTGGTATAGTCAGTAGGCCTGCCTTCTGAGGTACCTCTGGGTAATGTCTCCTGGGCTTCCTTCTCCAGTACCTTTGGGTACAGTCAGCAGAACTTCATTCTCAGCTACCTCGGGGTACAGTCACCAGGCCTTCGTTCTGAGGTACCTCTGAGTAGAGTCAGCAGGCGTGCCTTCTCAGATGACTCTGGGTACTATCACCAGGCCTTTCTTCCGAGGTAACTCTGGGTACAGATAATCAGACCTTTCTTCCGAGATACCTCTCGGTAGAGTGACCAGGCCTTCCTTCCGAGGTACCTCTGGGTACAGTCAGTCGGTCTTCCTTCTGAGGTACATCTGGGTAATGTCACCAGGCCATCCTTCCGAGGTACCTCTGGGTACAGTTACCAGGACTTCATTCCCAAGCACCTCTGGGTACAGTCACCAGGCCTTCCTTCTCAGGTACTGTGGGCACAGTCAGCAGGCCTTCCTTCCGAGGTACCTCTGTGTACTGTCACCAGGCCTTCCTTCCGAGGTAATTCTGTGTTCAGTCAAGAGTCCTTCCTTCCTAGGAACCTCTGGGTACACTCACGAGGCCCTGTATCCGAGGTACGTCTGGGTACAGTCACCAGGGCTTCCTTCCGAGGTACCTCTGGGTACAGTCACCAGGGCTTCCTTCCGAGGTAAGACAGTGTACAGTCACCAGGCCTTCCTTCCGAGATACGTCAGTGTGCAGTCACCAGGCCGTCCTTCCCAGGTACCTCTGGGTACAGTCACCGGGCCTTCCTTCCAAAGAACCTCTGAGTACTGTCTCCAGGCCTTCCGTCTGAGGTAACTCTGGGTACAGTCACTGGACCTTTCTTCCGAGGTACCTCTGCGTACTGTCACCAGGCCTTCATTCCGAGGTAAATTTTTGTACTGTCACCTGGCCTTCCTTCCGAGGTACCTCTGGGTACAGTCACTAGGCCTTCCTTCTGAGGTACCTCTGAGTACAGTCAGCAGGCCTGCCTTCTCAGATACCTGTGGGTACTGTCACCAGACCTTTCCTTCTGAGGTAGCTCTGGGTACAGACACCAGTGCTTCCTTCGGAGGTACCTCTGGGTAAGGTCATCAGGGCTTCCTTCCGAGGTATGTATGGGTAGAGTCACCAGGGCTTCCTTCTAAGGTACGTCTGAGTACAGTCACCAGGCCTTCCTTCCGAGGTATCTCTGGGTACAGGCATCAGGCCTTCCCTCCGAAGTACGTCTGGGTACAGTCATCAGGCTTTCGTACAGAGTTACCTCAGGGTACAGTCACCAGGCCTTCCTTCCGAGGTACCTCTGTGTTCAGTCACCAGTCCTTCCTTCCGAGGAACCTCTGGGTACAGTCACCAGGCCTTCTTTCCGAAGTACCTCTGGGAATAGTCACCAGGCCTTCGGTCTGAGGTACCTCTGGGTACAGTCAGCAGGCCTTCCTTCTCAGATACCTCTGGGCACAGTCACCAGGGCTTCATTCTTAGGTACCTCTGAGTACAGTCACCAGCCTTTCTTCTGAGGTACCTTTTGGTACACTTACCAGGTGTTCCTTTTGAGGTACCTCTGTGGACTGTCACCAGGCCTTCCTACTGAGGCACCTCTGGGAACACTCATTAGACACTCCTTTTTAGGTATCTCTGGTACAGTCACCAGGCCTTCCTTCCAAGGTACCTTTGGGTATATTCACCAGAACTTCCTTCCGAGGTACCTCTGGGTACTGTCACCAGGCCTTCCTTCTGAGGTAAGTCTGGGTACAGTCAATAGGCCTTCCTTCTGAGGTACATCTGGGAAATGTCACCAGGCCTTCCTTCCGAGGTATCTCTGGGTACACTTAAAAGGCCTTCATTCTCAGGCACCTCTGGGTACAGTCACCAGGCCTTCCTTCTGAGGTAGCTCTGGGTACTGTCACCAGGCCTTCCTTCTGAGTTACCTCTGCGTATAGTCACCAGGCCTTCCTTCTGAGGTACCTCTGGGTACAGTCACCAGACCTTCCTTCTGAGGTACCTCTGGGTACTGTCACCAGGTTTTCCTTCTGAGGTAACTCTGCGTACTGTCACCAGGCCTTCCTTCCGAGGTAATTCTGTGTTCAGTCAAGAGTCCTTCCTTCCGAGGAACCTCTGGGTACACTCACGAGGCCTTGTATCCGAGGTACCTCTGGGTACAGTCACCAGGCCTTCCTTCCGAGGTACCTCTGGGTATAGTCAGTAGGCCTTCCTTCTGAGGTACCTCTGGGTAATGTCTCCAGGGATTCTATCTGCAGTACTTCTGGGTACAGTCAACAGACGTTCATTCTCATGTACCTCTGGGTAGAGTCACCAGCCCTTCATTCTCAGGTACCTCAGAGTACGGTCTCCAGGCCTTCTTTCCAAGGAACCTCTGGGTACAGTCACCAGACCTTCCTTCCGAGGTACCTCTGGGTATCGTCACCAGGCCTTTCTTCTGAGGTAACTCTGGGTACAGTCAGCAGGCCTTCCTCCTCAAATACCTCTGGGCACAGTCACCAGGCCTTCCTTCTTAGGTACCTCTGGGTAGAGTCACCAGGCCTTCCTTCTCAGTTACCTTTGGGTACACTTACCAGGTCTTCCTTCTGAGGTACCTCAGTGGACTGTCACCAGGCCTTCCTTCCAAGCTACCTCTGGGTATAGTCACCAGTCCTTCCTTCCGAGGTAACTCTGGGAACAGTCATCAGACCTTTTTCCCGAGGTAACTGTGGGTACAATCATCAGACCTTTCTTCCAAGATACCTCTGGGTAGAGTGACCAGGCCTTCCTTCCGAGGTACCTCTGAGTACAGTCAGTAGGCCTTCCTTTTGAGGTACATCTGGGTAATGTCACCAAGCCTTCCTTACGAGGTACCTCTGGGTACAGTTACCAGGCCTTCCTTCTCAGGCACCTCTGGGTACAGTCACCAGGCCTTCCTTCTCAGGCACCTCTGGGTACAGTCACCAAGCCGTCCTTCCCAGTTACGACTGGGTACTGTCACCAGGCCTTCCTTCCGAGGTACCTGAGGGTACAGGCACCAGGCCTCGTATCCAAGGTACCTCTGGGTACAGTCACCAGGCCTTCCTTCCGAGGTACCTCTGGGTACAGTTACCAGGCCTTCATTCTCAGGCACCTCTGGGTACAGTCACCAGGCCTTCCTTCTGAGGTAGCTCTGGGTACAGTCACCAAGACTTCCTACCCAGTTACGACTGGGTACTATCTCCAGGCCGTCCTTCCGAGGTACCTCAGGGTACAGGCACCAGGCCTCGTATCCAAGGTACCTCTGGGTACAGTCACCAGGGCTTCCTTCCGAGGTACCTCTTGGTATAGTCAGTAGGCCTGCCTTCTGAGGAACCTCTGGGTAATGTCTCCTGGACTTCCTTCTCCAGTACCTCTGGGTACAGTCACCAGGCCTTCATTCTCAGGTTCCTCGGGGTACAGTCACCAGGCTTTCATTCTCAGGTACCTCTGGGTACAGTCACCAGGCCTTCTTTCTGAGTTACCTCTGAGTAGAGTCAGCAGGTCTGCCTTCTCAGATACCTCTGGGTACAGTCAGCAGGCTTTCCTTCTGACGTATTTCTGGGTACAGTCACCAGGCCTTCGTTCCGAGGTACCTCTGGGTACAGTCAGTAGGCCTTCCTTCCGAGGTCCCTCTGGGTACTGTCACCAGGCCTTTCTTCTGAGGTACCTCTGGGTACAGTCACCAGGCCTTCCTTCCGAGGTACGTCTGGGTACAGTTACCAGGCCTTCCTTCTCAGGTTCCTCTGGGTACAGTCACCAGACCTTCCTTCCGAGCTACCTCTGGGTACTGTCACCAGGCCTTCCTTCGGAGGTAACTCTGGGTTCAGTCACCAGGCCTTCCCTCAAGGGTTACTCTGGGTACAGTCACCAGACCTTCCTTCCGAGCTACCTCTGGGTACTGTCACCAGGCCTTCCTTCGGAGGTAACTCTGGGTTCAGTCACCAGGCCTTCCCTCCAGGGTTACTCTGGGTACAGTCACCAGGCCTTCCTTCCAGGTACCTCTGGGTACAGTCAGTAGGCCTTCCTTCTGAGGAAACTCTGAGTACAGTTAGGAGGCCTGCCTTCTCAGACACCTCTGGGAACTGTCACCAGGCCTTCCTTCTGAGGTACCTCTGGGTCCAGTCATCAGGCCTTCCTTCCTAGGTATGCATGGGCAGAGTCACCAGGCCTTCCTTCTGAGGTACCTCTGGGTACAGTCACCACGCCTTCCTTCTTAGGTACCTCTGGGTATAGTTACCAGGCCTTCCTTCTCAGGTACGCCTGGGTACTGTCACCAGGCCTTCCTTCCGAGGTACCTCTGGGTACTGTCACCAGGCCTTCCTTCCGAGGTACCTCTGGGTACAGGCACCAGCCATTGCTTCCGAAGTACCTCTGGGTACAGTCAAAAGGCCTTGTATCCAAGGTAACTCTGGGTACACTCAGCGGGACTTCCTTCCGAGGTACTTCTTGGTATAGTCAGTAGGCCTGCCTTCTGAGGTACCTCTGGGTAATGTCTCCTGGGCTTCCTTCTCCAGTACCTTTGGGTACAGTCAGCAGAACTTCATTCTCAGCTACCTCGGGGTACAGTCACCAGGCCTTCGTTCTGAGGTACCTCTGAGTAGAGTCAGCAGGCGTGCCTTCTCAGATGACTCTGGGTACTATCACCAGGCCTTTCTTCCGAGGTAACTCTGGGTACAGATAATCAGACCTTTCTTCCGAGATACCTCTCGGTAGAGTGACCAGGCCTTCCTTCCGAGGTACCTCTGGGTACAGTCAGTCGGTCTTCCTTCTGAGGTACATCTGGGTAATGTCACCAGGCCATCCTTCCGAGGTACCTCTGGGTACAGTTACCAGGACTTCATTCCCAAGCACCTCTGGGTACAGTCACCAGGCCTTCCTTCTCAGGTACTGTGGGCACAGTCAGCAGGCCTTCCTTCCGAGGTACCTCTGGGTATAGTTACCAGGCCTTCCTTCTCAGGTATATCTGAGTACAGTCTGCAGGCCTTCCTTCCGAGTTACCTCTGGATACTGTCACCAGGCCTTCCTTCCGAGGTACCTCTGGGTACAGTCACCAGGCCTTCCCTTCACGGTTACTCTGGCTACACTCACAAGGCCTTCCTTCCGAGGTACCCCAGGGTACAGACACCAAACGTTTCTTCCATGGTAACTCTGGGTACAGTCACCAGACCTGCCTTCCGAGGTACCTCTGTTTACTGTCACCTGTCCTTCCTTCCGAAGTAAGTCTGGGTACAGTCACCAGGATTTCCTTCCGAGGTACCTCTGGGTTAGTCACCAGGCCTTCCTTCCGAGGTACGTCTGGGTACAGTCACCAGGCCTTTATTCTGAGGTACCTCTGGGTACAGTCACCAGGCCTTCCTTCTGAGGTACCTCTGGGTACAGTCACCAGGGCTTCCTTCTGAGATACCTCTGGTTACAGTCACCAGACCTTCCTTCTCAGGTTCCTTTGGCTGCAGTCACCAGGCCGTTTTTCCGAGTACCTCTGAGCACAGTCATCAGCCCTTTCTCCCGAAGTACCTCTGGGAATAGTCACCAGGCCTTTCTTCTGAGGTACCTCTGGGTACAGTCAGCAGGCCTTCCTTCTCAGATACCTCTGGGCACAGTCACCAGGGCTTCCTTCTTAGGTACCTCTGAGTACAGTCACCAGCCTTCCTTCTGAGGTACCTTTTGGTACACTTACCAGGTCTACCTTTTGAGGTACATCTGTGGACTGTCACCAGGCCTTCCTGCTGAGGCACCTCTGGGTACACTCATTAGACACTCCTGTTTAGCTACCTCCGGGTACAGTCTCCAGGCCTTCCTTCCAAGGTATCTTTGGGTATATTCACCTGTCCTTCCTTCCGAAGTACCTCTAGGTACTGTTACCAGGCCTTCCTTCTGAGGTAACTCTGGGTATAGTCAGTAGGCCTTCCTTCTGAGGTACATCTGGGAAATGTCACCAGGCCTTCCTTCCGAGGTACCTCTGGGTACAGTTACCAGGCCTTCCTTCTCAGGCACCTCTGGGTACAGTCACCAGGCCTTCCTTCTCAGGCACCTCTGGGTACAGTCACCAAGCCGTCCTTCCCAGTTACGACTGGGTACTGTCACCAGGCCTTCCTTCCGAGGTACCTGAGGGTACAGGCACCAGGCCTCGTATCCAAGGTACCTCTGGGTACAGTCACCAGGCCTTCCTTCCGAGGTACCTCTGGGTACAGTTACCAGGCCTTCATTCTCAGGCACCTCTGGGTACAGTCACCAGGCCTTCCTTCTGAGGTAGCTCTGGGTACAGTCACCAAGACTTCCTACCCAGTTACGACTGGGTACTATCTCCAGGCCGTCCTTCCGAGGTACCTCAGGGTACAGGCACCAGGCCTCGTATCCAAAGTACCTCTGGGTACAGTCACCAGGGCTTCCTTCCGAGGTACCTCTTGGTATAGTCAGTAGGCCTGCCTTCTGAGGTACCTCTGGGTAATGTCTCCTGGACTTCCTTCTCCAGTACCTCTGGGTACAGTCACCAGGCCTTCATTCTCAGGTTCCTCGGGGTACAGTCACCAGGCTTTCATTCTCAGGTACCTCTGGGTACAGTCACCAGGCCTTCTTTCTGAGTTACCTCTGAGTAGAGTCAGCAGGTCTGCCTTCTCAGATACCTCTGGGTACAGTCACCAGGCTTTCCTTCTGACGTATTTCTGGGTACAGTCACCAGGCCTTCGTTCCGAGGTACCTCTGGGTACAGTCAGTAGGCCTTCCTTCCGAGGTCCCTCTGGGTACTGTCACCAGGCCTTTCTTCTGAGGTACCTCTGGGTACAGTCACCAGGCCTTCCTTCCGAGGTACGTCTGGGTACAGTTACCAGGCCTTCCTTCTCAGGTTCCTCTGGGTACAGTCACCAGACCTTCCTTCCGAGCTACCTCTGGGTACTGTCACCAGGCCTTCCTTCGGAGGTAACTCTGGGTTCAGTCACCAGGCCTTCCCTCCAGGGTTACTCTGGGTACAGTCACCAGGCCTTCCTTCCAGGTACCTCTGGGTACAGTCAGTAGGCCTTCCTTCTGAGGAAACTCTGAGTACAGTTAGGAGGCCTGCCTTCTCAGACACCTCTGGGAACTGTCACCAGGCCTTCCTTCTGAGGTACCTCTGGGTCCAGTCATCAGGCCTTCCTTCCTAGGTATGCATGGGCAGAGTCACCAGGCCTTCCTTCTGAGGTACCTCTGGGTACAGTCACCACGCCTTCCTTCTTAGGTACCTCTGGGTATAGTTACCAGGCCTTCCTTCTCAGGTACGCCTGGGTACTGTCACCAGGCCTTCCTTCCGAGGTACCTCTGGGTACTGTCACCAGGCCTTCCTTCCGAGGTACCTCTGGGTACAGGCACCAGCCATTGCTTCCGAAGTACCTCTGGGTACAGTCAAAAGGCCTTGTATCCAAGGTAACTCTGGGTACACTCAGCGGGACTTCCTTCCGGGGTACTTCTTGGTATAGTCAGTAGGCCTGCCTTCTGAGGTACCTCTGGGTAATGTCTCCTGGGCTTCCTTCTCCAGTACCTTTGGGTACAGTCAGCAGAACTTCATTCTCAGCTACCTCGGGGTACAGTCACCAGGCCTTCGTTCTGAGGTACCTCTGAGTAGAGTCAGCAGGCGTGCCTTCTCAGATGACTCTGGGTACTATCACCAGGCCTTTCTTCCGAGGTAACTCTGGGTACAGATAATCAGACCTTTCTTCCGAGATACCTCTCGGTAGAGTGACCAGGCCTTCCTTCCGAGGTACCTCTGGGTACAGTCAGTCGGTCTTCCTTCTGAGGTACATCTGGGTAATGTCACCAGGCCATCCTTCCGAGGTACCTCTGGGTACAGTTACCAGGACTTCATTCCCAAGCACCTCTGGGTACAGTCACCAGGCCTTCCTTCTCAGGTACTGTGGGCACAGTCAGCAGGCCTTCCTTCCGAGGTACCTCTGTGTACTGTCACCAGGCCTTCCTTCCGAGGTAATTCTGTGTTCAGTCAAGAGTCCTTCCTTCCGAGGAACCTCTGGGTACACTCACGAGGCCCTGTATCCGAGGTACGTCTGGGTACAGTCACCAGGCCTTCCTTCCGAGGTACCTCTGGATATAGTCAGTAGGCCTTCCTTCTGAGGTACCTCTGGGTAATGTCTCCAGGGATTCTATCTCAAGTACTTCTGGGTACAGTCAACAGACCTTCATTCTCAGGTACCTCTGGGTAGAGTCACCAGCCCTTCATTCTCAGGTACCTCAGAGTACGGTCTCCAGGCCTTCTTTCCAAGGAACCTCTGGGTACAGTCACCAGACCTTCCTTCCGAGGTACCTCTGGGTATCATCACCAGGCCTTTCTTCTGAGGTAACTCTGGGTACAGTCAGCAGGCCTTCCTCCTCAAATACCTCTGGGCACAGTCACCAGGCCTTCCTTCTTAGGTACCTCTGGGTACAGTCACCAGGCCTTCCTTCTCAGTTACCTTTGGGTACACTTACCAGGTCTTCCTTCTGAGGTACCTCAGTGGACTGTCACCAGGCCTTCCTTCCAAGCTACCTCTGGGTATAGTCACCAGTCCTTCCTTCCGAGGTAACTCTGGGAACAGTCATCAGACCTTTTTCCCGAGGTAACTGTGGGTCACAATCATCAGACCTTTCTTCCGAGATACCTCTGGGTAGAGTGACCAGGCCTTCCTTCCGAGGTACCTCTGAGTACAGTCAGTAGGCCTTCCTTCTGAGGTACATCTGGGTAATGTCACCAAGCCTTCCTTACGAGGTACCTCTGGGTACAGTTACCAGGCCTTCCTTCTCAGGCACCTCTGGGTACAGTCACCAGGCCTTCCCTCTCAGGCACCTCTGGGTACAGTCACCAAGCCGTCCTTCCCAGTTACGACTGGGTACTGTCACCAGGCCTTCCTTCCGAGGTACCTGAGGGTACAGGCACCAGGCCTCGTATCGAAGGTACCTCTGGGTACAGTCACAAGGCCTTCCTTCCGAGGTACCTCTGGGTACAGTTACCAGGCCTTCATTCTCAGGCACCTCTGGGTACAGTCACCAGGCCTTCCTTCTGAGGTAGCTCTGGGTACAGTCACCAAGCCTTCCTTCCCACTTACGACTGGTACTATCTCCAGGCCGTCCTTCCGAGGTACCTCAGGGTACAGGCACCAGGCCTCGTATCCAAGGTACCTCTGGGTACAGTCACCAGGGCTTCCTTCCGAGGTACCTCTTGGTATAGTCAGTAGGCCTGCCTTCTGAGGTACCTCTGGGTAATGTCTCCTGGACTTCCTTCTCCAGTACCTCTGGGTACAGTCACCAGGCCTTCATTCTCAGGTACCTCGGGGTACAGTCACCAGGCTTTCATTCTCAGGTACCTCTGGGTACAGTCACCAGGCCTTCTTTCTGATTTACCTCTGAGTAGAGTCAGCAGGTCTGCCTTCTCAGATACCTCTGGGTACAGTCACCAGGCTTTCCTTCTGACGTATTTCTGGGTACAGTCACCAGGCCTTCGTTCCGAGGTACCTCTGGGTACAGTCAGTAGGCCTTCCTTCCGAGGTCCCTCTGGGTACTGTCACCAGGCCTTTCTTCTGAGGTACCTCTGGGTACAGTCACCAGGCCTTCCTTCCGAGGTACGTCTGGGTACAGTTACCAGGCCTTCCTTCTCAGGTTCCTCTGGGTACAGTCACCAGACCTTCCTTCCGAGCTACCTCTGGGTACTGTCACCAGGCCTTCCTTCGGAGGTAACTCTGGGTTCAGTCACCAGGCCTTCCCTCCAGGGTTACTCTGGGTACAGTCACCAGGCCTTCCTTCCAGGTACCTCTGGGTACAGTCAGTAGGCCTTCCTTCTGAGGAAACTCTGAGTACAGTTAGGAGGCCTGCCTTCTCAGACACCTCTGGGAACTGTCACCAGGCCTTCCTTCTGAGGTACCTCTGGGTCCAGTCATCAGGCCTTCCTTCCTAGGTATGCATGGGCAGAGTCACCAGGCCTTCCTTCTGAGGTACCTCTGGGTACAGTCACCACGCCTTCCTTCTTAGGTACCTCTGGGTATAGTTACCAGGCCTTCCTTCTCAGGTACGCCTGGGTACTGTCACCAGGCCTTCCTTCCGAGGTACCTCTGGGTACTGTCACCAGGCCTTCCTTCCGAGGTACCTCTGGGTACAGGCACCAGCCATTGCTTCCGAAGTACCTCTGGGTACAGTCAAAAGGCCTTGTATCCAAGGTAACTCTGGGTACACTCAGCGGGACTTCCTTCCGAGGTACTTCTTGGTATAGTCAGTAGGCCTGCCTTCTGAGGTACCTCTGGGTAATGTCTCCTGGGCTTCCTTCTCCAGTACCTTTGGGTACAGTCAGCAGAACTTCATTCTCAGCTACCTCGGGGTACAGTCACCAGGCCTTCGTTCTGAGGTACCTCTGAGTAGAGTCAGCAGGCGTGCCTTCTCAGATGACTCTGGGTACTATCACCAGGCCTTTCTTCCGAGGTAACTCTGGGTACAGATAATCAGACCTTTCTTCCGAGATACCTCTCGGTAGAGTGACCAGGCCTTCCTTCCGAGGTACCTCTGGGTACAGTCAGTCGGTCTTCCTTCTGAGGTACATCTGGGTAATGTCACCAGGCCATCCTTCCGAGGTACCTCTGGGTACAGTTACCAGGACTTCATTCCCAAGCACCTCTGGGTACAGTCACCAGGCCTTCCTTCTCAGGTACTGTGGGCACAGTCAGCAGGCCTTCCTTCCGAGGTACCTCTGGGTATAGTTACCAGGACTTCCTTCTCAGGTATATCTGAGTACAGTCTGCAGGCCTTCCTTCCGAGTTACCTCTGGATACTGTCACCAGGCCTTCCTTCCGAGGTACCTCTGGGTACAGTCACCAGGCCTTCCCTTCACGGTTACTCTGGCTACACTCACAAGGCCTTCCTTCCGAGGTACCCCAGGGTACAGACACCAAACGTTTCTTCCATGGTAACTCTGGGTACAGTCACCAGACCTGCCTTCCGAGGTACCTCTGTTTACTGTCACCTGTCCTTCCTTCCGAGGTAAGTTTGGGTACAGTCACCAGGATTTCCTTCCGAGGTACCTCTGGGTTAGTCACCAGGCCTTCCTTCCGAGGTACGTCTGGGTACAGTCACCAGGCCTTTATTCTGAGGTACCTCTGGGTACAGTCACCAGGCCTTCCTTCTGAGGTACCTCTGGGTACAGTCACCAGGGCTTCCTTCTGAGATACCTCTGGTTACAGTCACCAGACCTTCCTTCTCAGGTTCCTTTGGCTGCAGTCACCAGGCCGTTTTTCCGAGTACCTCTGAGCACAGTCATCAGCCCTTTCTCCCGAAGTACCTCTGGGAATAGTCACCAGGCCTTTCTTCTGAGGTACCTCTGGGTACAGTCAGCAGGCCTTCCTTCTCAGATACCTCTGGGCACAGTCACCAGGGCTTCCTTCTTAGGTACCTCTGAGTACAGTCACCAGCCTTCCTTCTGAGGTACCTTTTGGTACACTTACCAGGTCTACCTTTTGAGGTACATCTGTGGACTGTCACCAGGCCTTCCTGCTGAGGCACCTCTGGGTACACTCATTAGACACTCCTATTTAGCTACCTCCGGGTACAGTCTCCAGGCCTTCCTTCCAAGGTATCTTTGGGTATATTCACCTGTCCTTCCTTCCGAAGTACCTCTAGGTACTGTTACCAGGCCTTCCTTCTGAGGTAACTCTGGGTACAGTCAGTAGGCCTTCCTTCTGAGGTACATCTGGGAAATGTCACCAGGCCTTCCTTCCGAGGTACCTCTGGGTACAGTTACCAGGCCTTCCTTCTCAGGCACCTCTGGGTACAGTCACCAGGCCTTCCTTCTCAGGCACCTCTGGGTACAGTCACCAAGCCGTCCTTCCCAGTTACGACTGGGTACTGTCACCAGGCCTTCCTTCCGAGGTACCTGAGGGTACAGGCACCAGGCCTCGTATCCAAGGTACCTCTGGGTACAGTCACCAGGCCTTCCTTCCGAGGTACCTCTGGGTACAGTTACCAGGCCTTCATTCTCAGGCACCTCTGTGTACAGTCACCAGGCCTTCCTTCTGAGGTAGCTCTGGGTACAGTCACCAAGACTTCCTACCCAGTTACGACTGGGTACTATCTCCAGGCCGTCCTTCCGAGGTACCTCAGGGTACAGGCACCAGGCCTCGTATCCAAGGTACCTCTGGGTACAGTCACCAGGGCTTCCTTCCGAGGTACCTCTTGGTATAGTCAGTAGGCCTGCCTTCTGAGGTACCTCTGGGTAATGTCTCCTGGACTTCCTTCTCCAGTACCTCTGGGTACAGTCACCAGGCCTTCATTCTCAGGTTCCTCGGGGTACAGTCACCAGGCTTTCATTCTCAGGTACCTCTGGGTACAGTCACCAGGCCTTCTTTCCGAGTTACCTCTGAGTAGAGTCAGCAGGTCTGCCTTCTCAGATACCTCTGGGTACAGTCACCAGGCTTTCCTTCTGACGTATTTCTGGGTACAGTCACCAGGCCTTCGTTCCGAGGTACCTCTGGGTACAGTCAGTAGGCCTTCCTTCCGAGGTCCCTCTGGGTACTGTCACCAGGCCTTTCTTCTGAGGTACCTCTGGGTACAGTCACCAGGCCTTCCTTCCGAGGTACGTCTGGGTACAGTTACCAGGCCTTCCTTCTCAGGTTCCTCTGGGTACAGTCACCAGACCTTCCTTCCGAGCTACCTCTGGGTACTGTCACCAGGCCTTCCTTCGGAGGTAACTCTGGGTTCAGTCACCAGGCCTTCCCTCCAGGGTTACTCTGGGTACAGTCACCAGGCCTTCCTTCCAGGTACCTCTGGGTACAGTCAGTAGGCCTTCCTTCTGAGGAAACTCTGAGTACAGTTAGGAGGCCTGCCTTCTCAGACACCTCTGGGAACTGTCACCAGGCCTTCCTTCTGAGGTACCTCTGGGTCCAGTCATCAGGCCTTCCTTCCTAGGTATGCATGGGCAGAGTCACCAGGCCTTCCTTCTGAGGTACCTCTGGGTACAGTCACCACGCCTTCCTTCTTAGGTACCTCTGGGTATAGTTACCAGGCCTTCCTTCTCAGGTACGCCTGGGTACTGTCACCAGGCCTTCCTTCCGAGGTATGTCTGGGTACTGTCACCAGGCCTTCCTTCCGAGGTACCTCTGGGTACAGGCACCAGCCATTGCTTCCGAAGTACCTCTGGGTACAGTCAAAAGGCCTTGTATCCAAGGTAACTCTGGGTACACTCAGCGGGACTTCCTTCCGAGGTACTTCTTGGTATAGTCAGTAGGCCTGCCTTCTGAGGTACCTCTGGGTAATGTCTCCTGGGCTTCCTTCTCCAGTACCTTTGGGTACAGTCAGCAGAACTTCATTCTCAGGTACCTCGGGGTACAGTCACCAGGCCTTCGTTCTGAGGTACCTCTGAGTAGAGTCAGCAGGCGTGCCTTCTCAGATGACTCTGGGTACTATCACCAGGCCTTTCTTCCGAGGTAACTCTGGGTACAGATAATCAGACCTTTCTTCCGAGATACCTCTCGGTAGAGTGACCAGGCCTTCCTTCCGAGGTACCTCTGGGTACAGTCAGTCGGTCTTCCTTCTGAGGTACATCTGGGTAATGTCACCAGGCCATCCTTCCGAGGTACCTCTGGGTACAGTTACCAGGACTTCATTCCCAAGCACCTCTGGGTACAGTCACCAGGCCTTCCTTCTCAGGTACTGTGGGCACAGTCAGCAGGCCTTCCTTCCGAGGTACCTCTGTGTACTGTCACCAGGCCTTCCTTCCGAGGTAATTCTGTGTTCAGTCAAGAGTCCTTCCTTCCGAGGAACCTCTGGGTACACTCACGAGGCCCTGTATCCGAGGTACGTCTGGGTACAGTCACCAGGCCTTCCTTCTGAGGTACCTCTGGGTATAGTCAGTAGGCCTTCCTTCTGAGGTACCTCTGGGTAATGTCTCCAGGGATTCTATCTCAAGTACTTCTGGGTACAGTCAACAGACCTTCATTCTCAGGTACCTCTGGGTGGAGTCACCAGCCCTTCATTCTCAGGTACCTCAGAGTACGGTCTCCAGGCCTTCTTTCCAAGGAACCTCTGGGTACAGTCACCAGACCTTCCTTCCGAGGTACCTCTGGGTATCGTCACCAGGCCTTTCTTCTGAGGTAACTCTGGGTACAGTCAGCAGGCCTTCCTCCTCAAATACCTCTGGGCACAGTCACCAGGCCTTCCTTCTTAGGTACCTCTGGGTACAGTCACCAGGCCTTCCTTCTCAGTTACCTTTGGGTACACTTACCAGGTCTTCCTTCTGAGGTACCTCAGTGGACTGTCACCAGGCCTTCCTTCCAAGCTACCTCTGGGTATAGTCACCAGTCCTTCCTTCCGAGGTAACTCTGGGAACAGTCATCAGACCTTTTTCCCGAGGTAACTGTGGGTCACAATCATCAGACCTTTCTTCCGAGATACCTCTGGGTAGAGTGACCAGGCCTTCCTTCCGAGGTACCTCTGAGTACAGTCAGTAGGCCTTCCTTCTGAGGTACATCTGGGTAATGTCACCAAGCCTTCCTTACGAGGTACCTCTGGGTACAGTTACCAGGCCTTCCTTCTCAGGCACCTCTGGGTACAGTCACCAGGCCTTCCCTCTCAGGCACCTCTGGGTACAGTCACCAAGCCGTCCTTCCCAGTTACGACTGGGTACTGTCACCAGGCCTTCCTTCCGAGGTACCTGAGGGTACAGGCACCAGGCCTCGTATCGAAGGTACCTCTGGGTACAGTCACAAGGCCTTCCTTCCGAGGTACCTCTGGGTACAGTTACCAGGCCTTCATTCTCAGGCACCTCTGGGTACAGTCACCAGGCCTTCCTTCTGAGGTAGCTCTGGGTACAGTCACCAAGCCTTCCTTCCCACTTACGACTGGTACTATCTCCAGGCCGTCCTTCCGAGGTACCTCAGGGTACAGGCACCAGGCCTCGTATCCAAGGTACCTCTGGGTACAGTCACCAGGGCTTCCTTCCGAGGTACCTCTTGGTATAGTCAGTAGGCCTGCCTTCTGAGGTACCTCTGGGTAATGTCTCCTGGACTTCCTTCTCCAGTACCTCTGGGTACAGTCACCAGGCCTTCATTCTCAGGTACCTCGGGGTACAGTCACCAGGCTTTCATTCTCAGGTACCTCTGGGTACAGTCACCAGGCCTTCTTTCTGAGTTACCTCTGAGTAGAGTCAGCAGGTCTGCCTTCTCAGATACCTCTGGGTACAGTCACCAGGCTTTCCTTCTGACGTATTTCTGGGTACAGTCACCAGGCCTTCGTTCCGAGGTACCTCTGGGTACAGTCAGTAGGCCTTCCTTCCGAGGTCCCTCTGGGTACTGTCACCAGGCCTTTCTTCTGAGGTACCTCTGGGTACAGTCACCAGGCCTTCCTTCCGAGGTACGTCTGGGTACAGTTACCAGGCCTTCCTTCTCAGGTTCCTCTGGGTACAGTCACCAGACCTTCCTTCCGAGCTACCTCTGGGTACTGTCACCAGGCCTTCCTTCGGAGGTAACTCTGGGTTCAGTCACCAGGCCTTCCCTCCAGGGTTACTCTGGGTACAGTCACCAGGCCTTCCTTCCAGGTACCTCTGGGTACAGTCAGTAGGCCTTCCTTCTGAGGAAACTCTGAGTACAGTTAGGAGGCCTGCCTTCTCAGACACCTCTGGGAACTGTCACCAGGCCTTCCTTCTGAGGTACCTCTGGGTCCAGTCATCAGGCCTTCCTTCCTAGGTATGCATGGGCAGAGTCACCAGGCCTTCCTTCTGAGGTACCTCTGGGTACAGTCACCACGCCTTCCTTCTTAGGTACCTCTGGGTATAGTTACCAGGCCTTCCTTCTCAGGTACGCCTGGGTACTGTCACCAGGCCTTCCTTCCGAGGTACCTCTGGGTACTGTCACCAGGCCTTCCTTCCGAGGTACCTCTGGGTACAGGCACCAGCCATTGCTTCCGAAGTACCTCTGGGTACAGTCAAAAGGCCTTGTATCCAAGGTAACTCTGGGTACACTCAGCGGGACTTCCTTCCGAGGTACTTCTTGGTATAGTCAGTAGGCCTGCCTTCTGAGGTACCTCTGGGTAATGTCTCCTGGGCTTCCTTCTCCAGTACCTTTGGGTACAGTCAGCAGAACTTCATTCTCAGCTACCTCGGGGTACAGTCACCAGGCCTTCGTTCTGAGGTACCTCTGAGTAGAGTCAGCAGGCGTGCCTTCTCAGATGACTCTGGGTACTATCACCAGGCCTTTCTTCCGAGGTAACTCTGGGTACAGATAATCAGACCTTTCTTCCGAGATACCTCTCGGTAGAGTGACCAGGCCTTCCTTCCGAGGTACCTCTGGGTACAGTCAGTCGGTCTTCCTTCTGAGGTACATCTGGGTAATGTCACCAGGCCATCCTTCCGAGGTACCTCTGGGTACAGTTACCAGGACTTCATTCCCAAGCACCTCTGGGTACAGTCACCAGGCCTTCCTTCTCAGGTACTGTGGGCACAGTCAGCAGGCCTTCCTTCCGAGGTACCTCTGGGTATAGTTACCAGGACTTCCTTCTCAGGTATATCTGAGTACAGTCTGCAGGCCTTCCTTCCGAGTTACCTCTGGATACTGTCACCAGGCCTTCCTTCCGAGGTACCTCTGGGTACAGTCACCAGGCCTTCCCTTCACGGTTACTCTGGCTACACTCACAAGGCCTTCCTTCCGAGGTACCCCAGGGTACAGACACCAAACGTTTCTTCCATGGTAACTCTGGGTACAGTCACCAGACCTGCCTTCCGAGGTACCTCTGTTTACTGTCACCTGTCCTTCCTTCCGAGGTAAGTTTGGGTACAGTCACCAGGATTTCCTTCCGAGGTACCTCTGGGTTAGTCACCAGGCCTTCCTTCCGAGGTACGTCTGGGTACAGTCACCAGGCCTTTATTCTGAGGTACCTCTGGGTACAGTCACCAGGCCTTCCTTCTGAGGTACCTCTGGGTACAGTCACCAGGGCTTCCTTCTGAGATACCTCTGGTTACAGTCACCAGACCTTCCTTCTCAGGTTCCTTTGGCTGCAGTCACCAGGCCGTTTTTCCGAGTACCTCTGAGCACAGTCATCAGCCCTTTCTCCCGAAGTACCTCTGGGAATAGTCACCAGGCCTTTCTTCTGAGGTACCTCTGGGTACAGTCAGCAGGCCTTCCTTCTCAGATACCTCTGGGCACAGTCACCAGGGCTTCCTTCTTAGGTACCTCTGAGTACAGTCACCAGCCTTCCTTCTGAGGTACCTTTTGGTACACTTACCAGGTCTACCTTTTGAGGTACATCTGTGGACTGTCACCAGGCCTTCCTGCTGAGGCACCTCTGGGTACACTCATTAGACACTCCTATTTAGCTACCTCCGGGTACAGTCTCCAGGCCTTCCTTCCAAGGTATCTTTGGGTATATTCACCTGTCCTTCCTTCCGAAGTATCTCTAGGTACTGTTACCAGGCCTTCCTTCTGAGGTAACTCTGGGTACAGTCAGTAGGCCTTCCTTCTGAGGTACATCTGGGAAATGTCACCAGGCCTTCCTTCCGAGGTACCTCTGGGTACAGTTACCAGGCCTTCCTTCTCAGGCACCTCTGGGTACAGTCACCAGGCCTTCCTTCTCAGGCACCTCTGGGTACAGTCACCAAGCCGTCCTTCCCAGTTACGACTGGGTACTGTCACCAGGCCTTCCTTCCGAGGTACCTGAGGGTACAGGCACCAGGCCTCGTATCGAAGGTACCTCTGGGTACAGTCACCAGGCCTTCCTTCCGAGGTACCTCTGGGTACAGTTACCAGGCCTTCATTCTCAGGCACCTCTGGGTACAGTCACCAGGCCTTCCTTCTGAGGTAGCTCTGGGTACAGTCACCAAGACTTCCTACCCAGTTACGACTGGGTACTATCTCCAGGCCGTCCTTCCGAGGTACCTCAGGGTACAGGCACCAGGCCTCGTATCCAAGGTACCTCTGGGTACAGTCACCAGGGCTTCCTTCCGAGGTACCTCTTGGTATAGTCAGTAGGCCTGCCTTCTGAGGTACCTCTGGGTAATGTCTCCTGGACTTCCTTCTCCAGTACCTCTGGGTACAGTCACCAGGCCTTCATTCTCAGGTTCCTCGGGGTACAGTCACCAGGCTTTCATTCTCAGGTACCTCTGGGTACAGTCACCAGGCCTTCTTTCCGAGTTACCTCTGAGTAGAGTCAGCAGGTCTGCCTTCTCAGATACCTCTAGGTACAGTCACCAGGCTTTCCTTCTGACGTATTTCTGGGTACAGTCACCAGGCCTTCGTTCCGAGGTACCTCTGGGTACAGTCAGTAGGCCTTCCTTCCGAGGTCCCTCTGGGTACTGTCACCAGGCCTTTCTTCTGAGGTACCTCTGGGTACAGTCACCAGGCCTTCCTTCCGAGGTACGTCTGGGTACAGTTACCAGGCCTTCCTTCTCAGGTTCCTCTGGGTACAGTCACCAGACCTTCCTTCCGAGCTACCTCTGGGTACTGTCACCAGGCCTTCCTTCGGAGGTAACTCTGGGTTCAGTCACCAGGCCTTCCCTCCAGGGTTACTCTGGGTACAGTCACCAGGCCTTCCTTCCAGGTACCTCTGGGTACAGTCAGTAGGCCTTCCTTCTGAGGAAACTCTGAGTACAGTTAGGAGGCCTGCCTTCTCAGACACCTCTGGGAACTGTCACCAGGCCTTCCTTCTGAGGTACCTCTGGGTCCAGTCATCAGGCCTTCCTTCCTAGGTATGCATGGGCAGAGTCACCAGGCCTTCCTTCTGAGGTACCTCTGGGTACAGTCACCACGCCTTCCTTCTTAGGTACCTCTGGGTATAGTTACCAGGCCTTCCTTCTCAGGTACGCCTGGGTACTGTCACCAGGCCTTCCTTCCGAGGTACCTCTGGGTACTGTCACCAGGCCTTCCTTCCGAGGTACCTCTGGGTACAGGCACCAGCCATTGCTTCCGAAGTACCTCTGGGTACAGTCAAAAGGCCTTGTATCCAAGGTAACTCTGGGTACACTCAGCGGGACTTCCTTCCGAGGTACTTCTTGGTATAGTCAGTAGGCCTGCCTTCTGAGGTACCTCTGGGTAATGTCTCCTGGGCTTCCTTCTCCAGTACCTTTGGGTACAGTCAGCAGAACTTCATTCTCAGCTACCTCGGGGTACAGTCACCAGGCCTTCGTTCTGAGGTACCTCTGAGTAGAGTCAGCAGGCGTGCCTTCTCAGATGACTCTGGGTACTATCACCAGGCCTTTCTTCCGAGGTAACTCTGGGTACAGATAATCAGACCTTTCTTCCGAGATACCTCTCGGTAGAGTGACCAGGCCTTCCTTCCGAGGTACCTCTGGGTACAGTCAGTCGGTCTTCCTTCTGAGGTACATCTGGGTAATGTCACCAGGCCATCCTTCCGAGGTACCTCTGGGTACAGTTACCAGGACTTCATTCCCAAGCACCTCTGGGTACAGTCACCAGGCCTTCCTTCTCAGGTACTGTGGGCACAGTCAGCAGGCCTTCCTTCCGAGGTACCTCTGGGTATAGTTACCAGGACTTCCTTCTCAGGTATATCTGAGTACAGTCTGCAGGCCTTCCTTCCGAGTTACCTCTGGATACTGTCACCAGGCCTTCCTTCCGAGGTACCTCTGGGTACAGTCACCAGGCCTTCCCTTCACGGTTACTCTGGCTACACTCACAAGGCCTTCCTTCCGAGGTACCCCAGGGTACAGACACCAAACGTTTCTTCCATGGTAACTCTGGGTACAGTCACCAGACCTGCCTTCCGAGGTACCTCTGTTTACTGTCACCTGTCCTTCCTTCCGAGGTAAGTTTGGGTACAGTCACCAGGATTTCCTTCCGAGGTACCTCTGGGTTAGTCACCAGGCCTTCCTTCCGAGGTACGTCTGGGTACAGTCACCAGGCCTTTATTCTGAGGTACCTCTGGGTACAGTCACCAGGCCTTCCTTCTGAGGTACCTCTGGGTACAGTCACCAGGGCTTCCTTCTGAGATACCTCTGGTTACAGTCACCAGACCTTCCTTCTCAGGTTCCTTTGGCTGCAGTCACCAGGCCGTTTTTCCGAGTACCTCTGAGCACAGTCATCAGCCCTTTCTCCCGAAGTACCTCTGGGAATAGTCACCAGGCCTTTCTTCTGAGGTACCTCTGGGTACAGTCAGCAGGCCTTCCTTCTCAGATACCTCTGGGCACAGTCACCAGGGCTTCCTTCTTAGGTACCTCTGAGTACAGTCACCAGCCTTCCTTCTGAGGTACCTTTTGGTACACTTACCAGGTCTACCTTTTGAGGTACATCTGTGGACTGTCACCAGGCCTTCCTGCTGAGGCACCTCTGGGTACACTCATTAGACACTCCTATTTAGCTACCTCCGGGTACAGTCTCCAGGCCTTCCTTCCAAGGTATCTTTGGGTATATTCACCTGTCCTTCCTTCCGAAGTATCTCTAGGTACTGTTACCAGGCCTTCCTTCTGAGGTAACTCTGGGTACAGTCAGTAGGCCTTCCTTCTGAGGTACATCTGGGAAATGTCACCAGGCCTTCCTTCCGAGGTACCTCTGGGTACAGTTACCAGGCCTTCCTTCTCAGGCACCTCTGGGTACAGTCACCAGGCCTTCCTTCTCAGGCACCTCTGGGTACAGTCACCAAGCCGTCCTTCCCAGTTACGACTGGGTACTGTCACCAGGCCTTCCTTCCGAGGTACCTGAGGGTACAGGCACCAGGCCTCGTATCGAAGGTACCTCTGGGTACAGTCACCAGGCCTTCCTTCCGAGGTACCTCTGGGTACAGTTACCAGGCCTTCATTCTCAGGCACCTCTGGGTACAGTCACCAGGCCTTCCTTCTGAGGTAGCTCTGGGTACAGTCACCAAGACTTCCTACCCAGTTACGACTGGGTACTATCTCCAGGCCGTCCTTCCGAGGTACCTCAGGGTACAGGCACCAGGCCTCGTATCCAAGGTACCTCTGGGTACAGTCACCAGGGCTTCCTTCCGAGGTACCTCTTGGTATAGTCAGTAGGCCTGCCTTCTGAGGTACCTCTGGGTAATGTCTCCTGGACTTCCTTCTCCAGTACCTCTGGGTACAGTCACCAGGCCTTCATTCTCAGGTTCCTCGGGGTACAGTCACCAGGCTTTCATTCTCAGGTACCTCTGGGTACAGTCACCAGGCCTTCTTTCCGAGTTACCTCTGAGTAGAGTCAGCAGGTCTGCCTTCTCAGATACCTCTAGGTACAGTCACCAGGCTTTCCTTCTGACGTATTTCTGGGTACAGTCACCAGGCCTTCGTTCCGAGGTACCTCTGGGTACAGTCAGTAGGCCTTCCTTCCGAGGTCCCTCTGGGTACTGTCACCAGGCCTTTCTTCTGAGGTACCTCTGGGTACAGTCACCAGGCCTTCCTTCCGAGGTACGTCTGGGTACAGTTACCAGGCCTTCCTTCTCAGGTTCCTCTGGGTACAGTCACCAGACCTTCCTTCCGAGCTACCTCTGGGTACTGTCACCAGGCCTTCCTTCGGAGGTAACTCTGGGTTCAGTCACCAGGCCTTCCCTCCAGGGTTACTCTGGGTACAGTCACCAGGCCTTCCTTCCAGGTACCTCTGGGTACAGTCAGTAGGCCTTCCTTCTGAGGAAACTCTGAGTACAGTTAGGAGGCCTGCCTTCTCAGACACCTCTGGGAACTGTCACCAGGCCTTCCTTCTGAGGTACCTCTGGGTCCAGTCATCAGGCCTTCCTTCCTAGGTATGCATGGGCAGAGTCACCAGGCCTTCCTTCTGAGGTACCTCTGGGTACAGTCACCACGCCTTCCTTCTTAGGTACCTCTGGGTATAGTTACCAGGCCTTCCTTCTCAGGTACGCCTGGGTACTGTCACCAGGCCTTCCTTCCGAGGTACCTCTGGGTACTGTCACCAGGCCTTCCTTCCGAGGTACCTCTGGGTACAGGCACCAGCCATTGCTTCCGAAGTACCTCTGGGTACAGTCAAAAGGCCTTGTATCCAAGGTAACTCTGGGTACACTCAGCGGGACTTCCTTCCGAGGTACTTCTTGGTATAGTCAGTAGGCCTGCCTTCTGAGGTACCTCTGGGTAATGTCTCCTGGGCTTCCTTCTCCAGTACCTTTGGGTACAGTCAGCAGAACTTCATTCTCAGGTACCTCGGGGTACAGTCACCAGGCCTTCGTTCTGAGGTACCTCTGAGTAGAGTCAGCAGGCGTGCCTTCTCAGATGACTCTGGGTACTATCACCAGGCCTTTCTTCCGAGGTAACTCTGGGTACAGATAATCAGACCTTTCTTCCGAGATACCTCTCGGTAGAGTGACCAGGCCTTCCTTCCGAGGTACCTCTGGGTACAGTCAGTCGGTCTTCCTTCTGAGGTACATCTGGGTAATGTCACCAGGCCATCCTTCCGAGGTACCTCTGGGTACAGTTACCAGGACTTCATTCCCAAGCACCTCTGGGTACAGTCACCAGGCCTTCCTTCTCAGGTACTGTGGGCACAGTCAGCAGGCCTTCCTTCCGAGGTACCTCTGTGTACTGTCACCAGGCCTTCCTTCCGAGGTAATTCTGTGTTCAGTCAAGAGTCCTTCCTTCCGAGGAACCTCTGGGTACACTCACGAGGCCCTGTATCCGAGGTACGTCTGGGTACAGTCACCAGGCCTTCCTTCCGAGGTACCTCTGGGTATAGTCAGTAGGCCTTCCTTCTGAGGTACCTCTGGGTAATGTCTCCAGGGATTCTATCTCAAGTACTTCTGGGTACAGTCAACAGACCTTCATTCTCAGGTACCTCTGGGTAGAGTCACCAGCCCTTCATTCTCAGGTACCTCAGAGTACGGTCTCCAGGCCTTCTTTCCAAGGAACCTCTGGGTACAGTCACCAGACCTTCCTTCCGAGGTACCTCTGGGTATCGTCACCAGGCCTTTCTTCTGAGGTAACTCTGGGTACAGTCAGCAGGCCTTCCTCCTCAAATACCTCTGGGCACAGTCACCAGGCCTTCCTTCTTAGGTACCTCTGGGTACAGTCACCAGGCCTTCCTTCTCAGTTACCTTTGGGTACACTTACCAGGTCTTCCTTCTGAGGTACCTCAGTGGACTGTCACCAGGCCTTCCTTCCAAGCTACCTCTGGGTATAGTCACCAGTCCTTCCTTCCGAGGTAACTCTGGGAACAGTCATCAGACCTTTTTCCCGAGGTAACTGTGGGTCACAATCATCAGAACTTTCTTCCGAGATACCTCTGGGTAGAGTGACCAGGCCTTCCTTCCGAGGTACCTCTGAGTACAGTCAGTAGGCCTTGCTTCTGAGGTACATCTGGGTAATGTCACCAAGCCTTCCTTACGAGGTACCTCTGGGTACAGTTACCAGGCCTTCCTTCTCAGGCACCTCCGGGTACAGTCACCAGGCCTTCCCTCTCAGGCACCTCTGGGTACAGTCACCAAGCCGTCCTTCCCAGTTACGACTGGGTACTGTCACCAGGCCTTCCTTCCGAGGTACCTGAGGGTACAGGCACCAGGCCTCGTATCGAAGGTACCTCTGGGTACAGTCACAAGGCCTTCCTTCCGAGGTACCTCTGGGTACAGTTACCAGGCCTTCATTCTCAGGCACCTCTGGGTACAGTCACCAGGCCTTCCTTCTGAGGTAGCTCTGGGTACAGTCACCAAGCCTTCCTTCCCACTTACGACTGGTACTATCTCCAGGCCGTCCTTCCGAGGTACCTCAGGGTACAGGCACCAGGCCTCGTATCCAAGGTACCTCTGGGTACAGTCACCAGGGCTTCCTTCCGAGGTACCTCTTGGTATAGTCAGTAGGCCTGCCTTCTGAGGTACCTCTGGGTAATGTCTCCTGGACTTCCTTCTCCAGTACCTCTGGGTACAGTCACCAGGCCTTCATTCTCCGGTACCTCGGGGTACAGTCACCAGGCTTTCATTCTCAGGTACCTCTGGGTACAGTCACCAGGCCTTCTTTCTGAGTTACCTCTGAGTAGAGTCAGCAGGTCTGCCTTCTCAGATAACTCTGGGTACAGTCACCAGGCTTTCCTTCTGACGTATTTCTGGGTACAGTCACCAGGCCTTCGTTCCGAGGTACCTCTGGGTACAGTCAGTAGGCCTTCCTTCCGAGGTCCCTCTGGGTACTGTCACCAGGCCTTTCTTCTGAGGTACCTCTGGGTACAGTCACCAGGCCTTCCTTCCGAGGTACGTCTGGGTACAGTTACCAGGCCTTCCTTCTCAGGTTCCTCTGGGTACAGTCACCAGACCTTCCTTCCGAGCTACCTCTGGGTACTGTCACCAGGCCTTCCTTCGGAGGTAACTCTGGGTTCAGTCACCAGGCCTTCCCTCCAGGGTTACTCTGGGTACAGTCACCAGGCCTTCCTTCCAGGTACCTCTGGGTACAGTCAGTAGGCCTTCCTTCTGAGGAAACTCTGAGTACAGTTAGGAGGCCTGCCTTCTCAGACACCTCTGGGAACTGTCACCAGGCCTTCCTTCTGAGGTACCTCTGGGTCCAGTCATCAGGCCTTCCTTCCTAGGTATGCATGGGCAGAGTCACCAGGCCTTCCTTCTGAGGTACCTCTGGGTACAGTCACCACGCCTTCCTTCTTAGGTACCTCTGGGTATAGTTACCAGGCCTTCCTTCTCAGGTACGCCTGGGTACTGTCACCAGGCCTTCCTTCCGAGGTACCTCTGGGTACTGTCACCAGGCCTTCCTTCCGAGGTACCTCTGGGTACAGGCACCAGCCATTGCTTCCGAAGTACCTCTGGGTACAGTCAAAAGGCCTTGTATCCAAGGTAACTCTGGGTACACTCAGCGGGACTTCCTTCCGAGGTACTTCTTGGTATAGTCAGTAGGCCTGCCTTCTGAGGTACCTCTGGGTAATGTCTCCTGGGCTTCCTTCTCCAGTACCTTTGGGTACAGTCAGCAGAACTTCATTCTCAGGTACCTCGGGGTACAGTCACCAGGCCTTCGTTCTGAGGTACCTCTGAGTAGAGTCAGCAGGCGTGCCTTCTCAGATGACTCTGGGTACTATCACCAGGCCTTTCTTCCGAGGTAACTCTGGGTACAGATAATCAGACCTTTCTTCCGAGATACCTCTCGGTAGAGTGACCAGGCCTTCCTTCCGAGGTACCTCTGGGTACAGTCAGTCGGTCTTCCTTCTGAGGTACATCTGGGTAATGTCACCAGGCCATCCTTCCGAGGTACCTCTGGGTACAGTTACCAGGACTTCATTCCCAAGCACCTCTGGGTACAGTCACCAGGCCTTCCTTCTCAGGTACTGTGGGCACAGTCAGCAGGCCTTCCTTCCGAGGTACCTCTGTGTACTGTCACCAGGCCTTCCTTCCGAGGTAATTCTGTGTTCAGTCAAGAGTCCTTCCTTCCGAGGAACCTCTGGGTACACTCACGAGGCCCTGTATCCGAGGTACGTCTGGGTACAGTCACCAGGCCTTCCTTCCGAGGTACCTCTGGGTATAGTCAGTAGGCCTTCCTTCTGAGGTACCTCTGGGTAATGTCTCCAGGGATTCTATCTCAAGTACTTCTGGGTACAGTCAACAGACCTTCATTCTCAGGTACCTCTGGGTAGAGTCACCAGCCCTTCATTCTCAGGTACCTCAGAGTACGGTCTCCAGGCCTTCTTTCCAAGGAACCTCTGGGTACAGTCACCAGACCTTCCTTCCGAGGTACCTCTGGGTATCGTCACCAGGCCTTTCTTCTGAGGTAACTCTGGGTACAGTCAGCAGGCCTTCCTCCTCAAATACCTCTGGGCACAGTCACCAGGCCTTCCTTCTTAGGTACCTCTGGGTACAGTCACCAGGCCTTCCTTCTCAGTTACCTTTGGGTACACTTACCAGGTCTTCCTTCTGAGGTACCTCAGTGGACTGTCACCAGGCCTTCCTTCCAAGCTACCTCTGGGTATAGTCACCAGTCCTTCCTTCCGAGGTAACTCTGGGAACAGTCATCAGACCTTTTTCCCGAGGTAACTGTGGGTCACAATCATCAGAACTTTCTTCCGAGATACCTCTGGGTAGAGTGACCAGGCCTTCCTTCCGAGGTACCTCTGAGTACAGTCAGTAGGCCTTGCTTCTGAGGTACATCTGGGTAATGTCACCAAGCCTTCCTTACGAGGTACCTCTGGGTACAGTTACCAGGCCTTCCTTCTCAGGCACCTCCGGGTACAGTCACCAGGCCTTCCCTCTCAGGCACCTCTGGGTACAGTCACCAAGCCGTCCTTCCCAGTTACGACTGGGTACTGTCACCAGGCCTTCCTTCCGAGGTACCTGAGGGTACAGGCACCAGGCCTCGTATCGAAGGTACCTCTGGGTACAGTCACAAGGCCTTCCTTCCGAGGTACCTCTGGGTACAGTTACCAGGCCTTCATTCTCAGGCACCTCTGGGTACAGTCACCAGGCCTTCCTTCTGAGGTAGCTCTGGGTACAGTCACCAAGCCTTCCTTCCCACTTACGACTGGTACTATCTCCAGGCCGTCCTTCCGAGGTACCTCAGGGTACAGGCACCAGGCCTCGTATCCAAGGTACCTCTGGGTACAGTCACCAGGGCTTCCTTCCGAGGTACCTCTTGGTATAGTCAGTAGGCCTGCCTTCTGAGGTACCTCTGGGTAATGTCTCCTGGACTTCCTTCTCCAGTACCTCTGGGTACAGTCACCAGGCCTTCATTCTCCGGTACCTCGGGGTACAGTCACCAGGCTTTCATTCTCAGGTACCTCTGGGTACAGTCACCAGGCCTTCTTTCTGAGTTACCTCTGAGTAGAGTCAGCAGGTCTGCCTTCTCAGATACCTCTGGGTACAGTCACCAGGCTTTCCTTCTGACGTATTTCTGGGTACAGTCACCAGGCCTTCGTTCCGAGGTACCTCTGGGTACAGTCAGTAGGCCTTCCTTCCGAGGTCCCTCTGGGTACTGTCACCAGGCCTTTCTTCTGAGGTACCTCTGGGTACAGTCACCAGGCCTTCCTTCCGAGGTACGTCTGGGTACAGTTACCAGGCCTTCCTTCTCAGGTTCCTCTGGGTACAGTCACCAGACCTTCCTTCCGAGCTACCTCTGGGTACTGTCACCAGGCCTTCCTTCGGAGGTAACTCTGGGTTCAGTCACCAGGCCTTCCCTCCAGGGTTACTCTGGGTACAGTCACCAGGCCTTCCTTCCAGGTACCTCTGGGTACAGTCAGTAGGCCTTCCTTCTGAGGAAACTCTGAGTACAGTTAGGAGGCCTGCCTTCTCAGACACCTCTGGGAACTGTCACCAGGCCTTCCTTCTGAGGTACCTCTGGGTCCAGTCATCAGGCCTTCCTTCCTAGGTATGCATGGGCAGAGTCACCAGGCCTTCCTTCTGAGGTACCTCTGGGTACAGTCACCACGCCTTCCTTCTTAGGTACCTCTGGGTATAGTTACCAGGCCTTCCTTCTCAGGTACGCCTGGGTACTGTCACCAGGCCTTCCTTCCGAGGTACCTCTGGGTACTGTCACCAGGCCTTCCTTCCGAGGTACCTCTGGGTACAGGCACCAGCCATTGCTTCCGAAGTACCTCTGGGTACAGTCAAAAGGCCTTGTATCCAAGGTAACTCTGGGTACACTCAGCGGGACTTCCTTCCGAGGTACTTCTTGGTATAGTCAGTAGGCCTGCCTTCTGAGGTACCTCTGGGTAATGTCTCCTGGGCTTCCTTCTCCAGTACCTTTGGGTACAGTCAGCAGAACTTCATTCTCAGCTACCTCGGGGTACAGTCACCAGGCCTTCGTTCTGAGGTACCTCTGAGTAGAGTCAGCAGGCGTGCCTTCTCAGATGACTCTGGGTACTATCACCAGGCCTTTCTTCCGAGGTAACTCTGGGTACAGATAATCAGACCTTTCTTCCGAGATACCTCTCGGTAGAGTGACCAGGCCTTCCTTCCGAGGTACCTCTGGGTACAGTCAGTCGGTCTTCCTTCTGAGGTACATCTGGGTAATGTCACCAGGCCATCCTTCCGAGGTACCTCTGGGTACAGTTACCAGGACTTCATTCCCAAGCACCTCTGGGTACAGTCACCAGGCCTTCCTTCTCAGGTACTGTGGGCACAGTCAGCAGGCCTTCCTTCCGAGGTACCTCTGGGTATAGTTACCAGGCCTTCCTTCTCAGGTATATCTGAGTACAGTCTGCAGGCCTTCCTTCCGAGTTACCTCTGGATACTGTCACCAGGCCTTCCTTCCGAGGTACCTCTGGGTACAGTCACCAGGCCTTCCCTTCACGGTTACTCTGGCTACACTCACAAGGCCTTCCTTCCGAGGTACCCCAGGGTACAGACACCAAACGTTTCTTCCATGGTAACTCTGGGTACAGTCACCAGACCTGCCTTCCGAGGTACCTCTGTTTACTGTCACCTGTCCTTCCTTCCGAAGTAAGTCTGGGTACAGTCACCAGGATTTCCTTCCGAGGTACCTCTGGGTTAGTCACCAGGCCTTCCTTCCGAGGTACGTCTGGGTACAGTCACCAGGCCTTCCTTCTGAGGTACCTCTGGGTACAGTCACCAGGCCTTCCTTCTGAGGTACCTCTGGGTACAGTCACCAGGGCTTCCTTCTGAGATACCTCTGGTTACAGTCACCAGACCTTCCTTCTCAGGTTCCTTTGGCTGCAGTCACCAGGCCGTTTTTCCGAGTACCTCTGAGCACAGTCATCAGCCCTTTCTCCCGAAGTACCTCTGGGAATAGTCACCAGGCCTTTCTTCTGAGGTACCTCTGGGTACAGTCAGCAGGCCTTCCTTCTCAGATACCTCTGGGCACAGTCACCAGGGCTTCCTTCTTAGGAACCTCTGAGTACAGTCACCAGCCTTCCTTCTGAGGTACCTTTTGGTACACTTACCAGGTCTAACTTTTGAGGTACATCTGTGGACTGTCACCAGGCCTTCCTGCTGAGGCACCTCTGGGTACACTCATTAGACACTCCTGTTTAGCTACCTCCGGGTACAGTCTCCAGGCCTTCCTTCCAAGGTATCTTTGGGTATATTCACCTGTCCTTCCTTCCGAAGTACCTCTAGGTACTGTTACCAGGCCATCCTTCTGAGGTAACTCTAGGTATAGTCAGTAGGCCTTCCTTCTGAGGTACATCTGGGAAATGTCACCAGGCCTTCCTTCCGAGGTACCTCTGGGTACAGTTACCAGGCCTTCCTTCTCAGGCACCTCTGGGTACAGTCACCAGGCCTTCCTTCTCAGGCACCTCTGGGTACAGTCACCAAGCCGTCCTTCCCAGTTAAGACTGGGTACTGTCACCAGGCCTTCCTTCCGAGGTACCTGAGGGTACAGGCACCAGGCCTCGTATCCAAGGTACCTCTGGGTACAGTCACCAGGCCTTCCTTCCGAGGTACCTCTGGGTACAGTTACCAGGCCTTCATTCTCAGGCACCTCTGGGTACAGTCACCAGGCCTTCCTTCTGAGGTAGCTCTGGGTACAGTCACCAAGACTTCCTACCCAGTTACGACTGGGTACTATCTCCAGGCCGTCCTTCCGAGGTACCTCAGGGTACAGGCACCAGGCCTCGTATCCAAAGTACCTCTGGGTACAGTCACCAGGGCTTCCTTCCGAGGTACCTCTTGGTATAGTCAGTAGGCCTGCCTTCTGAGGTACCTCTGGGTAATGTCTCCTGGACTTCCTTCTCCAGTACCTCTGGGTACAGTCACCAGGCCTTCATTCTCAGGTTCCTCGGGGTACAGTCACCAGGCTTTCATTCTCAGGTACCTCTGGGTACAGTCACCAGGCCTTCTTTCTGAGTTACCTCTGAGTAGAGTCAGCAGGTCTGCCTTCTCAGATACCTCTGGGTACAGTCACCAGGCTTTCCTTCTGACGTATTTCTGGGTACAGTCACCAGGCCTTCGTTCCGAGGTACCTCTGGGTACAGTCAGTAGGCCTTCCTTCCGAGGTCCCTCTGGGTACTGTCACCAGGCCTTTCTTCTGAGGTACCTCTGGGTACAGTCACCAGGCCTTCCTTCCGAGGTACGTCTGGGTACAGTTACCAGGCCTTCCTTCTCAGGTTCCTCTGGGTACAGTCACCAGACCTTCCTTCCGAGCTACCTCTGGGTACTGTCACCAGGCCTTCCTTCGGAGGTAACTCTGGGTTCAGTCACCAGGCCTTCCCTCCAGGGTTACTCTGGGTACAGTCACCAGGCCTTCCTTCCAGGTACCTCTGGGTACAGTCAGTAGGCCTTCCTTCTGAGGAAACTCTGAGTACAGTTAGGAGGCCTGCCTTCTCAGACACCTCTGGGAACTGTCACCAGGCCTTCCTTCTGGGGTACCTCTGGGTCCAGTCATCAGGCCTTCCTTCCTAGGTATGCATGGGCAGAGTCACCAGGCCTTCCTTCTGAGGTACCTCTGGGTACAGTCACCACGCCTTCCTTCTTAGGTACCTCTGGGTATAGTTACCAGGCCTTCCTTCTCAGGTACGCCTGGGTACTGTCACCAGGCCTTCCTTCCGAGGTACCTCTGGGTACTGTCACCAGGCCTTCCTTCCGAGGTACCTCTGGGTACAGGCACCAGCCATTGCTTCCGAAGTACCTCTGGGTACAGTCAAAAGGCCTTGTATCCAAGGTAACTCTGGGTACACTCAGCGGGACTTCCTTCCGAGGTACTTCTTGGTATAGTCAGTAGGCCTGCCTTCTGAGGTACCTCTGGGTAATGTCTCCTGGGCTTCCTTCTCCAGTACCTTTGGGTACAGTCAGCAGAACTTCATTCTCAGCTACCTCGGGGTACAGTCACCAGGCCTTCGTTCTGAGGTACCTCTGAGTAGAGTCAGCAGGCGTGCCTTCTCAGATGACTCTGGGTACTATCACCAGGCCTTTCTTCCGAGGTAACTCTGGGTACAGATAATCAGACCTTTCTTCCGAGATACCTCTCGGTAGAGTGACCAGGCCTTCCTTCCGAGGTACCTCTGGGTACAGTCAGTCGGTCTTCCTTCTGAGGTACATCTGGGTAATGTCACCAGGCCATCCTTCCGAGGTACCTCTGGGTACAGTTACCAGGACTTCATTCCCAAGCACCTCTGGGTACAGTCACCAGGCCTTCCTTCTCAGGTACTGTGGGCACAGTCAGCAGGCCTTCCTTCCGAGGTACCTCTGTGTACTGTCACCAGGCCTTCCTTCCGAGGTAATTCTGTGTTCAGTCAAGAGTCCTTCCTTCCGAGGAACCTCTGGGTACACTCACGAGGCCCTGTATCCGAGGTACGTCTGGGTACAGTCACCAGGCCTTCCTTCCGAGGTACCTCTGGATATAGTCAGTAGGCCTTCCTTCTGAGGTACCTCTGGGTAATGTCTCCAGGGATTCTATCTCAAGTACTTCTGGGTACAGTCAACAGACCTTCATTCTCAGGTACCTCTGGGTAGAGTCACCAGCCCTTCATTCTCAGGTACCTCAGAGTACGGTCTCCAGGCCTTCTTTCCAAGGAACCTCTGGGTACAGTCACCAGACCTTCCTTCCGAGGTACCTCTGGGTATCGTCACCAGGCCTTTCTTCTGAGGTAACTCTGGGTACAGTCAGCAGGCCTTCCTCCTCAAATACCTCTGGGCACAGTCACCAGGCCTTCCTTCTTAGGTACCTCTGGGTACAGTCACCAGGCCTTCCTTCTCAGTTACCTTTGGGTACACTTACCAGGTCTTCCTTCTGAGGTACCTCAGTGGACTGTCACCAGGCCTTCCTTCCAAGCTACCTCTGGGTATAGTCACCAGTCCTTCCTTCCGAGGTAACTCTGGGAACAGTCATCAGACCTTTTTCCCGAGGTAACTGTGGGTCACAATCATCAGACCTTTCTTCCGAGATACCTCTGGGTAGAGTGACCAGGCCTTCCTTCCGAGGTACCTCTGAGTACAGTCAGTAGGCCTTCCTTCTGAGGTACATCTGGGTAATGTCACCAAGCCTTCCTTACGAGGTACCTCTGGGTACAGTTACCAGGCCTTCCTTCTCAGGCACCTCTGGGTACAGTCACCAGGCCTTCCCTCTCAGGCACCTCTGGGTACAGTCACCAAGCCGTCCTTCCCAGTTACGACTGGGTACTGTCACCAGGCCTTCCTTCCGAGGTACCTGAGGGTACAGGCACCAGGCCTCGTATCGAAGGTACCTCTGGGTACAGTCACAAGGCCTTCCTTCCGAGGTACCTCTGGGTACAGTTACCAGGCCTTCATTCTCAGGCACCTCTGGGTACAGTCACCAGGCCTTCCTTCTGAGGTAGCTCTGGGTACAGTCACCAAGCCTTCCTTCCCACTTACGACTGGTACTATCTCCAGGCCATCCTTCCGAGGTACCTCAGGGTACAGGCACCAGGCCTCGTATCCAAGGTACCTCTGGGTACAGTCACCAGGGCTTCCTTCCGAGGTACCTCTTGGTATAGTCAGTAGGCCTGCCTTCTTAGGTACCTCTGGGTAATGTCTCCTGGACTTCCTTCTCCAGTACCTCTGGGTACAGTCACCAGGCCTTCATTCTCAGGTACCTCGGGGTACAGTCACCAGGCTTTCATTCTCAGGTACCTCTGGGTACAGTCACCAGGTCTTCTTTCTGAGTTACCTCTGAGTAGAGTCAGCAGGTCTGCCTTCTCAGATACCTCTGGGTACAGTCACCAGGCTTTCCTTCTGACGTATTTCTGGGTACAGTCACCAGGCCTTCGTTCCGAGGTACCTCTGGGTACAGTCAGTAGGCCTTCCTTCCGAGGTCCCTCTGGGTACTGTCACCAGGCCTTTCTTCTGAGGTACCTCTGGGTACAGTCACCAGGCCTTCCTTCCGAGTTACGTCTGGGTACAGTTACCAGGCCTTCCTTCTCAGGTTCCTCTGGGTACAGTCACCAGACCTTCCTTCCGAGCTACCTCTGGGTACTGTCACCAGGCCTTCCTTCGGAGGTAACTCTGGGTTCAGTCACCAGGCCTTCCCTCCAGGGTTACTCTGGGTACAGTCACCAGGCCTTCCTTCCAGGTACCTCTGGGTACAGTCAGTAGGCCTTCCTTCTGAGGAAACTCTGAGTACAGTTAGGAGGCCTGCCTTCTCAGACACCTCTGGGAACTGTCACCAGGCCTTCCTTCTGAGGTACCTCTGGGTCCAGTCATCAGGCCTTCCTTCCTAGGTATGCATGGGCAGAGTCACCAGGCCTTCCTTCTGAGGTACCTCTGGGTACAGTCACCACGCCTTCCTTCTTAGGTACCTCTGGGTATAGTTACCAGGCCTTCCTTCTCAGGTACGCCTGGGTACTGTCACCAGGCCTTCCTTCCGAGGTACCTCTGGGTACTGTCACCAGGCCTTCCTTCCGAGGTACCTCTGGGTACAGGCACCAGCCATTGCTTCCGAAGTACCTCTGGGTACAGTCAAAAGGCCTTGTATCCAAGGTAACTCTGGGTACACTCAGCGGGACTTCCTTCCGAGGTACTTCTTGGTATAGTCAGTAGGCCTGCCTTCTGAGGTACCTCTGGGTAATGTCTCCTGGGCTTCCTTCTCCAGTACCTTTGGGTACAGTCAGCAGAACTTCATTCTCAGCTACCTCGGGGTACAGTCACCAGGCCTTCGTTCTGAGGTACCTCTGAGTAGAGTCAGCAGGCGTGCCTTCTCAGATGACTCTGGGTACTATCACCAGGCCTTTCTTCCGAGGTAACTCTGGGTACAGATAATCAGACCTTTCTTCCGAGATACCTCTCGGTAGAGTGACCAGGCCTTCCTTCCGAGGTACCTCTGGGTACAGTCAGTCGGTCTTCCTTCTGAGGTACATCTGGGTAATGTCACCAGGCCATCCTTCCGAGGTACCTCTGGGTACAGTTACCAGGACTTCATTCCCAAGCACCTCTGGGTACAGTCACCAGGCCTTCCTTCTCAGGTACTGTGGGCACAGTCAGCAGGCCTTCCTTCCGAGGTACCTCTGGGTATAGTTACCAGGACTTCCTTCTCAGGTATATCTGAGTACAGTCTGCAGGCCTTCCTTCCGAGTTACCTCTGGATACTGTCACCAGGCCTTCCTTCCGAGGTACCTCTGGGTACAGTCACCAGGCCTTCCCTTCACGGTTACTCTGGCTACACTCACAAGGCCTTCCTTCCGAGGTACCCCAGGGTACAGACACCAAACGTTTCTTCCATGGTAACTCTGGGTACAGTCACCAGACCTGCCTTCCGAGGTACCTCTGTTTACTGTCACCTGTCCTTCCTTCCGAGGTAAGTTTGGGTACAGTCACCAGGATTTCCTTCCGAGGTACCTCTGGGTTAGTCACCAGGCCTTCCTTCCGAGGTACGTCTGGGTACAGTCACCAGGCCTTTATTCTGAGGTACCTCTGGGTACAGTCACCAGGCCTTCCTTCTGAGGTACCTCTGGGTACAGTCACCAGGGCTTCCTTCTGAGATACCTCTGGTTACAGTCACCAGACCTTCCTTCTCAGGTTCCTTTGGCTGCAGTCACCAGGCCGTTTTTCCGAGTACCTCTGAGCACAGTCATCAGCCCTTTCTCCCGAAGTACCTCTGGGAATAGTCACCAGGCCTTTCTTATGAGGTACCTCTGGGTACAGTCAGCAGGCCTTCCTTCTCAGATACCTCTGGGCACAGTCACCAGGGCTTCCTTCTTAGGTACCTCTGAGTACAGTCACCAGCCTTCCTTCTGAGGTACCTTTTGGTACACTTACCAGGTCTACCTTTTGAGGTACATCTGTGGACTGTCACCAGGCCTTCCTGCTGAGGCACCTCTGGGTACACTCATTAGACACTCCTATTTAGCTACCTCCGGGTACAGTCTCCAGGCCTTCCTTCCAAGGTATCTTTGGGTATATTCACCTGTCCTTCCTTCCGAAGTACCTCTAGGTACTGTTACCAGGCCTTCCTTCTGAGGTAACTCTGGGTACAGTCAGTAGGCCTTCCTTCTGAGGTACATCTGGGAAATGTCACCAGGCCTTCCTTCCGAGGTACCTCTGGGTACAGTTACCAGGCCTTCCTTCTCAGGCACCTCTGGGTACAGTCACCAGGCCTTCCTTCTCAGGCACCTCTGGGTACAGTCACCAAGCCGTCCTTCCCAGTTACGACTGGGTACTGTCACCAGGCCTTCCTTCCGAGGTACCTGAGGGTACAGGCACCAGGCCTCGTATCCAAGGTACCTCTGGGTACAGTCACCAGGCCTTCCTTCCGAGGTACCTCTGGGTACAGTTACCAGGCCTTCATTCTCAGGCACCTCTGTGTACAGTCACCAGGCCTTCCTTCTGAGGTAGCTCTGGGTACAGTCACCAAGACTTCCTACCCAGTTACGACTGGGTACTATCTCCAGGCCGTCCTTCCGAGGTACCTCAGGGTACAGGCACCAGGCCTCGTATCCAAGGTACCTCTGGGTACAGTCACCAGGGCTTCCTTCCGAGGTACCTCTTGGTATAGTCAGTAGGCCTGCCTTCTGAGGTACCTCTGGGTAATGTCTCCTGGACTTCCTTCTCCAGTACCTCTGGGTACAGTCACCAGGCCTTCATTCTCAGGTTCCTCGGGGTACAGTCACCAGGCTTTCATTCTCAGGTACCTCTGGGTACAGTCACCAGGCCTTCTTTCCGAGTTACCTCTGAGTAGAGTCAGCAGGTCTGCCTTCTCAGATACCTCTGGGTACAGTCACCAGGCTTTCCTTCTGACGTATTTCTGGGTACAGTCACCAGGCCTTCGTTCCGAGGTACCTCTGGGTACAGTCAGTAGGCCTTCCTTCCGAGGTCCCTCTGGGTACTGTCACCAGGCCTTTCTTCTGAGGTACCTCTGGGTACAGTCACCAGGCCTTCCTTCCGAGCCACCTCTGGGTACTGTCACCAGGCCTTCCTTCGGAGGTAACTCTGGGTTCAGTCACCAGGCCTTCCCTCCAGGGTTACTCTGGGTACAGTCACCAGGCCTTCCTTCCAGGTACCTCTGGGTACAGTCAGTAGGCCTTCCTTCTGAGGAAACTCTGAGTACAGTTAGGAGGCCTGCCTTCTCAGACACCTCTGGGAACTGTAACCAGGCCTTCCTTCTGAGGTACCTCTGGGTCCAGTCATCAGGCCTTCCTTCCTAGGTATGCATGGGCAGAGTCACCAGGCCTTCCTTCTGAGGTACCTCTGGGTACAGTCACCACGCCTTCCTTCTTAGGTACCTCTGGGTATAGTTACCAGGCCTTCCTTCTCAGGTACGCCTGGGTACTGTCACCAGGCCTTCCTTCCGAGGTACCTCTGGGTACAGGCACCAGCCATTGCTTCCGACGTACCTCTGGGTACAGTCAAAAGGCCTTGTATCCAAGGTAACTCTGGGTACACTCAGCGGGACTTCCTTCCGAGGTACTTCTTGGTATAGTCAGTAGGCCTGCCTTCTGAGGTACCTCTGGGTAATGTCTCCTGGGCTTCCTTCTCCAGTACCTTTGGGTACAGTCAGCAGAACTTCATTCTCAGCTACCTCGGGGTACAGTCACCAGGCCTTCGTTCTGAGGTACCTCTGAGTAGAGTCAGCAGGCGTGCCTTCTCAGATGACTCTGGGTACTATCACCAGGCCTTTCTTCCGAGGTAACTCTGGGTACAGATAATCAGACCTTTCTTCCGAGATACCTCTCGGTAGAGTGACCAGGCCTTCCTTTCGAGGTACCTCTGGGTACAGTCAGTCGGTCTTCCTTCTGAGGTACATCTGGGTAATGTCACCAGGCCATCCTTCCGAGGTACCTCTGGGTACAGTTACCAGGACTTCATTCCCAAGCACCTCTGGGTACAGTCACCAGGCCTTCCTTCTCAGGTACTGTGGGCACAGTCAGCAGGCCTTCCTTCCGAGGTACCTCTGTGTACTGTCACCAGGCCTTCCTTCCGAGGTAATTCTGTGTTCAGTCAAGAGTCCTTCCTTCCTAGGAACCTCTGGGTACACTCACGAGGCCCTGTATCCGAGGTACGTCTGGGTACAGTCACCAGGCCTTCCTTCCGAGGTACCTCTGGGTATAGTCAGTAGGCCTTCCTTCTGAGGTACCTCTGGGTAATGTCTCCAGGGATTCTATCTCAAGTACTTCTGGGTACAGTCAACAGACCTTCATTCTCAGGTACCTCTGGGTAGAGTCACCAGCCCTTCATTCTCAGGTACCTCAGAGTACGGTCTCCAGGCCTTCTTTCCAAGGAACCTCTGGGTACAGTCACCAGACCTTCCTTCCGAGGTACCTCTGGGTATCGTCACCAGGCCTTTCTTCTGAGGTAACTCTGGGTACAGTCAGCAGGCCTTCCTCCTCAAATACCTCTGGGCACAGTCACCAGGCCTTCCTTCTTAGGTACCTCTGGGTACAGTCACCAGGCCTTCCTTCTCAGTTACCTTTGGGTACACTTACCAGGTCTTCCTTCTGAGGTACCTCAGTGGACTGTCACCAGGCCTTCCTTCCAAGCTACCTCTGGGTATAGTCACCAGTCCTTCCTTCCGAGGTAACTCTGGGAACAGTCATCAGACCTTTTTCCCGAGGTAACTGTGGGTCACAATCATCAGACCTTTCTTCCGAGATACCTCTGGGTAGAGTGACCAGGCCTTCCTTCCGAGGTACCTCTGAGTACAGTCAGTAGGCCTTCCTTCTGAGGTACATCTGGGTAATGTCACCAAGCCTTCCTTACGAGGTACCTCTGGGTACAGTTACCAGGCCTTCCTTCTCAGGCACCTCTGGGTACAGTCACCAGGCCTTCCCTCTCAGGCACCTCTGGGTACAGTCACCAAGCCGTCCTTCCCAGTTACGACTGGGTACTGTCACCAGGCCTTCCTTCCGAGGTACCTGAGGGTACAGGCACCAGGCCTCGTATCGAAGGTACCTCTGGGTACAGTCACAAGGCCTTCCTTCCGAGGTACCTCTGGGTACAGTTACCAGGCCTTCATTCTCAGGCACCTCTGGGTACAGTCACCAGGCCTTCCTTCTGAGGTAGCTCTGGGTACAGTCACCAAGCCTTCCTTCCCACTTACGACTGGTACTATCTCCAGGCCGTCCTTCCGAGGTACCTCAGGGTACAGGCACCAGGCCTCGTATCCAAGGTACCTCTGGGTACAGTCACCAGGGCTTCCTTCCGAGGTACCTCTTGGTATAGTCAGTAGGCCTGCCTTCTGAGGTACCTCTGGGTAATGTCTCCTGGACTTCCTTCTCCAGTACCTCTGGGTACAGTCACCAGGCCTTCATTCTCAGGTACCTCGGGGTACAGTCACCAGGCTTTCATTCTCAGGTACCTCTGGGTACAGTCACCAGGCCTTCTTTCTGAGTTACCTCTGAGTAGAGTCAGCAGGTCTGCCTTCTCAGATACCTCTGGGTACAGTCACCAGGCTTTCCTTCTGACGTATTTCTGGGTACAGTCACCAGGCCTTCGTTCCGAGGTACCTCTGGGTACAGTCAGTAGGCCTTCCTTCCGAGGTCCCTCTGGGTACTGTCACCAGGCCTTTCTTCTGAGGTACCTCTGGGTACAGTCACCAGGCCTTCCTTCCGAGGTACGTCTGGGTACAGTTACCAGGCCTTCCTTCTCAGGTTCCTCTGGGTACAGTCACCAGACCTTCCTTCCGAGCTACCTCTGGGTACTGTCACCAGGCCTTCCTTCGGAGGTAACTCTGGGTTCAGTCACCAGGCCTTCCCTCCAGGGTTACTCTGGGTACAGTCACCAGGCCTTCCTTCCAGGTACCTCTGGGTACAGTCAGTAGGCCTTCCTTCTGAGGAAACTCTGAGTACAGTTAGGAGGCCTGCCTTCTCAGACACCTCTGGGAACTGTCACCAGGCCTTCCTTCTGAGGTACCTCTGGGTCCAGTCATCAGGCCTTCCTTCCTAGGTATGCATGGGCAGAGTCACCAGGCCTTCCTTCTGAGGTACCTCTGGGTACAGTCACCACGCCTTCCTTCTTAGGTACCTCTGGGTATAGTTACCAGGCCTTCCTTCTCAGGTACGCCTGGGGACTGTCACCAGGCCTTCCTTCCGAGGTACCTCTGGGTACTGTCACCAGGCCTTCCTTCCGAGGTACCTCTGGGTACAGGCACCAGCCATTGCTTCCGAAGTACCTCTGGGTACAGTCAAAAGGCCTTGTATCCAAGGTAACTCTGGGTACACTCAGCGGGACTTCCTTCCGAGGTACTTCTTGGTATAGTCAGTAGGCCTGCCTTCTGAGGTACCTCTGGGTAATGTCTCCTGGGCTTTCTTCTCCAGTACCTTTGGGTACAGTCAGCAGAACTTCATTCTCAGCTACCTCGGGGTACAGTCACCAGGCCTTCGTTCTGAGGTACCTCTGAGTAGAGTCAGCAGGCGTGCCTTCTCAGATGACTCTGGGTACTATCACCAGGCCTTTCTTCCGAGGTAACTCTGGGTACAGATAATCAGACCTTTCTTCCGAGATACCTCTCGGTAGAGTGACCAGGCCTTCCTTCCGAGGTACCTCTGGGTACAGTCAGTCGGTCTTCCTTCTGAGGTACATCTGGGTAATGTCACCAGGCCATCCTTCCGAGGTACCTCTGGGTACAGTTACCAGGACTTCATTCCCAAGCACCTCTGGGTACAGTCACCAGGCCTTCCTTCTCAGGTACTGTGGGCACAGTCAGCAGGCCTTCCTTCCGAGGTACCTCTGGGTATAGTTACCAGGCCTTCCTTCTCAGGTATATCTGAGTACAGTCAGCAGGCCTTCCTTCCGAGTTACCTCTGGATACTGTCACCAGGCCTTCCTTCGGAGGCACCTCTGGGTACAGTCACCAGGCCTTCCCTTCACGGTTACTCTGGCTACACTCACAAGGCCTTCCTTCCGAGATACCCCAGGGTACAGACACCAAACGTTTCTTCCATGGTAACTCTGGGTACAGTCACCAGACCTGCCTTCCGAGGTACCTCTGTTTACTGTCACCTGTCCTTCCTTCCGAGGTAAGTCTGGGTACAGTCACCAGGATTTCCTTCCGAGGTACCTCTGGGTTAGTCACCAGGCCTTCCTTCCGAGGTACGTCTGGGTACAGTCACCAGGCCTTTATTCTGAGGTACCTCTGGGTACAGTCACCAGGCCTTCCTTCTGAGGTACCTCTGGGTACAGTCACCAGGGCTTCCTTCTGAGATACCTGTGGTTACAGTCACCAGACCTTCCTTCTCAGGTTCCTTTGGCTGCAGTCACCAGGCCGTTTTTCCGAGTACCTCTGAGCACAGTCATCAGCCCTTTCTCCCGAAGTACCTCTGGGAATCGTCACCAGGCCTTTCTTCTGAGGTACCTCTGGGTACAGTCAGCAGGCCTTCCTTCTCAGATACCTCTGGGCACAGTCACCAGGGCTTCCTTCTTAGGTACCTCTGAGTACAGTCACCAGCCTTCCTTCTGAGGTACCTTTTGGTACACTTACCAGGTCTACCTTTTGAGGTACATCTGTGGACTGTCACCAGGCCTTCCTGCTGAGGCACCTCTGGGTACACTCATTAGACACTCCTATTTAGCTACCTCCGGGTACAGTCTCCAGGCCTTCCTTCCAAGGTATCTTTGGGTATATTCACCTGTCCTTCCTTCCGAGGTACCTCTAGGTACTGTTACCAGGCCTTCCTTCTGAGGTAAGTCTGGCTACAGTCAGTAGGCCTTCCTTCTGAGGTACATCTCGGAAATGTCACCAGGCCTTCCTTCCGAGGTATCTCTGGGTACAGTTACCAGGCCTTCATTCTCAGGCACCTCTGGGTACAGTCACCAGGCCTTCCTTCTGAGGTACCTCTGGGTACAGTCACCAGGCCTTCCTTCCTAGTTACCTCTGCGTATAGACACCAGGGCTTCCTTCTGAGGTACCTCTGGGTACTGTCACCAGGCCTTCATTCCGACGTAAATTTTTGTACTGTCACCTGGCCTTCCTTCCGAGGTACCTCTGGGTACAGTCACTAGGCCTTCCTTCGGAGGGACCTCTGAGTACAGTCAGGAGGCCTGCCTTCTCAGATACCTCTGGGTACTGTCACCAGACCTTCCTTCTGCGGTAGCTCTGGGTACAGACACCAGGGCTTCCTTCGGAGGTACCTCTGGGTAAGGTCACCAGGCCTTCCTTCCGAGGTATCTCTGGGTACAGTTACCAGGCCTTCATTCTCAGGCACCTCTGGGTACAGTCACCAGGCCTTCCTTCTGAGGTAGCTCTGGGTACTGTCACCAGGCCTTCCTTCTGAGTTACCTCTGCGTATAGTCACCAGGCCTTCCTTCTGAGGTACCTCTGGGTACAGTCACCAGACCTTCCTTCTGAGGTACCTCTGGGTACTGTCACCAGGTTCTCCTTCTGAGGTAACTCTGCGTACTGTCACCAGGCCTTCCTTCCGAGGTAATTCTGTGTTCAGTCAAGAGTCCTTCCTTCCGAGGAACCTCTGGGTACACTCACGAGGCCCTGTGTCCGAGGTACGTCTGGGTACAGTCACCAGGCCGTCCTTCCGAGGTACCTCTGGGTATAGTCAGTAGGCCTTCCTTCTGAGGTACCTCTGGGTAATGTCTCCAGGGATTCTATCTCCAGTACTTCTGGGTACAGTCAACAGGCCTTCATTCTCAGGTACCTCTGGGTAGAGTCACCAGCCCTTCATTCTCAGGTACCTCAGAGTACGGTATCCAGGCCTTCTTTCCGAGGAACCTCTGGGTACAGTCACCAGACCTTCCTTCTGAGGTACCTCTGGGTATCGTCACCAGGCCTTTCTTCTGAGGTAACTCTGGGTACAGTCATCAGACCTTTTTTCCGAGGTAACTGTGGGTACAATCATCAGACCTTTCTTCCGAGATACCTCTGGGTAGAGTGACCAGGCCTTCCTCCCGAGGTACCTCTGACTACAGTCAGTAGGCCTTCCTTCTGAGGTACCTCTGGGTACAGTTACCAGGCCTTCCTTCTCAGGCACCTCTGGGTACAGTCACCAGGCCTTCCTTCTCAGGCACCTCTGGGTACAGTCACCAAGCCGTCCTTCCCAGTTACGACTGGGTACTGTCACCAGGCCTTCCTTCCGAGGTACCTCAGGGTACAGGCACCAGGCCTCGTATCCAAGGTACCTCTGGGTACAGTCACCAGGCCTTCCTTCCGAGGTACCTCTGGGTACAGTTACCAGGCCTTCATTCTCAGGCACCTCTGTTTACAGTCACCAGGCCTTCCTTACGAGCTACCTCTGGGTAGTGTCACCAGGCCTTCCTTCGCAGTTATCTCTGGGTACAGTCACCAGGCCTTCCCTCCAGGGTTACTCTGGGTACAGTCACCAGGCCTTCCTTCCAGGTACCTCTGGGTACAGTCCGTAGGCCTTCCTTCTGAGGTAACTCTGAGTACAGTCAGGAGGCCTGCCTTCTCAGACACTTCTGGGTACTGTCACCAGGCCTTCCTTCTGAGGTACCTCTGGGTCCAGTCATCAGGCCTTCCTTCCTAGGTATGCATGGGCAGAGTCACCAGGCCTTCCTTCTGAGGTACCTCTGGGTATAGTCACCAGGCCTTCCTTCCGAGGTACGTCTGGGTACAGTCTCTAAGCCTTCCTTCCGAGGTTTGTCTTTGTACAGTTTCCAGGCCTTCCTTCTGAGGTACCTCTGGGTACAGTCACCACGCCTTCCTTCTTAGGTACCTCTGGGTATAGTTACCAGGCCTTCCTTCTCAGGTACGCCTGGATATTGTCACCAGGCCTTCCTTCCGAGGTACCTCTGGGTACTGTCACCAGGCCTTCCTTCCGAGGTACCTCTGGGTACAGGCACCAGCCATTGCTTCTGAAGTAACTCTGGGTACAGTCACCAGGCCTTGTATCCAAGGTAACTCTGGGTACAGTCAGCGGGACTTCCTTCCGAGGTACTTCTTGGTATAGTCATTAGGCCTGCCTTCTGAGGTACCTCTGGGTAATGTCTCCTGGGCTTCCTTCTCCAGTACCTTTGGGTACAGTCACCAGACCTTCATTCTCAGCTACCTCGGGGTACAGTCACCAGGCCTTCGTTCTGAGGTACCTCTGAGTAGAGTCAGCAGGCGTGCCTTCTCAGATGACTCTGGGTACTATCACCAGGCCTCTCTTCCGAGGTAACTCTGGGTACAGATAATCAGACCTTTCTTCCGAGATACCTCTCGGTAGAGTGACCAGGCCTTCCTTCCGAGATAACTCTGGGTACAGTCAGTCGGTCTTCCTTCTGAGGTACATCTGGGTGATGTCACCAGGCCTTCCTTCCGAGGTACCTCTGGGTACAGTCACCAGGCCTTCCCTTCACGGTTACTCTGGCTACACTCACAAGGCCTTCCTTCCAAGGTACCCCAGGGTACAGACACCAAACGTTTCTTCCATGTAACTCTGGGTACAGTCACCAGACCTGCCTTCCGAGGTACCTCTGTTTACTGTCACCTGTCCTTCCTTCCGAGGTAAGTCTGGGTACAGTCACCAGGATTTCCTTCCGAGGTACCTCTGGGTTAGTCACCAGGCCTTCCTTCCGAGGTACGTCTGGGTACAGTCACCAGGCCTTTATTCTGAGGTACCTCTGGGTACAGTCACCAGGCCTTCCTTCTGAGGTACCTCTGTTACAGTCACCAGGCCTTCCTTCTGAGATACCTGTGGTTACAGTCACCAGACCTTCCTTCTCAGGTTCCTTTGTCTGCAGTCACCAGGCCTTGTGTCCGAGTACCTCTGAGCACAGTCATCAGCCCTTTCTCCCGAAGTACCTCTGGGAATAGTCACCAGGCCTTCCTTCTGAGGTACCTCTGGGTACAGTCAGCAGGCCTTCCTTCTCAGATACCTCTGGGAACAGTCACGAGGGATTCCTTCTTAGGTACCTCTGAGTACAGTCACCAGCCTTCCTTCTGAGGTAGCTTTTGGTACACTTACCAGGTCTTCCTTTTGAGGTACATCTGTGGACTCTCACCAGGCCTTCCTGCTGAGGCACCTCTGGGTACACTCATTAGACACTCCTATTTAGGTACCTCTGGGTACAGTCACCAGGCCTTCCTTCCAAGGTATGTTTGGGTATATTCACCAGTCCTTCCTTCCGAGGTACCTCTGGGTACTGTCACCAGGCCTTCCTTCTGAGGTAAGTCTGGGTACAGTCAGTAGGCCTTCCTTCTGAGGTACATCTGGGAAATGTCACCAGGCCTTCCTTCCGAGGTATCTCTGGGTACAGTTACCAGGCCTTCATTCTCAGGCACCTCTGGGTACAGTCAATAGGCCTTCCTTCTGAGGTAGCTCTGGGTACAGTCACCAGGCCTTCCTTCCTAGTTACCTCTGCGTATAGACATCCGGCCTTACTTCTGAGGTACCTCTGGGTACAGTCACCAGGGCTTCCTTCCGAGGTACCTCTGGGTACAGTCACCAGGACTTCCTTCCGAGGTACGACAGTGTACAGTCACCAGGCCTTCCTTCCGAGATACGTCAGTGTGCAGTCACCAGGCCGTCCTTCCCAGGTACCTCTGGTTACAGTCACCGGGCCTTCCTTCCAAAGAACCTCTGGGTACTGTCTCCAGGCCTTCCGTCTGAGGTAACTCTGGGTACAGTCACTGGACCTTTCTTCCGAAGTACCTCTGGGTACTGTCACCAGGCCTTCATTCCGAGGTAAATTTTTGTACTGTCACCTGGCCTTCCTTCTGAGGTACCTCTGGGTACAGTCACTAGGCCTTCCCTCTGAGGTACCTCTGAGTACAGTCAGCAGGCCTGCCTTCTCAGATACCTCTGGGTACTGTCACCAGACCTTCCTTCTGCGGTAGCTCTGGGTACAGACACCAGGGCTTCCTTCGGAGGTACCTCTGGGTAAGGTCATCAGGGCTTCCTTCCGAGGTATGTATGGGTAGAGTCACCAGGGCTTCCTTCTAAGGTACGTCTGAGTACAGTCACCAGGCCTTCCTTCCGAGGTATCTCTGGGTACAGGCATCAGGCCTTCCCTCCGAAGAACGTCTGGGTACAGTCATCAGGCCTTCGTACCGAGTTACCTCAGGGTACAGTCACCAGGCCTTCCTTCCGAGATACCTCTGTGTTCAGTCACCAGTCCTTCCTTCCGAGGAACCTCTGGATACAGTCACCAGGCCTTCTTTCCGAAGTACCTCTGGGAATAGTCACCAGGCCTTCGGTCTGAGATAACTCTGGGTACAGTCAGCAGGCCTTCCTTCTCAGATATCTCTGGGCACAGTCACCAGGGCTTCCTTCTTAGGTACCTCTGAGTACAGTCACCAGCTTTTCTTCTGAGGTACCTTTTGGTACACTTACCAGGTCTTCCTTTTGAGGTACCTCTGTGGACTGTCACCAGGCCTTCCTGCTGAGGCACCTCTGGGTACACTCATTAGACACTCCTATTTAGGTACCTCTGGTACAGTCACCAGGCCTTCCTTCCAAGGTACCTTTGGGTATATTCACCAGAACTTCCTTCCGAGGTACCTCTGGGTACTGTCACCAGGCCTTCCTTCTGAGGTAAGTCTGGGTACAGTCAATAGGCCTTCCTTCTGAGGTACATCTGGGAAATGTCACCAGGCCTTCCTTCCGAGGTATCTCTGGGTACAGTTACCAGGCCTTCATTCTCAGGCACCTCTGGGTACAGTCACCAGGCCTTCCTTCTGAGGTAGCTCTGGGTACTGTCACCAGGCCTTCCTTCTGAGTTACCTCTGCGTATAGTCACCAGGCCTTCCTTCTGAGGTACCTCTGGGTACAGTCACCAGACCTTCCTTCTGAGGTACCTCTGGGTACTGTCACCAGGTTTTCCTTCTGAGGTAACTCTGCGTACTGTCACCAGGCCTTCCTTCCGAGGTAATTCTGTGTTCAGTCAAGAGTCCTTCCTTCCGAGGAACCTCTGGGTACACTCACGAGGCCCTGTATCCGAGGTACGTCTGGGTACAGTCACCAGGCCTTCCTTCCGAGGTACCTCTGGGTATAGTCAGTAGGCCTTCCTTCTGAGGTACCTCTGGGTAATGTCTCCAGGGATTCTATCTCCAGTACTTCTGGGTACAGTCAACAGGCCTTCATTCTCAGGTACCTCTGGGTAGAGTCACCAGCCCTTCATTCTCAGGTACCTCAGAGTACGGTCTCCAGGCCTTCTTTCCGAGGAACCTCTGGGTACAGTCACCAGACCTTCCTTCTGAGGTACCTCTGGGTATCGTCACCAGGCCTTTCTTCTGAGGTAACTCTGGGTACAGTCAGCAGGCCTTCCTCCTCAAATACCTCTGGGCACAGTCACCAGGCCTTCCTTCTTAGGTACCTCTGGGTACAGTCACCAGGCCTTCCTTCTCAGTTACCTTTGGGTACACTTACCAGGTCTTCCTTCTGAGGTACCTCAGTGGACTGTCACCAGGCCTTACTTCCAAGCTACCTCTGGGTATAGTCACCAGTCCTTCCTTCCGAGGTAACTCTGGGTACAGTCATCAGACCTTTTTTCCGAGGTAACTGTGGGTACAATCATCAGACCTTTCTTCCGAGATACCTCTGGGTAGAGTGACCAGGCCTTCCTTCCGAGGTACCTCTGAGTACAGTCAGTAGGCCTTCCTTCTGAGGTACCTCTGGGTACAGTTACCAGGCCTTCCTTCTCAGGCACCTCTGGGTACAGTCACCAGGCCTTCCTTCTCAGGCACCTCTGGGTACAGTCACCAAGCCGTCCTTCCCAGTTACGACTGGGTACTGTCACCAGGCCTTCCTTCCGAGGTACCTCAGGGTACAGGCACCAGGTCTCGTATCCAAGGTATCTCTAGGTACAGTCACCAGGCCTTCCTTCCGAGGTACCTCTGGGTAGTGTCACCAGGCCTTCATTCCGAGGTAAATTTTTGTACTGTCACCTGGCCTTCCTTCTGAGGTACCTCTGGGTACAGTCACTAGGCCTTCCCTCTGAGGTACCTCTGAGTACAGTCAGCAGGCCTGCCTTCTCAGATACCTCTGGGTACTGTCACCAGACCTTCCTTCTGCGGTAGCTCTGGGTACAGACACCAGGGCTTCCTTCGGAGGTACCTCTGGGTAAGGTCATCAGGGCTTCCTTCCGAGGTATGTATGGGTAGAGTCACCAGGGCTTCCTTCTAAGGTACGTCTGAGTACAGTCACCAGGCCTTCCTTCCGAGGTATCTCTGGGTACAGGCATCAGGCCTTCCCTCCGAAGAACGTCTGGGTACAGTCATCAGGCCTTCGTACCGAGTTACCTCAGGGTACAGTCACCAGGCCTTCCTTCCGAGGTACCTCTGTGTTCAGTCACCAGTCCTTCCTTCCGAGGAACCTCTGGATACACTCACCAGGCCTTCTTTCCGAAGTACCTCTGGGAATAGTCACCAGGCCTTCGGTCTGAGGTAACTCTGGGTACAGTCAGCAGGCCTTCCTTCTCAGATACCTCTGGGCACAGTCACCAGGGCTTCCTTCTTAGGTACCTCTGAGTACAGTCACCAGCTTTTCTTCTGAGGTACCTTTTGGTACACTTACCAGGTCTTCCTTTTGAGGTACCTCTGTGGACTGTCACCAGGCCTTCCTGCTGAGGCACCTCTGGGTACACTCATTAGACACTCCTATTTAGGTACCTCTGGTACAGTCACCAGGCCTTCCTTCCAAGGTACCTTTGGGTATATTCACCAGAACTTCCTTCCGAGGTACCTCTGGGTACTGTCACCAGGCCTTCCTTCTGAGGTAAGTCTGGGTACAGTCAATAGGCCTTCCTTCTGAGGTACATCTGGGAAATGTCACCAGGCCTTCCTTCCGAGGTATCTCTGGGTACAGTTACCAGGCCTTCATTGTCAGGCACCTCTGGGTACAGTCACCAGGCCTTCCTTCTGAGGTAGCTCTGGGTACTGTCACCAGGCCTTCCTTCTGAGTTACCTCTGCGTATAGTCACCAGGCCTTCCTTCTGAGGTACCTCTGGGTACAGTCACCAGACCTTCCTTCTGAGGTATCTCTGGGTACTGTCACCAGGTTTTCCTTCTGAGGTAACTCTGCGTACTGTCACCAGGCCTTCCTTCCGAGGTAATTCTGTGTTCAGTCAAGAGTCCTTCCTTCCGAGGAACCTCTGGGTACACTCACGAGGCCCTGTATCCGAGGTACGTCTGGGTACAGTCACCAGGCCTTCCTTCCGAGGTACCTCTGGGTATAGTCAGTAGGCCTTCCTTCTGAGGTACCTCTGGGTAATGTCTCCAGGGATTCTATCTGCAGTACTTCTGGGTACAGTCAACAGGCCTTCATTCTCAGGTACCTCTGGGTAGAGTCACCAGCCCTTCATTCTCAGGTACCTCAGAGTACGGTCTCCAGGCCTTCTTTCCGAGGAACCTCTGGGTACAGTCACCAGACCTTCCTTCTGAGGTACCTCTGGGTATCGTCACCAGGCCTTTCTTCTGAGGTAACTCTGGGTACAGTCAGCAGGCCTTCCTCCTCAAATACCTCTGGGCACAGTCACCAGGCCTTCCTTCTTAGGTACCTCTGGGTACAGTCACCAGGCCTTCCTTCTCAGTTACCTTTGGGTACACTTACCAGGTCTTCCTTCTGAGGTACCTCAGTGGACTGTCACCAGGCCTTCCTTCCAAGCTACCTCTGGGTATAGTCACCAGTCCTTCCTTCCGAGGTAACTCTGGGTACAGTCATCAGACCTTTTTTCCGAGGTAACTGTGGGTACAATCATCAGACCTTTCTTCCGAGATACCTCTGGGTAGAGTGACCAGGCCTTCCTTCCGAGGTACCTCTGAGTACAGTCAGTAGGCCTTCCTTCTGAGGTACCTCTGGGTACAGTTACCAGGCCTTCCTTGTCAGGCACCTCTGGGTACAGTCACCAGGCCTTCCTTCTCAGGCACCTCTGGGTACAGTCACCAAGCCGTCCTTCCCAGTTACGACTGGGTACTGTCACCAGGCCTTCCTTCTTAGGTACCTCTGGGTACAGTCACCAGGCCTTCCTTCTCAGTTACCTTTGGGTACACTTACCAGGTCTTCCTTCTGAGGTATCTCAGTGGACTGTCACCAGGCCTTCCTTCCAAGCTACCTCTGGGTATAGTCACCAGTCCTTCCTTCCGAGGTAACTCTGGGTACAGTCATCAGACCTTTTTTCCGAGGTAACTGTGGGTACAATCATCAGACCTTTCTTCCGAGATACCTCTGGGTAGAGTGACCAGGCCTTCCTTCCGAGGTACCTCTGAGTACAGTCAGTAGGCCTTCCTTCTGAGGTACCTCTGGGTACAGTTACCAGGCCTTCCTTCTCAGGCACCTCTGGGTACAGTCACCAGGCCTTCCTTCTCAGGCACCTCTGGGTACAGTCACCAAGCCGTCCTTCCCAGTTACGACTGGGTACTGTCACCAGGCCTTCCTTCTTAGGTACCTCTGGGTACAGTCACCAGGCCTTCCTTCTCAGTTACCTTTGGGTACACTTACCAGGTCTTCCTTCTGAGGTATCTCAGTGGACTGTCACGAGGCCTTCCTTCCAAGCTACCTCTGGGTATAGTCACCAGTCCTTCCTTCCGAGGTAACTCTGGGTACAGTCATCAGACCTTTTTTCCGAGGTAACTATGGGTACAATCATCAGACCTTTCTTCCGAGATACCTCTGGGTAGAGTGACCAGGCCTTCCTTCCGAGGTACCTCTGAGTACAGTCAGTAGGCCTTCCTTCTGAGGTACCTCTGGGTACAGTTACCAGGCCTTCCTTCTCAGGCACCTCTGGGTACAGTCACCAAGCCGTCCTTCCCAGTTATGACTGGGTACTGTCACCAGGCCATCCTTCCGAGATACCTCAGGGTACAGGCACCAGGTCTCGTATCCAAGGTACCTCTAGGTACAGTCACCAGGCCTTCCTTCCGAGGTACCTCTGGGTACTGTCACCAGGCCTTCATTCCGAGGTAAATTTTTGTACTGTCACCTGGCCTTCCTTCCGAGGTACCTCTGGGTACAGTCACTAGGCCTTCCCTCTGAGGTACCTCTGAGTACAGTCAGCAGGCCTGCCTTCTCAGATACCTCTGGGTACTGTCACCAGACCTTCCTTCTCCGGTAGCTCTGGGTACAGACACCAGGGCTTCCTTCGGAGGTACTTCTGGGTAAGGTCATCAGGGCTTCCTTCCGAGGTATGTATGGGTAGAGTCACCAGGGCTTCCTTCTAAGGTACGTCTGAGTACAGTCACCAGGCCTTCCTTCCGAGGTATCTCTGGGTACAGGCATCAGGCCTTCCCTCCGAAGAACGTCTGGGTACAGTCATCAGGCCTTCGTACCGAGTTACCTCAGGGTACAGTCACCAGGCCTTCCTTCCGAGGTACCTCTGTGTTCAGTCACCAGTCCTTCCTTCCGAGGAACCTCTGGGTACAGTCACCAGGCCTTCTTTCTGAAGTACCTCTGGGAATAGTCACCAGGCCTTCGGTCTGAGGTACCTCTGGGTACAGTCAGCAGGCCTTCCTTCTCAGATACCTCTGGGCACAGTCACCAGGGCTTCCTTCTTAGGTACCTCTGAGTACAGTCACCAGCCTTTCTTCTGAGGTACCTTTTGGTACACTTACCAGGTCTTCCTTTTGAGGTACCTCTGTGGACTGTCACCAGGCCTTCCTGCTGAGGCACCTCTGGGTACACTCATTAGACACTCCTATTTAGGTACCTCTGGTACAGTCACCAGGCCTTCCTTCCAAGGTATCTTCGGGTATATTCACCAGTCCTTCCTTCCGAGGTACCTCTGGGTACTGTCACCAGGCCTTCCTTCTGAGATAAGTCTGGGTACAGTCAGTAGGACTTCCTTCTGAGGTACATCTGGGAAATGTCACCAGGCCTTCCTTCCGAGGTATCTCTGGGTACAGTTACCAGGCCTTCATTCTCAGGCACCTCTGGGTACAGTCAATAGGCCTTCCTTCTGAGGTAGCTCTGGGTACAGTCACCAGGCCTTCCTTCCGAGGTACCTCTGAGTACAGTCAGTAGGCCTTCCTTCTGAGGTACATCTGGGTAATGTCACCAGGCCTTCCTTCCGAGGTACCTCTGGGTACAGTTACCAGGCCTTCCTTCTCAGGCACCTCTGGGTACAGTCACCAGGCCTTCCTTCTCAGGCACCTCTGGGTACAGTCACCAAGCCGTCCTTCCCAGTTACGACTGGGTACTGTCACCAGGCCTTCCTTCCGAGGTACCTCAGGGTACAGGCACCAGGCCTCGTATCCAAGGTACTTCTGGGTACAGTCACCAGGCCTTCCGTCCGAGGTACCTCTGGGTAGAGTTACCAGGCCTTTATTCTCAGGCAACTCTGGGTACAGTAACCAGGCCTTCCTTCTGAGGTTGCTCCGGGTACAGTCACCAAGCCTTCCTTCCCAGTTACGACTGGGTACTGTCACCAGGCCTTCCTTCCGAGGTACCTCAGGGTACAGGTACCAGGCCTCGTATCCAAGGTACCTCTGGGTACAGTCACCAGGACTTCCTTCCGAGGTACCTCGGGGTACAGTCTGTAGGCCTTCCTTCCGAGGTCCCTCTGGGTACTGTCACCAGGCCTTTATTCTGAGGTACGTCTGGGTACAGTCACCAGGCCTTCCTTCCGAGGTACGTCTGGGTACAGTTACCAGGCCTTCCTTCTCAGGTTCGTCTGTGTACAGTCACCAGGCCTTACTTCCGAGCTACCTCTGGGTACTGTCACCAGGCCTTCCTTCGGACGTAACTCTGGGTTCAGTCACCAGGCCTTCCCTCCAGGGTTACTCTGGGTACAGTCACCAGGCCTGCCTTCCAGGTACCTCTGGGTACAGTCCGTAGGCCTTCCTTCTGAGGTAACTCTGAGTACAGTCAGGAGGCCTGCCTTCTCAGACACTTGTGGGTACTGTCACCAGGCCTTCCTTCTGAGGTACCTCTGGGTCCAGTCATCAGGCCTTCCTTCCTAGGTATGCATGGGCAGAGTCACCAGGCCTTCCTTCTGAGGTACCTCTGGGTATAGTCACCAGGCCTTCCTTCCGAGGTACGTCTGGGTACAGTCTCTAAGCCTTCCTTCCGAGGTTTGTCTTTGTACAGTTTCCAGGCCTTCCTTCTGAGGTACCTCTGGGTACAGTCACCACGCCTTCCTTCTTAGGTAACTCTGGGTATAGTTACCAGGCCTTCCTTCTCAGGTACGCCTGGGTACTGTCACCAGGCCTTCCTTCCGAGGTACCTCTGAGTACTGTCACCAGGCCTTCCTTCCGAGGTACCTCTGGGTACAGGCACCAGCCATTGCTTCCGAAGTAACTCTGGGTACAGTCACCAGGCCTTGTATCCAAGGTAACTCTGGGTACAGTCAGCGGGACTTCCTTCCGAGGTACTTCTTGGTATAGTCAGTAGGCCTGCCTTCTGAGGTACCTCTGGGTAATGTCTCCTGGGCTTCCTTCTCCAGTACCTTTGGGTACAGTCACCAGGCCTTCATTCTCAGCTACCTCGGGGTACAGTCACCAGGCCTTCGTTCTGAGGTACCTCTGAGTAGAGTCAGCAGGCGTGCCTTCTCAGATGACTCTGGGTACTATCACCAGGCCTCTCTTCCGAGGTAACTCTGGGTACAGATAATCAGACCTTTCTTCCGAGATACCTCTCGGTAGAGTGACCAGGCCTTCCTTCCGAGATAACTCTGGGTACAGTCAGTCGGTCTTCCTTCTGAGGTACATCTGGGTGATGTCACCAGGCCTTCCTTCCGAGGTACCTCTGGGTACAGTCACCAGGCCTTCCCTTCACGGTTACTCTGGCTACACTCACAAGGCCTTCCTTCCGAGGTACCCCAGGGTACAGACACCAAACGTTTCTTCCATGGTAACTCTGGGTACAGTCACCAGACCTGCCTTCCGAGGTACCTCTGTTTACTGTCACCTGTCCTTCCTTCCGAGTAAGTCTGGGTACAGTCACCAGGATTTCCTTCCGAGGTACCTCTGGGTTAGTCACCAGGCCTTCCTTCCGAGGTACGTCTGGGTACAGTCACCAGGGCTTTATTCTGAGGTACCTCTGGGTACAGTCACCAGGCCTTCCTTCTGAGGTACCTCTGTTACAGTCACCAGGCCTTCCTTCTGAGATACCTGTGGTTACAGTCACCAGACCTTCCTTCTCAGGTTCCTTTGGCTGCAGTCTGCAGGCCTTTTTTCCGAGTACCTCTGAGCACACTCATCAGCCCTTTCTCCCGAAGTACCTCTGGGAATAGTCACCAGGCCTTCCTTCTGAGGTACCTCTGGGTACAGTCAGCAGGCCTTCCTTCTCAGATACCTCTGGGCACAGTCACCAGGGCTTCCTTCTTAGGTACCTCTGAGTACAGTCACCAGCCTTCCTTCTGAGGTACCTTTTGGTACACTTACCAGGTCTTCCTTTTGAGGTACATCTGTGGACTGTCACCAGTCCTTCCTGCTGAGGCACCTCTGGGTACACTCATTAGACACTCCTATTTAGGTACCTCTGGGTACAGTCACCAGGCCTTCCTTCCAAGGTATCTTTGGGTATATTCACCAGTCCTTCCTTCCGAGGTACCTCTGGGTACTGTCACCAGGCCTTCCTTCTGAGGTAAGTCTGGGTACAGTCAGTAGGCCTTCCTTCTGAGGTACATCTGGGAAATGTCACCAGGCCTTCCTTCCGAGGTATCTCTGGGTACAGTTACCAGGCCTTCATTCTCAGGCACCTCTGGGTACAGTCAATAGGCCTTCCTTCTGAGGTAGCTCTGGGTACAGTCACCAGGCCTTCCTTCCTGGTTACCTCTGCGTATAGACATCTGGCCTTCCTTCTGAGGTACCTCTGGGTACAGTCACCAGGGCTTCCTTCCGAGGTACCTCTGGGTACAGTCACCAGGGCTTCCTTCCGAGGTACGACAGTGTACAGTCACCAGGCCTTCCTTCCGAGATACGTCAGTGTGCAGTCACCAGGCCGTCCTTCCCAGGTACCTCTGGGTACAGTCACCGGGCCTTCCTTCCAAAGAACCTCTGAGTACTGTCTCCAGGCCTTCCGTCTGAGGTAACTCTGGGTACAGTCACTGGACCTTTCTTCCGAGGTACCTCTGGGTACTGTCACCAGGCCTTCATTCCGAGGTAAATTTTTGTACTGTCACCTGGCCTTCCTTCCGAGGTACCTCTGGGTACAGTCACTAGGCCTTCCCTCTGTGGTACCTCTGAGTACAGTCAGCAGGCCTGCCTTCTCAGATACCTCTGGGTACTGTCACCAGACCGTCCTTCTGCGGTAGCTCTGGGTACAGACACCAGGGCTTCCTTCGGAGGTACCTCTGGGTAAGGTCATCAGGGCTTCCTTCCGAGGTATGTATGGGTAGAGTCACCAGGGCTTCCTTCTAAGGTACGTCTGAGTACAGTCACCAGGCCTTCCTTCCGAGGTATCTCTGGGTACAGGCATCAGGCCTTCCCTCCGAAGAACGTCTGGGTACAGTCATCAGGCCTTCGTACCCAGTTACCTCAGGGTACAGTCACCAGGCCTTCCTTCCGAGGCACCTCTGGGTACTGTCACCAGGCCTTCCTTCTGAGGTAAGTCTGGGTACAGTTAATAGGCCTTCCTTCTGAGGTACATCTGGGAAATGTCGCCAGGCCTTCCTTCCGAGGTATCTCTGGGTACAGTTACCAGGCCTTCATTCTCAGGCACCTCTGGGTACAGTCACCAGGCCTTCCTTCTGAGGTAGCTCTGGGTACTGTCACCAGGCCTTCCTTCTGAGTTACCTCTGCGTATAGTCACCAGGCCTTCCTTCTGAGGTACCTCTGGGTACAGTCACCAGACCTTCCTTCTGAGGTAGCTCTGGGTACAGACACCAGGGCTTCCTTCGGAGGTACCTCTGGGTAAGGTCATCAGGGCTTCCTTCCGAGGTATGTATGGGTAGAGTCACCAGGGCTTCCTTCTAAGGTACGTCTGAGTACAGTCACCAGGCCTTCCTTCCGAGGTATCTCTGGGTACAGGCATCAGGCCTTCCCTCCGAAGAACGTCTGGGTACAGTCATCAGGCCTTCGTACCGAGTTACCTCAGGGTACAGTCACCAGGCCTTCCTTCCGAGGTACCTCTGTGTTCAGTCACCAGTCCTTCCTTCCGAGGAACCTCTGGGTACAGTCACCAGGCCTTCTTTCCGAAGTACCTCTGGGAATAGTCACCAGGCCTTCGGTCTGAGGTACCTCTGGGTACAGTCAGCAGGCCTTCCTTCTCAGATACCTCTGGGCACAGTCACCAGGGCTTCCTTTTAGGTACCTCTGAGTACAGTCACCAGCCTTTCTTCTGAGGTACCTTTTGGTACACTTACCAGGTCTTCCTTTTGAGGTACCTCTGTGGACTGTCACCAGGCCTTCCTGCTGAGGCACCTCTGGGTACACTCATTAGACACTCCTATTTAGGTACCTCTGGTACAGTCACCAGGCCTTCCTTCCAAGGTACCTTTGGGTATATTCACCAGAACTTCCTTCCGAGGTACCTCTGGGTACTGTCACCAGGCCTTCCTTCTGAGGTAAGTCTGGGTACAGTCAATACGCCTTCCTTCTGAGGTACATCTGGGAAATGTCACCAGGCCTTCCTTCCGAGGTATCTCTGGGTACAGTTACCAGGCCTTCATTGTCAGGCACCTCTGGGTACAGTCACCAGGCCTTCCTTCTGAGGTAGCTCTGGGTACTGTCACCAGGCCTTCCTTCTGAGTTACCTCTGCGTATAGTCACCAGGCCTTCCTTCTGAGGTACCTCTGGGTACAGTCACCAGACCTTCCTTCTGAGGTACCTCTGGGTACTGTCACCAGGTTTTCCTTCTGAGGTAACTCTGCGTACTGTCACCAGGCCTTCCTTCCGAGGTAATTCTGTGTTCAGTCAAGAGTCCTTCCTTCCGAGGAACCTCTGGGTACACTCACGAGGCCCTGTATCCGAGGTACGTCTGGGTACAGTCACCAGGCCGTCCTTCCGAGGTACCTCTGGGTATAGTCAGTAGGCCTTCCTTCTGAGGTACCTCTGGGTAATGTCTCCAGGGATTCTATCTCCAGTACTTCTGGGTACAGTCAACAGGCCTTCATTCTCAGGTACCTCTGGGTAGAGTCACCAGCCCTTCATTCTCAGGTACCTCAGAGTACGGTCTCCAGGCCTTCTTTCCGAGGAACCTCTGGGTACAGTCACCAGACCTTCCTTCTGAGGTACCTCTGGGTATCGTCACCAGGCCTTTCTTCTGAGGTAACTCTGGGTACAGTCAGCAGGCCTTCCTCCTCAAATACCTCTGGGCACAGTCACCAGGCCTTCCTTCTTAGGTACCTCTGGGTACAGTCACCAGGCCTTCCTTCTCAGTTACCTTTGGGTACACTTACCAGGTCTTCCTTCTGAGGTACCTCAGTGGACTGTCACCAGGCCTTCCTTCCAAGCTACCTCTGGGTATAGTCACCAGTCCTTCCTTCCGAGGTAACTCTGGGTACAGTCATCAGACCTTTTTTCCGAGGTAACTGTGGGTACAATCATCAGACCTTTCTTCCGAGATACCTCTGGGTAGAGTGACCAGGCCTTCCTTCCGAGGTACCTCTGAGTACAGTCAGTAGGCCTTCCTTCTGAGGTACCTCTGGGTACAGTTACCAGGCCTTCCTTCTCAGGCACCTCTGGGTACAGTCACCAGGCCTTCCTTCTCAGGCACCTCTGGGTACAGGCACCAAGCCGTCCTTCCCAGTTACGACTGGGTACTGTCACCAGGCCTTCCTTCCGAGGTACCTCAGGGTACAGGCACCAGGTCTCGTATCCAAGGTACCTGTGGGTACAGTCACCAGGCCTTCCTTCCGAGGTACCTCTGGGTACAGTTACCAGGCCTTCATTCTCAGGCACCTGTGTTTACAGTCACCAGGCCTTCCTTCCGAGCTACCTCTGGGTACTGTCACCAGGCCTTCCTTCGCAGTTATCTCTGGGTACAGTCACCAGGCTTTCCCTCCAGGGTTACTCTGTGTACAGTCACCAGGCCTTCCTTCCAGGTACCTCTGGGTACAGTCCGTAGGCCTTCCTTCTGAGGTAACTCTGAGTACAGTCAGGAGGCCTGCCTTCTCAGACACTTCTGGGTACTGTCACCAGGCCTTCCTTCTGAGGTACCTCTGGGTCCAGTCATCAGGCCTTCCTTCCTAGGTATGCATGGGCAGAGTCACCAGGCCTTCCTTCTGAGGTACCTCTGGGTATAGTCACCAGGCCTTCCTTCCGAGGTACGTCTGGGTACAGTCTCTAAGCCTTCCTTCCGAGGTTTGTCTTTGTACAGTTTCCAGGCCTTCCTTCTGAGGTACCTCTGGGTACAGTCACCACGCCTTCCTTCTTAGGTACCTCTGGGTATAGTTGCCAGGCCTTCCTTCTCAGGTACGCCTGGGTACTGTCACCAGGCCTTCCTTCCGAGGTACCTCTGGGTACTGTCACCAGGCCTTCCTTCCGAGGTACCTCTGGGTACAGGCACCAGCCATTGCTTCCGAAGTAACTCTGGGTACAGTCACCAGGCCTTGTATCCAAGGTAACTCTGGGTACAGTCAGCGGGACTTCCTTCCGAGGTACGTCTGGGTACAGTCACCAGGCCTTTATTCTGAGGTACCTCTGGGTACAGTCACCAGGCCTTCCTTCTGAGGTACCTCTGTTACAGTCACCAGGCCTTCCTTCTGAGATACCTGTGGTTACAGTCACCAGACCTTCCTTCTCAGGTTCCTTTGGCTGCAGTCACCAGGCCTTTTTTCCGAGTACCTCTGAGCACAGTCATCAGCCCTTTCTCCCGAAGTACCTCTGGGAATAGTCACCAGGCCTTCCTTCTGAGGTACCTCTGGGTACAGTCAGCAGGCCTTCCTTCTCAGATACCTCTGGGCACAGTCACGAGGGCTTCCTTCTTAGGTACCTCTGAGTACAGTCACCAGCCTTCCTTCTGAGGTACCTTTTGGTACACTTACCAGGTCTTCCTTTTGAGGTACATCTGTGGACTGTCACCAGGCCTTCCTGCTGAGGCACCTCTGGGTACACTCATTAGACACTCCTATTTAGGTACCTCTGGGTACAGTCACCAGGCCTTCCTTCCAAGGTATCTTTGGGTATATTCACCAGTCCTTCCTTCCGAGGTACCTCTGGGTACTGTCACCAGGCCTTCCTTCTGAGGTAAGTCTGGGTACAGTCAGTAGGGCTTCCTTCTGAGGTAAGTCTGGGTACAGTCAGTAGGCCTTCCTTCTGAGGTACATCTGGGAAATGTCACCAGGCCTTCCTTCCGAGGTATCTCTGGGTACAGTTACCAGGCCTTCATTCTCAGGCACCTCTGGGTACAGTCAATAGGCCTTCCTTCTGAGGTAGCTCTGGGTACAGTCACCAGGCCTTCCTTCCTAGTTACCTCTGCGTATAGACATCTGGCCTTCCTTCTGAGGTACCTCTGGGTACAGTCACCAGGGCTTCCTTCCGAGGTACCTCTGGGTACAGTCACCAGGGCTTCCTTCCGAGGTACGACAGTGTACAGTCACCAGGCCTTCCTTCCGAGATACGTCAGTGTGCAGTCACCAGGCCGTCCTTCCCAGGTACCTCTGGTTACACTCACCGGGCCTTCCTTCCAAAGAACCTCTGGGTACTGTCTCCAGGCCTTCCGTCTGAGATAACTCTGGGTACAGTCACTGGACCTTTCTTCCGAGGTACCTCTGGGTACTGTCACCAGGCCTTCATTCCGAGGTAAATTTTTGTACTGTCACCTGGCCTTCCTTCCGAGGTACCTCTGGGTACAGTCACTAGGCCTTCCCTCTGAGGTACCTCTGAGTACAGTCAGCAGGCCTGCCTTCTCAGATACCTCTGGGTACTGTCACCAGACCTTCCTTCTGCGGTAGCTCTGGGTACAGACACCAGGGCTTCCTTCGGAGGTACCTCTGGGTAAGGTCATCAGGGCTTCCTTCCGAGGTATGTATGGGTAGAGTCACCAGGGCTTCCTTCTAAGGTACGTCTGAGTACAGTCACCAGGCCTTCCTTCCGAGGTATCTCTGGGTACAGGCATCAGGCCTTCCCTCCGAAGAACGTCTGGGTACAGTCATCAGGCCTTCGTACCGAGTTACCTCAGGGTACAGTCACCAGGCCTTCCTTCCGAGGTACCTCTGTGTTCAGTCACCAGTCCTTCCTTCCGAGGAACCTCTGGATACAGTCACCAGGCCTTCTTTTCGAAGTACCTCTGGGAATAGTCACCAGGCCTTCGGTCTGAAGTACCTCTGGGTACAGTCAGCAGGCCTTCCTTCTCAGATACCTCTGGGCACAGTCACCAGGGCTTCCTTCTTAGGTACCTCTGAGTACAGTCACCAGCCTTTCTTCTGAGGTACCTTTTGGTACACTTACCAGGTCTTCCTTTTGAGGTACCTCTGTGGACTGTCACCAGGCCTTCCTGCTGAGGCACCTCTGGGTACACTCATTAGACACTCCTATTTAGGTACCTCTGGTACAGTCACAAGGCCTTCCTTCCAAGGTACCTTTGGGTATATTCACCAGAACTTCCTTCCGAGGTACCTCTGGGTACTGTCACCAGGCCTTCCTTCTGAGGTAAGTCTGGGTACAGTCAATAGGCCTTCCTTCTGAGGTACATCTGGGAAATGTCACCAGGCCTTCCTTCCGAGGTATCTCTGGGTACAGTTACCAGGCCTTCATTCTCAGGCACCTCTGGGTACAGTCACCAGGCCTTCCTTCTGAGGTAGCTCTGGGTACTGTCACCAGGCCTCCTTCTGAGTTACCTCTGCGTATAGTCACCAGGCCTTCCTTCTGAGGTACCTCTGGGTACAGTCACCAGACCTTCCTTCTGAGGTACCTCTGGGTACTGTCACCAGGTTTTCCTTCTGAGGTAACTCTGCGTACTCTCACCAGGCCTTCCTTCCGAGGTAATTGTGTTCAGTCAAGAGTCCTTCCTTCCGAGGAACCTCTGGGTACACTCACGAGGCCCTGTATCCGAGGTACGTCTGGGTACAGTCACCAGGCCTTCATTCCGAGGTACCTCTGGGTATAGTCAGTAGGCCTTCCTTCTGAGGTACCTCTGGGTAATGTCTCCAGGGATTCTATCTCCAGTACTTCTGGGTACAGTCAACAGGCCTTCATTCTCAGGTACCTCTGGGTAGAGTCACCAGCCCTTCATTCTCAGGTACCTCAGAGTACGGTCTCCAGGCCTTCTTTCCGAGGAACCTCTGGGTACAGTCACCAGACCTTCCTTCTGAGGTACCTCTGGGTATCGTCACCAGGCCTTTCTTCTGAGGTAACTCTGGGTACAGTCAGCAGGCCTTCCTCCTCAAATACCTCTGGGCACAGTCACCAGGCCTTCCTTCTTAGGTACCTCTGGGTACAGTCACCAGGCCTTCCTTCTCAGTTACCTTTGGGTACACTTTCCAGGTCTTCCTTCTGAGGTACCTCAGTGGACTGTCACCAGGCCTTCCTTCCAAGCTACCTCTGGGTATAGTCACCAGTCCTTCCTTCCGAGGTAACTCTGGGTACAGTCATCAGACCTTTCTTCCGAGATACCTCTGGGTAGAGTGACCAGGCCTTCCTTCCGAGGTACCTCTGAGTACAGTCAGTAGGCCTTCCTTCTGAGGTACCTCTGGGTACAGTTACCAGGCCTTCCTTCTCAGGCACCTCTGGGTACAGTCACCAGGCCTTCCTTCTCAGGCACCTCTGGGTACAGTCACCAAGCCGTCCTTCCCAGTTACGACTGGGTACTGTCACCAGGCCTTCCTTCCGAGGTACCTCAGGGTACAGGCACCAGGTCTCGTATCCAAGGTACCTCTGGGTACAGTCACCAGGCCTTCCTTCCGAGCTACCTCTGGGTACTGTCACCAGGCCTTCCTTCGCAGTTATCTCTGGGTACAGTCACAGGCCTTCCTTCCGAGGTACGTCTGGGTACAGTCTCTAAGCCTTCCTTCCGAGGTTTGTCTTTGTACAGTTTCCAGGCCTTCCTTCTGAGGTACCTCTGGGTACAGTCACCACGCCTTCCTTCTTAGGTACCTCTGGGTATAGTTACCAGGCCTTCCTTCTCAGGTACGCCTGGGTACTGTCACCAGGCCTTCCTTCCGAGGTACCTCTGGGTACTGTCACCAGGCCTTCCTTCCGAGGTACCTCTGGGTACAGGCACCAGCCATTGCTTCCGAAGTAACTCTGGGTACAGTCACCAGGCCTTGTATCCAAGGTAACTCTGGGTACAGTCAGCGGGACTTCCTTCCGAGGTACTTCTTGGTATAGTCAGTAGGCCTGCCTTCTGAGGTACCTCTGGGTAATGTCTCCTGGGCTTCCTTCTCCAGTACCTTTGGGTACAGTCACCAGGCCTTCATTCTCAGCTACCTCGGGGTACAGTCTCCAGGCCTTCGTTCTGAGGTACCTCTGAGTACAGTCAGCAGGCGTGCCTTCTCAGATGACTCTGGGTACTATCACCAGGCCTCTCTTCCGAGGTAACTCTGGGTACAGATAATCAGACCTTTCTTCCGAGATACCTCTCGGTAGAGTGACCAGGCCTTCCTTCCGAGGTAACTCTGGGTAGAGTCACTCGGTCTTCCTTCTGAGGTACATCTGGGTGATGTCACCAGGCCTTCCTTCCGAGGTACCTCTGGGTACAGTCACCAGGCCTTCCCTTCACGGTTACTCTGGCTACACTCACAAGGCCTTCCTTCCGAGGTACCCCAGGGTACAGACACCAAACGTTTCTTCCATGGTAACTCTGGGTACAGTCACCAGACCTGCCTTCCGAGGTACCTCTGTTTACTGTCACCTGTCCTTCCTTCCGAGGTAAGTCTGGGTACAGTCACCAGGATTTCCTTCCTAGGTACCTCTGGGTTAGTCACCAGGCCTTCCTTCCGAGGTACGTCTGGGTACAGTCACCAGGCCTTTATTCTGAGGTACCTCTGGGTACAGTCACCAAGCCTTCCTTCTGAGGTACCTCTGTTACAGTCACCAGGCCTTCCTTCTGAGATACCTGTGGTTACAGTCACCAGACCTTCCTTCTCAGGTTCCTTTGGCTGCAGTCACCAGGCCTTTTTTCCGAGTACCTCTGAGCACAGTCATCAGCCCTTTCTCCCGAAGTACCTCTGGGAATAGTCACCAGGCCTTCCTTCTGAGGTACCTCTGGGTACAGTCAGCAGGCCTTCCTTCTCAGATACCTCTGGGCACAGTCACCAGGGCTTCCTTCTTAGGTACCTCTGAGTACAGTCACCAGCCTTCCTTCTGAGGTACCTTTGGGTACACTTACCAGGTCTTCCTTTTGAGGTACCTCTGTGGACTGTCACCAGGTCTTCCTGCTGAGGCACCTCTGGGTACACTCATTAGACACTCCTATTTAGGTACCTCTGGTACAGTCACCAGGCCTTCCTTCTGAGGTAAGTCTGGGTACAGTCAATACGCCTTCCTTCTGAGGTACATCTGGGAAATGTCACCAGGCCTTCCTTCCGAGGTATCTCTGGGTACAGTTACCAGGCCTTCATTCTCAGGCACCTCTGGGTACAGTCACCAGGCCTTCCTTCTGAGGTAGCTCTGGGTACTGTCACCAGGCCTTCCTTCTGAGTTACCTCTGCGTATAGTCACCAGGCCTTCCTTCTGAGGTACCTCTGGGTACAGTCACCAGACCTTCCTTCTGAGGTACCTCTGGGTACTGTCACCAGGTTTTCCTTCTGAGGTAACTCTGCGTACTGTCACCAGGCCTTCATTCCGAGGTAATTCTGTGTTCAGTCAAGAGTCCTTCCTTCCGAGGAAACTCTGGGTACACTCACGAGGCCCTGTATCCGAGGTACGTCTGGGTACAGTCACCAGGCCGTCCTTTCGAGGTACCTCTGGGTATATTCAGTAGGCTTTCCTTCTGAGGTACCTCTGGGTATCGTCACCAGGCCTTTCTTCTGAGGTAACTCTGGGTACAGTCAGCAGGCCTTCCTCCTCAAATACCTCTGGGCACAGTCACCAGGCCTTCCTTCTTAGCTACCTCTGGGTACAGTCACCAGGCCTTCCTTCTCAGTTACCTTTGGGTACACTTTCCAGGTCTTCCTTCTGAGGTACCTCAGTGGACTGTCACTAGGCCTTCCTTCCAAGCTACCTCTGGGTATAGTCACCAGTCCTTCCTTCCGAGGTAACTCTGGGTACAGTCATCAGACCTTTTTTCCGAGGTAACTGTGGGTACAATCATCAGACCTTTCTTCCGAGATACCTCTGGGTAGAGTGACCAGGCCTTCCTTCCGAGGTACCTCTGAGTACAGTCAGTAGGCCTTCCTTCTGAGGTACCTCTGGGTACAGTTACCAGGCCTTCCTTCTCAGGCACCTCTGGGTACAGTCACCAGGCCTTCCTTCTCAGGCACCTCTGGGTACACTCACCAAGCCGTCCTTCCCAGTTACGACTGGGTACTGTCACCAGGCCTTCCTTCCGAGGTACCTCAGGGTACAGGCACCAGGTCTCGTATCCAAGGTACCTCTGGGTACAGTCACCAGGCCTTCCTTCCGAGGTAACTCTGGGTACAGTTACCAGGCCTTCATTCTCAGGCACCTCTGTTTACAGTCACCAGGCCTTCCTTCCGAGGTACCTCTGGGTACTGTAACCAGGCCTTCCTTCCGAGGGTCCTCTGGGTACAGGCACCAGCCATTGCTTCCGAAGTAACTCTGGGTACAGTCACCAGGCCTTGTATCCATGGTAACTCTGGGTACAGTCAGCGGGACTTCCTTCTGAGGTACTTGTTGGTATAGTCAGTAGGCCTGCCTTCTGAGGTACCTCTGGGTAATGTCTCCTGGGCTTCCTTCTCCAGTACCTTTGGGTACAGTCACCAGGCCTTCATTCTCAGCTACCTCGGGGTACAGTCACCAGGCCTTCGTTCTGAGGTACCTCTGAGTAGAGTCAGCAGGCGTGCCTTCTCAGATGACTCTGGGTACTATCACCAGGCCTCTCTTCCGAGGTAACTCTGGGTACAGATAATCAGACCTTTCTTCCGAGATACCTCTCGGTAGAGTGACCAGGCCTTCCTTCCGAGATAACTCTGGGTACAGTCAGTCGGTCTTCCTTCTGAGCTACATCTGGGTGATGTCACCAGGCCTTCCTTCCGAGGTACCTCTGGGTACAGTCACCAGGCCTTCCCTTCACGGTTACTCTGGCTACACTCACAAGGCCTTCCTTCCGAGGTACCCCAGGGTACAGACACCAAACGTTTCTTCCATGGTAACTCTGGGTACAGTCACCAGACCTGCCTTCCGAGGTACCTCTGTTTACTGACACCTGTCCTTCCTTCCGAGGTAAGTCTGGGTACAGTCACCAGGATTTCCTTCCGAGGTACCTCTGGGTTAGTCACCAGGCCTTCCTTCCGAGGTACGTCTGGGTACAGTCACCAGGCCTTTATTCTGAGGTACCTCTGGGTACAGTCACCAGGCCTTCCTCCTGAGGTACCTCTGTTACAGTCACCAGGCCTTCCTTCTGAGATACCTGTGGTTACAGTCACCAGACCTTCCTTCTCAGGTTCCTTTGGCTGCAGTCACCAGGCCTTTTTTCCGAGTACCTCTGAGCACAGTCATCAGCCCTTTCTCCCGAAGTACCTCTGGGAATAGTCACCAGGCCTTCCTTCTGAGGTACCTCTGGGTACAGTCAGCAGGCCTTCCTTCTCAGATACCTCTGGGCACAGTCACCAGGGCTTCCTTCTTAGGTACCTCTGAGTACAGTCACCAGCCTTCCTTCTGAGGTACCTTTGGGTACACTTACCAGGTCTTCCTTTTGAGGTACCTCTGTGGACTGTCACCAGGCCTTCCTGCTGAGGCACCTCTGGGTACACTCATTAGACACTCCTATTTAGGTACCTCTGGTACAGTCACCAGGCCTTCCTTCCAAGGTACCTTTGGGTATATTCACCAGAACTTCCTTCCGAGGTACCTCTGGGTACTGTCACCAGGCCTTCCTTCTGAGGTAAGTCTGGGTACAGTCAATAGGCCTTCCTTCTGAGGTACATCTGGGAAATGTCACCAGGCCTTCCTTCCGAGGTATCTCTGGGTACAGTTACCAGGCCTTCATTGTCAGGCACCTCTGGGTACAGTCACCAGGCCTTCCTTCTGAGGTAGCTCTGGGTACTGTCACCAGGCCTTCCTTCTGAGTTACCTCTGCGTATAGTCACCAGGCCTTCCTTCTGAGGTACCTCTGGGTACAGTCACCAGACCTTCCTTCTGAGGTACCTCTGGGTACTGTCACCAGGTTTTCCTTCTGAGGTAACTCTGCGTACTGTCACCAGGCCTTCCTTCCGAGGTAATTTTGTGTTCAGTCAAGAGTCCTTCCTTCCGAGGAACCTCTGGGTACACTCACGAGGCCCTGTATCCGAGGTACGTCTGGGTACAGTCACCAGGCCGTCCTTTCGAGGTACCTCTGGGTATAGTCAGTAGGCCTTCCTTCTGAGGTACCTCTGGGTATCGTCACCAGGCCTTTCTTCTGAGGTAACTCTGGGTACAGTCAGCAGGCCTTCCTCCTCAAATACCTCTGGGCACAGTCACCAGGCCTTCCTTCTTAGGTACCTCTGGGTACAGTTACCAGGCCTTCCTTCTCAGTTACCTTTGGGTACACTTACCAGGTCTTCCTTCTGAGGTACCTCAGTGGACTGTCACCAGGACTGCCTTCCAAGCTACCTCTGGGTATAGTCACCAGTCCTTCCTTCCAAGGTAACTCTGGGTACAGTCATCAGACCTTTTTTCCGAGGTAACTGTGGGTACAATCATCAGACCTTTCTTCCGAGATACCTCTGGGTAGAGTGACCAGGCCTTCCTTCCGAGGTACCTCTGAGTACAGTCAGTAGGCCTTCCTTCTGAGGTACCTCTGGGTACAGTTACCAGGCCTTCCTTCTCAGGCACCTCTGGGTACAGTCACCAGGCCTTCCTTCTCAGGCACCTCTGGGTACAGTCACCAAGCCGTCCTTCCCAGTTACGACTGGGTACTGTCACCAGGCCTTCCTTCCGAGGTACCTCAGGGTACAGGCACCAGGTCTCGTATCCAAGGTACCTCTGGGTACAGTCACCAGGCCTTCCTTCCGAGGTACCTCTGGGTACAGTTACAAGGCCTTCATTCTCAGGCACCTCTGTTTACAGTCACCAGGCCTTCCTTCCGAGCTACCTCTGGGTACTGTCACCAGGCCTTCCTTCGCAGTTATCTCTGGGTACAGTCACCAGGCCTTCCCTCCAGGGTTACTCTGGGTACAGTCACCAGGCCTTCCTTCCAGGTACCTCTGGGTACAGTCCGTAGGCCTTCCTTCTGAGGTAACTCTGAGTACAGTCAGGAGGCCTGCCTTCTCAGACACTTCTGGGTACTGTCACCAGGCCTTCCTTCTGAGGTACCTCTGGGTATAGTCAGTAGGCCTTCCCTCTGAGGTACCTCTGGGTAATGTCTCCAGGGATTCTATCTCCAGTACTTCTGGGTACAGTCAACAGGCCTTCATTCTCAGGTACCTCTGGGTAGAGTCACCAGCCCTTCATTCTCAGGTACCTCAGAGTCCGGTCTCCAGGCCTTCTTTCCGAGGAACCTCTGGGTACAGTCACCAGACCTTCCTTCTGAGGTACCTCTGGGTATCGTCACCAGGCCTTTCTTCTGAGGTAACTCTGGGTACAGTCAGCAGGCCTTCCTCCTCAAATACCTCTGGGCACAGTCACCAGGCCTTCCTTCTTAGGTACCTCTGGGTACAGTCACCAGGCCTTCCTTCTCAGTTACCTTTGGGTACACTTACCAGGTCTTCCTTCTGAGATACCTCAGTGGACTGTCACCAGGCCTTCCTTCCTAGCTACCTCTGGGTATAGTCACCAGTCCTTCCTTCCGAGGTAACTCTGGGTACAGTCATCAGACCTTTTTTCCGAGGTAACTGTGGGTACAATCATCAGACCTTTCTTCCGAGATACCTCTGGGTAGAGTGACCAGGCCTTCCTTCCGAGGTACCTCTGAGTACAGTCAGTAGGCCTTCCTTCTGAGGTACCTCTGGGTACAGTTACCAGGCCTTCCTTCTCAGGCACCTCTGGGTACAGTCACCAGGCCTTCCTTCTCAGGCACCTCTGGGTACAGTCACCAAGCCGTCCTTCCCAGTTACGACTGGGTACTGTCACCAGGCCTTCCTTCCGAGGTACCTCAGGGTACAGGCACCAGGTCTCGTATCCTAGGTACCTCTGGGTACAGTCACCAGGCCTTCCTTCCGAGGTACCTCTGGGTACAGTTACCAGGCAATCATTCTCAGGCACCTCTGTTTACAGTCACCAGGCCTTCCTTCCGAGCTACCTCTGGGTACTGTCACCAGGCCTTCCTTCGCAGTTATCTCTGGGTACAGTCACCAGGCCTTCCCTCCAGGGTTACTCTGGGTACAGTCACCAGGCCTTCCTTCCAGGTACCTCTGGGTACAGTCCGTAGGCCTTCCTTCTGAGGTAACTCTGAGTACAGTCAGGAGGCCTGCCTTCTCAGACACTTCTGGGTACTGTCACCAGGCCTTCCTTCTGAGGTACCTCTGGGTCCAGTCATCAGGCCTTCCTTCCTAGGTATGCATGGGCAGAGTCACCAGGCCTTTCTTCTGAGGTACCTCTGGGTATAGTCACCAGGCCTTCCTTCCGAGGTACGTCTGGGTACAGTCTCTAAGCCTTCCTTCCGAGGTTTGTCTTTGTACACTTTCCAGGCCTTCCTTCTGAGGTACCTCTGGGTACAGTCACCACGCCTTCCTTCTTAGGTACCTCTGGGTATAGTTACCAGGCCTTCCTTCTCAGGTACGCCTGGGTACTGTCACCAGGCCTTCCTTCCGAGGTACCTCTGGGTACTGTCACCAGGCCTTCCTTCCGAGGTACCTCTGGGTACAGGCACCAGCCATTGCTTCCGAAGTAACTCTGGGTACAGTCACCAGGCCTTGTATCCAAGGTAACTCTGGGTACAGTCAGCGGGACTTCCTTCCGAGGTACTTCTTGGTATAGTCAGTAGGCCTGCCTTCTGAGGTACCTCTGGGTAATGTCTCCTGGGCTTCCTTCTCCAGTACCTTTGGGTACAGTCACCAGGCCTTCATTCTCAGCTACCTCGGGGTACAGTCACCAGGCCTTCGTTCTGAGGTACCTCTGAGTAGAGTCAGCAGGCGTGCCTTCTCAGATGACTCTGGGTACTATCACCAGGCCTCTCTTCCGAGGTAACTCTGGGTACAGATAATCAGACCTTTCTTCCGAGATACCTCTCGGTAGAGTGACCAGGCCTTCCTTCCGAGATAACTCTGGGTACAGTCAGTCGGTCTTCCTTCTGAGCTACATCTGGGTGATGTCACCAGGCCTTCCTTCCGAGGTACCTCTGGGTACAGTCATCAGACCTTTTTTCCGAGGTAACTGTGGGTACAATCATCAGACCTTTCTTCCGAGATACCTCTGGGTAGAGTGACCAGGCCTTCCTTCCGAGGTACCTCTGAGTACAGTCAGTAGGTCTTCCTTCTGAGGTACCTCTGGGTACAGTTACCAGGCCTTCCTTCTCAGGCACCTCTGGGTACAGTCACCAGGCCTTCCTTCTCAGGCACCTCTGGGTACAGTCACCAAGCCGTCCTTCCCAGTTACGACTGGGTACTGTCACCAGGCCTTCCTTCCGAGGTACCTCAGGGTACAGGCACCAGGTCTCGTATCCAAGGTACCTCTGGGTACAGTCACCAGGCCTTCCTTCCGAGGTACCTCTGGGTACAGTTACAAGGCCTTCATTCTCAGGCACCTCTGTTTACAGTCACCAGGCCTTCCTTCCGAGCTACCTCTGGGTACTGTCACCAGGCCTTCCTTCGCAGTTATCTCTGGGTACAGTCACCAGGCCTTCCCTCCAGGGTTACTCTGGGTACAGTCACCAGGCCTTCCTTCCAGGTACCTCTGGGTACAGTCCGTAGGCCTTCCTTCTGAGGTAACTCTGAGTACAGTCAGGAGGCCTGCCTTCTCAGACACTTCTGGGTACTGTCACCAGGCCTTCCTTCTGAGGTACCTCTGGGTCCAGTCATCAGGCCTTCCTTCCTAGGTATGCATGGGCAGAGTCACCAGGCCTTCCTTCTGAGGTACCTCTGGGTACAGTCACCAGGGCTTCCTTCCGAGGTTTGTCTTTGTACAGTTTCCAGGCCTTCCTTCTGAGGTACCTATGGGTACAGTCACCACGCCTTCCTTCTTAGGTACCTCTGGGTATGGTTACCAGGCCTTCCTTCTCAGGTACGCCTGGGTACTGTAACCAGGCCTTCCTTCCGAGGTACCTCTGGGTACTGTCACCAGGCCTTCCTTCTTATGTACCTCTGGGTACAGTCACCAGGCCTTCCTTCTCAGTTACCTTTGGGTACACTTACCAGGTCTTCCTTCTGAGGTACCTCAGTGGACTGTCACCAGGTCTTCCTTCCAAGCTACCTCTGGGTATAGTCACCAGTCCTTCCTTCCAAGGTAACTCTTAGTACAGTCATCAGACCTTTTTTCCGAGGTAACTGTGGGTACAATCATCAGACCTTTCTTCCGAGATACCTCTGGGTAGAGTGACCAGGCCTTCCTTCCGAGGTACCTCTGAGTACAGTCAGTAGGCCTTCCTTCTGAGGTACCTCTGGGTACAGTTACCAGGCCTTCCTTCTCAGGCACCTCTGGGTACAGTCACCAGGCCTTCCTTCTCAGGCACCTCTGGGTACAGTCACCAAGCCGTCCTTCCCAGTTACGACTGGGTACTGTCACCAGGCCTTCCTTCCGAGGTACCTCAGGGTACAGGCACCAGGTCTCGTATCCAAGGTACCTCTGGGTACAGTCACCAGGCCTTCCTTCCGAGGTACCTCTGGGTACAGTTACAAGGCCTTCCTTCTCAGGCACCTCTGTTTACAGTCACCAGGCCTTCCTTCCGAGCTACCTCTGGGTACTGTCACCAGGCCTTCCTTCGCAGTTTTCTCTGGGTACAGTCACCGGCCTTCCCTCCAGGGTTACTCTGGGTACAGTCACCAGGCCTTCCTTCCAGGTACCTCTGGGTACAGTCCGTAGGCCTTCCTTCTGAGGTAACTCTGAGTACAGTCAGGAGGCCTGCCTTCTCAGACACTTCTGGGTACTGTCACCAGGCCTTCCTTCTGAGGTACCTCTGGGTCCAGTCATCAGGCCTTCCTTCCTAGGTATGCATGGGCAGAGTCACCAGGCCTTCCTTCTGAGGTACCTCTGGGTATAGTCACCAGGCCTTCCTTCCGAGGTACGTCTGGGTACAGTCTCTAAGCCTTCCTTCCGAGGTTTGTCTTTGTACACTTTCCAGGCCTTCCTTCTGAGGTACCTCTGGGTACAGTCACCACGCCTTCCTTCTTAGGTACCTCTGGGTATAGTTACCAGGCCTTCCTTCTCAGGTACGCCTGGGTACTGTAACCAGGCCTTCCTTCCGAGGTACCTCTGGGTACTGTCACCAGGCCTTCCTTCCGAGGTACCTCTGGGTACAAGCACCAGCCATTGCTTCTGAAGTAACTCTGGGTACAGTCACCAGGCCTTGTATCCAAGGTAACTCTGGGTACAGTCAGCGGGACTTCCTTCCGAGGTACTTCTTGGTATAGTCAGTAGGCCTGCCTTCTGAGGTACCTCTGGGTAATGTCTCCTGGGCTTCCTTCTCCAGTACCTTTGGGTACAGTCACCAGGCCTTCATTCTCAGCTACCTCGGGGTACAGTCACCAGGCCTTCGTTCTGAGGTACCTCTGAGTAGAGTCAGCAGGCGTGCCTTCTCAGATGACTCTGGGTACTATCACCAGGCCTCTCTTCCGAGGTAACTCTGGGTACAGATAATCAGACCTTTCTTCCGAGATACCTCTCGGTAGAGTGACCAGGCCTTCCTTCCGAGATAACTCTGGGTACAGTCAGTCGGTCTTCCTTCTGAGCTACATCTGGGTGATGTCACCAGGCCTTCCTTCCGAGGTACCTCTGGGTACAGTCACCAGGCCTTCACTTCACGGTTACTCTGGCTACACTCACAAGGCCTTCCTTCCGAGGTACCCCAGGGTACAGACACCAAACGTTTCTTCCATGGTAACTCTGGGTACAGTCACCAGACCTGCCTTCCGAGGTACCTCTGTTTACTGTCACCTGTCCTTCCTTCCGAGGTAAGTCTGGGTACAGTCACCAGGATTTCCTTCCGAGGTACCTCTGGGTTAGTCACCAGGCCTTCCTTCCGAGGTACGTCTGGGTACAGTCACCAGGCCTTTATTCTGAGATACCTCTGGGTACAGTCACCAGGCCTTCCTTCTGAGGTACCTCTGTTACAGTCACCAGGCCTTCCTTCTGAGATACCTGTGGTTACAGTCACCAGACCTTCCTTCTCAGGTTCCTTTGGCTGCAGTCACCAGGCCTTTTTTCCGAGTACCTCTGAGCACAGTCATCAGCCCTTTCTCCCGAAGTACCTCTGGGAATAGTCACCAGGCCTTCCTTCTGAGGTACCTCTGGGTACAGTCAGCAGGCCTTCCTTCTCAGATACCTCTGGGCACAGTCACCAGGGCTTCCTTCTTAGGTACCTCTGAGTACAGTCACCAGCCTTCCTTCTGAGGTACCTTTGGGTACACTTACCAGGTCTTCCTTTTGAGGTACCTCTGTGGACTGTCACCAGGCCTTCCTGCTGAGGCACCTCTGGGTACACTCCTTAGACACTCCTATTTAGGTACCTCTGGTACAGTCACCAGGCCTTCCTTCCAAAGTACCTTTGGGTATATTCACCAGAACTTCCTTCCGAGGTACCTCTGGGTACTGTCACCAGGCCTTCCTTCTGAGGTAAGTCTGGGTACAGTCAATAGGCCTTCCTTCTGAGGTACATCTGGGAAATGTCACCAGGCCTTCCTTCCGAGGTATCTCTGGGTACAGTTACCCGGCATTCATTCTCAGGCACCTCTGGGTACAGTCACCAGGCCTTCCTTCTGAGGTAGCTCTGGGTACTGTCACCAGGCCTTCCTTCTGAGTTACCTCTGCGTATAGTCACCAGGCCTTCCTTCTGAGGTACCTCTGGGTACTGTCACCAGGTTTTCCTTCTGAGGTAACTCTGCGTACTGTCACCAGGCCTTCCTTCCGAGGTAATTCTGTGTTCAGTCAAGAGTCCTTCCTTCCGAGGAATCTCTGGGTACACTCACGAGGCCCTGTATCCGAGGTACGTCTGGGTACAGTCACCAGGCCGTCCTTTCGAGGTACCTCTGGGTATAGTCAGTAGGCCTTCCTTCTGAGGTACCTCTGGGTATCGTCACCAGGCCTTTCTTCTGAGGTAACTCTGGGTACAGTCAGCAGGCCTTCCTCCTCAAATACCTCTGGGCACAGTCACCAGGCCTTCCTTCTTAGCTACCTCTGGGTACAGTCACCAGGCCTTCCTTCTCAGGTACCTTTGGGTACACTTACCAGTTCTTCCTTCTGAGGTACCTCAGTGGACTGTCACCAGGCCTTCCTTCCAAGCTACCTCTGGGTATAGTCACCAGTCCTTCCTTCCGAGGTAACTCTGGGTACAGTCATCAGACCTTTTTTCCGAGGTAACTGTGGGTACAATCATCAGACCTTTCTTCCGAGATACCTCTGGGTAGAGTGACCAGGCCTTCCTTCCGAGGTACCTCTGAGTACAGTCAGTAGGCCTTCCTTCTGAGGTACCTCTGGGTACAGTTACCAGGCCTTCCTTCTCAGGCACCTCTGGGTACAGTCACCAGGCCTTCCTTCTCAGGCACCTCTGGGTACAGTCACCAAGCCGTCCTTCCCAGTTACGACTGGGTACTGTCACCAGGCCTTCCTTCCGAGGTACGTCTGGGTACAGTCTCTAAGCCTTCCTTCCGAGGTTTGTCTTTGTACAGTTTCCAGGCCTTCCTTCTGAAGTACCTCTGGGTACAGTCACCACGCCTTCCTTCTTAGGTACCTCTGGGTATAGTTACCAGGCCTTCCTTCTCAGGTACGCCTGGGTACTGTCACCAGGCCTTCCTTCCGAGGTACCTCTGGGTACAGGCACCAGCCATTGCTTCCGAAGTAACTCTGGGTACAGTCACCAGACCTTGTATCCAAGGTAACTCTGGGTACAGTCAGCGGGACTTCCTTCCGAGGTACTTCTTGGTATAGTCAGTAGGCCTGCCTTCTGAGGTACCCCTGGGTAATGTCTCCTGGGCTTCCTTCTCCAGTACCTTTGGGTACAGTCACCAGGCCTTCATTCTCAGCTACCTCGGGGTACAGTCACCAGGCCTTCGTTCTGAGGTACCTCTGAGTAGAGTCAGCAGGCGTGCCTTCTCAGATGACTCTGGGTACTATCACCAGGCCTCTCTTCCGAGGTAACTCTGGGTACAGATAATCAGACCTTTCTTCCGAGATACCTCTCGGTAGAGTGACCAGGCCTTCCTTCCGAGATAACTCTGGGTACAGTCAGTCGGTCTTCCTTCTGAGCTACATCTGGGTGATGTCACCAGGCCTTCCTTCCGAGGTACCTCTGGGTACAGTCACCAGGCCTTCCCTTCACGGTTACTCTGGCTACACTCACAAGGCCTTCCTTCCGAGGTACCCCAGGGTACAGACACCAAACGTTTCTTCCATGGTAACTCTGGGTACAGTCACCAGACCTGCCTTCCGAGGTACCTCTGTTTACTGTCACCTGTCCTTCCTTCCGAGGTAAGTCTGGGTACAGTCACCAGGATTTCCTTCCGAGGTAAGTCTGGGTACAGTCAGTAGGCCTTCCTTCTGAGGTAAGTCTGGGTACAGTCAGTAGGCCTTCCTTCTGAGGTACATCTGGGAAATGTCACCAGGCCTTCCTTCCAAGGTATCTTTGGGTATATTCACCAGTCCTTCCTTCCGAGGTACCTCTGGGTACTGTCACCAGGCCTTCGTTCTGAGGTAAGTCTGGGTACAGTCAGTAGGCCTTCCTTCTGAGGTACATCTGGGAAATGTCACCAGGCCTTCCTTCCGAGGTATCTCTGGGTACAGTTACCAGGCCTTCATTCTCAGGCACCTCTGGGTACAGTCAATAGGCCTTCCTTCTGAGGTAGCTCTGGGTACAGTCACCAGGCCTTCCTTCCTACTTACCTCTGCGTATAGACATCTGGCCTTCCTTCTGAGGTACCTCTGGGTACAGTCACCAGGGCTTCCTTCCGAGGTACCTCTGGGTACAGTCACCAGGGCTTCCTTCCGAGGTACGACAGTGTACAGTCACCAGGCCTTCCTTCCGAGATACGTCAGTGTGCAGTCACCAGTCCGTCCTTCCCAGGTACCTCTGGTTACAGTCACCGGGCCTTCCTTCCAAAGAACCTCTGGGTACTGTCTCCAGGCCTTCCGTCTGAGGTAACTCTGGGTACAGTCACTGGACCTTTCTTCCGAGGTACCTCTGGGTACTGTCACCAGGCCTTCATTCCGAGGTAAATTTTTGTACTGTCACCTGGCCTTCCTTCCGAGGTACCTCTGGGTACAGTCACTAGGCCTTCCCTCTGAGGTACCTCTGAGTACAGTCAGCAGGCCTGCCTTCTCAGATACCTGTGGGTACTGTCACCAGACCTTCCTTCTGCGGTAGCTCTGGGTACAGACACCAGGGCTTCCTTCGGAGGTACCTCTGGGTAAGGTCATCAGGGCTTCCTTCCGAGGTATGTATGGGTAGAGTCACCAGGGCTTCCTTCTAAGGTACGTCTGAGTACAGTCACCAGGCCTTCCTTCCGAGGTATCTCTGGGTACAGGCATCAGGCCTTCCCTCCGAAGAACGTCTGGGTACAGTCATCAGGCCTTTGTACCGAGTTACCTCAGGGTACAGTCACCAGGCCTTCCTTCCGAGGTACCTCTGTGTTCAGTCACCAGTCCTTCCTTCCGAGGAACCTCTGGATACAGACACCAGGCCTTCTTTCTGAAGTACCTCTGGGAATAGTCACCAGGCCTTCGGTCTGAGGTAACTCTGGGTACAGTCAGCAGGCCTTCCTTCTCAGATACCTCTGGGCAGAGTCACCAGGGCTTCCTTCTTAGGTACCTCTGAGTACAGTCACCAGCCTTCCTTCTGAGGTACCTTTTGGTACACTTACCAGGTCTTCCTTTTGAGGTACCTCTGTGGACTGTCACCAGGCCTTCCTGCTGAGGCACCTCTGGGTACACTCATTAGACACTCCTATTTAGGTACCTCTGGTACAGTCACCAGGCCTTCCTTCCAAGGTACCTTTGGGTATATTCACCAGAACTTCCTTCCGAGGTACCTCTGGGTACTGTCACCAGGCCTTCCTTCTGAGGTAAGTCTGGGTACAGTCAATAGGCCTTCCTTCTGAGGTACATCTGGGAAATGTCACCAGGCCTTCCTTCCGAGGTATCTCTGGGTACAGTTACCAGGCCTTCATTCTCAGGCACCTCTGGGTACAGTCACCAGGCCTTCCTTCTGAGGTAGCTCTGGGTACTGTCACCAGGCCTTCCTTCTGAGTTACCTCTGCGTATAGTCACCAGGCCTTCCTTCTGAGGTACCTCTGGGTACAGTCACCAGACCTTCCTTCTGAGGTACCTCTGGGTACTGTCACCAGGTTTTCCTTCTGAGGTAACTCTGCGTACTGTCACCAGGCCTTCCTTCCGAGGTAATTCTGTGTTCAGTCAAGAGTCCTTCCTTCCGAGGAACCTCTGGGTACACTCACGAGGCCCTGTATCCGAGGTACGTCTGGGTACAGTCACCAGGCCGTCCTTCCGAGGTACCTCTGGGTATAGTCAGTAGGCCTTCCTTCTGAGGTACCTCTGGGTAATGTCTCCAGGGATTCTATCTCCAGTACTTCTGGGTACAGTCAACAGGCCTTCATTCTCAGGTACCTCTGGGTAGAGTCACCAGCCCTTCATTCTCAGGTACCTCAGAGTACGGTCTCCAGGCCTTCTTTCCGAGGAACCTCTGGGTACAGTCACCAGACCTTCCTTCTGAGGTACCTCTGGGTATCGTCACCAGGCCTTTCTTCTGAGGTAACTCTGGGTACAGTCAGCAGGCCTTCCTCCTCAAATACCTCTGGGCACAGTCACCAGGCCTTCCTTCTTAGGTACCTCTGGGTACAGTCACCAGGCCTTCCTTCTCAGTTACCTTTGGGTACACTTACCAGGTCTTCCTTCTGAGGTACCTCAGTGGACTGTCACCAGGCCTTCCTTCCAAGCTACCTCTGGGTATAGTCACCAGTCCTTCCTTCCGAGGTAACTCTGGGTACAGTCATCAGACCTTTTTTCCGAGGTAACTGTGGGTACAATCATCAGACCTTTCCTCCGAGATACCTCTGGGTAGAGTGACCAGGCCTTCCTTCCGAGGTACCTCTGAGTACAGTCAGTAGGCCTTTCTTCTGAGGTACCTCTGGGTACAGTTACCAGACCTTTCTTCTCAGGCACCTCTGGGTACAGTCACCAGGCCTTCCTTCTCAGGCACCTCTGGGTACAGTCACCAAGCCGTCCTTCCCAGTTACGACTGGGTACTGTCACCAGGCCTTCCTTCCGAGGTACCTCAGGGTATAGGCACCAGGTCTCGTATCCAAGGTACCTCTGGGTACAGTCACCAGGCCTTCCTTCCGAGGTACCTCTGTGTACAGTTACCAGGCCTTCATTCTCAGGCACCTCTGTTTACAGTCACCAGGCCTTCCTTCCGAGCTACCTCTGGGTACTGTCACCAGGCCTTCCTTCGCAGTTATCTCTGGGTACAGTCACCAGGCCTTCCTTCCAGGTACCTCTGGGTACAGTCCGTAGGCCTTCCTTCTGAGGTAACTCTGAGTACAGTCAGGAGGCCTGCCTTCTCAGACACTTCTGGGTACTGTCACCAGGCCTTCCTTCTGAGGTACCTCTGGGTCCATTCATCAGGCCTTCCTTCCTAGGTATGCATGGGCAGAGTCACCAGGCCTTCTTTCTGAGGTACCTCTGGGTATAGTCACCAGGCCTTCCTTCCGAGGTACGTCTGGGTACAGTCTCTAAGCCTTCCTTCCGAGGTTTGTCTTTGTACAGTTTCCAGGCCTTCCTTCTGAGGTACCTCTGGGTACAGTCACCACGCCTTCCTTCTTAGGTACCTCTGGGTATAGTTACCAGGCCTTCCTTCTCAGGTACGCCTGGGTACTGTCACCAGGCCTTCCTTCCGAGGTACCTCTGGGTACTGTCACCAGGCCTTCCTTCCGAGGTACCTCTGGGTACAGGCACCAGCCATTGCTTCTGAAGTAACTCTGGGTACAGTCACCAGGCCTTGTATCCAAGGTAACTCTGGGTACAGTCAGCGGGACTTCCTTCCGAGGTACTTCTTGGTATAGTCAGTAGGCCTGCCTTCTGAGGTACCTCTGGGTAATGTCTCCTGGGCTTCCTTCTCCAGTACCTTTGGGTACAGTCACCAGGCCTTCATTCTCAGCTACCTCGGGGTACAGTCACCAGGCCTTCGTTCTGAGGTACCTCTGAGTAGAGTCAGCAGGCGTGCCTTCTCAGATGACTCTGGGTACTATCACCAGGCCTCTCTTCCGAGGTAACTCTGGGTACAGATAATCAGACCTTTCTTCCGAGATACCTCTCGGTAGAGTGACCAGGCCTTCCTTCCGAGATAACTCTGGGTACAGTCAGTCGGTCTTCCTTCTGAGCTACATCTGGGTGATGTCACCAGGCCTTCCTTCCGAGGTACCTCTGGGTACAGTCACCAGGCCTTCCCTTCACGGTTACTCTGGCTACACTCACAAGGCCTTCCTTCCGAGGTACCCCAGGGTACAGACACCAAAGGTTTCTTCCATGGTAACTCTGGGTACAGTCACCAGACCTGCCTTCCGAGGTACCTCTGTTTACTGTCACCTGTCCTTCCTTCCGAGGTAAGTCTGGGTACAGTCACCAGGATTTCCTTCCGAGGTACCTCTGGGTTAGTCACCAGGCCTTCCTTCCGAGGTACGTCTGGGTACAGTCACCAGGCCTTTATTCTGAGGTACCTCTGGGTACAGTCACCAGGCCTTCCTTCTAAGGTACCTCTGTTACAGTCACCAGGCCTTCCTTCTGAGATACCTGTGGTTACAGTCACCAGACCTTCCTTCTCAGGTTCCTTTGGCTGCAGTCACCAGGCCTTTTTTCCGAGTACCTTTGAGCACAGTCATCAGCCCTTTCTCCCGAAGTACCTCTGGGAATAGTCACCAGGCCTTCCTTCTGAGGTACCTCTGGGTACAGTCAGCAGGCCTTCCTTCTCAGATACCTCTGGGCACAGTCACCAGGGCTTCCTTCTTAGGTACCTCTGAGTACAGTCACCAGCCTTCCTTCTGAGGTAGCTTTGGGTACACTTACCAGGTCTTCCTTTTGAGGTACCTCTGTGGACTGTCACCAGGCCTTCCTGCTGAGGCACCTCTGGGTACACTCATTAGACACTCCTATTTAGGTACCTCTGGTACAGTCACCAGGCCTTCCTTCCAAGGTACCTTTGGGTATATTCACCAGAACTTCCTTCCGAGGTACCTCTGGGTACTGTCACCAGGCCTTCCTTCTGAGGTAAGTCTGGGTACAGTCAATAGGCCTTCCTTCTGAGGTACATCTGGGAAATGTCACCAGGCCTTCCTTCCGAGGTATCTCTGGGTACAGTTACCAGGCCTTCATTGTCAGGCACCTCTGGGTACAGTCACCAGGCCTTCCTTCTGAGGTAGCTCTGGGTACTGTCACCAGGCCTTCCTTCTGAGTTACCTCTGCGTATAGTCACCAGGCCTTCCTTCTGAGGTACCTCTGGGTACAGTCACCAGACCTTCCTTCTGAGGTACCTCTGGGTACTGTCACCAGGTTTTCCTTCTGAGGTAACTCTGCGTACTGTCACCAGGCCTTCCTTCCGAGGTAATTCTGTGTTCAGTCAAGAGTCCTTCCTTCCGAGGAACCTCTGGGTACACTCACGAGGCCCTGTATCCGAGGTACGTCTGGGTACAGTCACCAGGCCGTCCTTTCGAGGTACCTCTGGGTATAGTCAGTAGGCCTTCCTTCTGAGGTACCTCTGGGTATCGTCACCAGGCCTTTCTTCTGAGGTAACTCTGGGTACAGTCAGCAGGCCTTCCTCCTCAAATACCTCTGGGCACAGTCACCAGGCCTTCCTTCTTAGGTACCTCTGGGTACAGTCACCAGGCCTTCCTTCTCAGTTACCTTTGGGTACACTTACCAGTTCTTCCTTCTGAGGTACCTCAGTGGACTGTCACCAGGCCTTCCTTCCAAGCTACCTCTGGGTATAGTCACCAGTCCTTCCTTCCGAGGTAACTCTGGGTACAGTCATCAGACCTTTTTTCCGAGGTAACTGTGGGTACAATCATCAGACCTTTCTTCCGAGATACCTCTGGGTAGAGTGACCAGGCCTTCCTTCCGAGGTACCTCTGAGTACAGTCAGTAGGCCTTCCTTCTGAGGTACCTCTGGGTACAGTTACCAGGCCTTCCTTCTCAGGCACCTCTGGGTACAGTCACCAGGCCTTCCTTCTCAGGCACCTCTGGGTACAGTCACCAAGCCGTCCTTCCCAGTTACGACTGGGTACTGTCACCAGGCCTTCCTTCCGAGGTACCTCAGGGTACAGGCACCAGGCCTCGTATCCAAGGTACCTCTGGATACAGTCACCAGGCCTTCCTTCCGAGGTACCTCTGGGTACAGTTACCAGGCCTTCATTCTCAGGCACCTCTGTTTACACTCACCAGGCCTTCCTTCCGAGCTACCTCTGGGTACTGTCACCAGGCCTTCCTTCGCAGTTATCTCTGGGTACAGTCACCAGGCCTTCCCTCCAGGGTTACTCTGGGTACAGTCACCAGGCCTTCCTTCCAGGTACCTCTGGGTACAGTCCGTAGGCCTTCCTTCTGAGGTAACTCTGAGTACAGTCAGGAGGCCTGCCTTCTCAGACACTTCTGGGTACTGTCACCAGGCCTTCCTTCTGAGGTATCTCTGGGTATAGTCACCAGGCCTTCCTTCCGAGGTACGTCTGGGTACAGTCTCTAAGCCTTCCTTCCGAGGTTTGTCTTTGTACAGTTTCCAGGCCTTCCTTCTGAGGTACCTCTGGGTACAGTCACCACGCCTTCCTTCTTAGGTATCTCTGGGTATAGTTACCAGGCCTTCCTTCTCAGGTAAGCCTGGGTTCTGTCACCAGGCCTTCCTTCCGAGGTACTTCTGGGTACTGTCACCAGGCCTTCCTTCTGAGGTAGCTCTGGGTACAGTCACCAAGCCTTCCTTCCCAGTTACGACTGGGTACTGTCACCAGGCCTTCCTTCCGAGGTACCTCAGGGTAAAGGCACCAGGCCTCGTATCCAAGGTACCTCTGGGTACAGTCACCAGGACTTCCTTCCGAGGTACCTCTGGGTACAGTCAGTAGGCCTTCCTTCTGAGGTCCCTCTGGGTACTGTCACCAGGCCTTTCTTCTGAGGTACGTCTTTGTACAGTCACCAGGCCTTCCTTCCGAGGTACGTCTGGGTACAGTTACCAGGCCTTCTTTCTCAGGTTCCTCTGTGTACAGTCACCAGGCCTTCCTTCTGAGCTACCTCTGGGTACTGTCACCAGGCCTTCCTTCGGAGGTAACTCTGGGTTCAGTCACCAGGCCTTCCCTCCAGGGTTACTCTGGGTACAGTCACCAGGCCTTCCTTCCAGGTACCTCTGGGTACAGTCCGTAGGCCTTCCTTCTGAGGTAACTCTGAGTACAGTCAGGAGGCCTGCCTTCTCAGACACTTCTGGGTACTGTCACCAGGCCTTCCTTCTGAGGTACCTCTGGGTCCAGTCATCAGGCCTTCCTTCCTAGGTATGCATGGGCAGAGTCACCAGGCCTTCCTTCTGAGGTACCTCTGGGTATAATCACCAGGCCTTCCTTCCGAGGTACGTCTGGGTACGGTCTCTAAGCCTTCCTTCCGAGGTTTGTCTTTGTACAGTTTCCAGGCCTTCCTTCTGAGGTACCTCTGGGTACAGTCACCACGCCTTCCTTCTTAGGTACCTCTGGGTATAGTTACCAGGCCTTCCTTCTCAGGTATGCCTGGGTACTGTCACCAGGCCTTCCTTCCGAGGTACCTCTGGGTACTGTCACCAGGCCTTCCTTCTGAGGTAAGTCTGGGTACAGTCAATAGGCCTTCCTTCTGAGGTACATCTGGGAAATGTCACCAGGCCTTCCTTCCGAGGTATCTCTGGGTACAGTTACCAGGCCCTCATTCTCAGGCACCTCTGGGTACAGTCACCAGGCCTTCCTTCTGAGGTAGCTCTGGGTACTGTCACCAGGCCTTCCGTCTGAGTTACCTCTGAGTATAGTCACCAGGCCTTCCTTCTGAGGTACCTCTGGGTACAGTCACCAGACCTTCCTTCTGAGGTACCTCTGGGTACTGTCACCAGGTTTTCCTTCTGAGGTAACTCTGCGTACTGTCACCAGGCCTTCCTTCCGAGGTAATTCTGTGTTCAGTCAAGAGTCCTTCCTTCCGAGGAACCTCTGGGTACACTCACGAGGCCCTGTATCCGAGGTACGTCTGGGTACAGTCACCAGGCCGTCCTTCCGAGGTACCTCTGGGTATAGTCAGTAGGCCTTCCTTCTGAGGTACCTCTGGGTAATGTCTCCAGGGATTCTATCTCCAGTACTTCTGGGTACAGTCAACAGGCCTTCATTCTCAGGTACCTCTGGGTAGAGTCACCAGCCCTTCATTCTCAGGTACCTCAGAGTACGGTCTCCAGGCCTTCTTTCCGAGGAACCTCTGGGTACAGTCACCAGACCTTCCTTCTGAGGTACCTCTGGGTATCGTCACCAGGCCTTTCTTCTGAGGTAACTCTGGGTACAGTCAGCAGGCCTTCCTCCTCAAATACCTCTGGGCACAGTCACCAGGCCTTCCTTCTTAGGTACCTCTGGGTACAGTCACCAGGCCTTCCTTCTCAGTTACCTTTGGGTACACTTACCAGGTCTTCCTTCTGAGGTACCTCAGTGGACTGTCACCAGGCCTTCCTTCCAAGCTACCTCTGGGTATAGACACCAGTCCTTCCTTCCGAGGTAACTCTGGGTACAGTCATCAGACCTTTTTTCCGAGGTAACTGTGGGTACAATCATCAGACCTTTCTTCCGAGATACCTCTGGGTAGAGTGACCAGGCCTTCCTTCCGAGGTACCTCTGAGTACAGTCAGTAGGCCTTTCTTCTGAGGTACCTCTGGGTACAGTTACCAGGCCTTTCTTCTCAGGCACCTCTGGGTACAGTCACCAGGCCTTCCTTCTCAGGCACCTCTGGGTACAGTCACCAAGCCGTCCTTCCCAGTTACGACTGGGTACTGTCACCAGGCCTTCCTTCCGAGGTACCTCAGGGTACAGGCACCAGGTCTCGTATCCAAGGTACCTCTGGGTACAGTCACCAGGCCTTCCTTCCGAGGTACCTCTGTGTACAGTTACCAGGCCTTCATTCTCAGGCACCTCTGTTTACAGTCACCAGGCCTTCGTTCCGAGCTACCTCTGGGTACTGTCACCAGGCCTTCCTTCGCAGTTATCTCTGGGTACAGTCACCAGGCCTTCCCTCCAGGGTTACTCTGGGTACAGTCACCAGGCCTTCCTTCCAGGTACCTCTGGGTACAGTCCGTAGGCCTTCCTTCTGAGGTAACTCTGAGTACAGTCAGGAGGCCTGCCTTCTCAGACACTTCTGGGTACTGTCACCAGGCCTTCCTTCTGAGGTACCTCTGGGTCCATTCATCAGGCCTTCCTTCCTAGGTATGCATGGGCAGAGTCACCAGGCCTTCTTTCTGAGGTACCTCTGGGTATAGTCACCAGGCCTTCCTTCCGAGGTACGTCTGGGTACAGTCTCTAAGCCTTCCTTCCGAGGTTTGTCTTTGTACAGTTTCCAGGCCTTCCTTCTGAGGTACCTCTGGGTACAGTCACCACGCCTTCCTTCTTAGGTACCTCTGGGTATAGTTACCAGGCCTTCCTTCTCAGGTACGCCTGGGTACTGTCACCAGGCCTTCCTTCCGAGGTACCTCTGGGTACTGTCACCAGGCCTTCCTTCCGAGGTACCTCTGGGTACAGGCACCAGCCATTGCTTCTGAAGTAACTCTGGGTACAGTCACCAGGCCTTGTATCCAAGGTAACTCTGGGTACAGTCAGCGGGACTTCCTTCCGAGGTACTTCTTGGTATAGTCAGTAGGCCTGCCTTCTGAGGTACCTCTGGGTAATGTCTCCTGGGCTTCCTTCTCCAGTACCTTTGGGTACAGTCACCAGGCCTTCATTCTCAGCTACCTCGGGGTACAGTCACCAGGCCTTCGTTCTGAGGTACCTCTGAGTAGAGTCAGCAGGCGTGCCTTCTCAGATGACTCTGGGTACTATCACCAGGCCTCTCTTCCGAGGTAACTCTGGGTACAGATAATCAGACCTTTCTTCCGAGATACCTCTCGGTAGAGTGACCAGGCCTTCCTTCCGAGATAACTCTGGGTACAGTCAGTCGGTCTTCCTTCTGAGCTACATCTGGGTGATGTCACCAGGCCTTCCTTCCGAGGTACCTCTGGGTACAGTCACCAGGCCTTCCCTTCACGGTTACTCTGGCTACACTCACAAGGCCTTCCTTCCGAGGTACCCCAGGGTACAGACACCAAACGTTTCTTCCATGGTAACTCTGGGTACAGTCACCAGACCTGCCTTCCGAGGTACCTCTGTTTACTGTCACCTGTCCTTCCTTCCGAGGTAAGTCTGGGTACAGTCACCAGGATTTCCTTCCGAGGTACCTCTGGGTTAGTCACCAGGCCTTCCTTCCGAGGTACGTCTGGGTACAGTCACCAGGCCTTTATTCTGAGGTACCTCTGGGTACAGTCACCAGGCCTTCCTTCTGAGGTACCTCTGGTACAGTCACCAGGCCTTCCTTCTGAGATACCTGTGGTTACAGTCACCAGACCTTCCTTCTCAGGTTCCTTTGGCTGCAGTCACCAGGCCTTTTTTCCGAGTACCTCTGAGCACAGTCATCAGCCCTTTCTCCCGAAGTACCTCTGGGAATAGTCACCAGGCCTTCCTTCTGAGGTACCTCTGGGTACAGTCAGCAGGCCTTCCTTCTCAGATACCTCTGGGCACAGTCACCAGGGCTTCCTTCTTAGGTACCTCTGAGTACAGTCACCAGCCTTTCTTCTGAGGTACCTTTTGGTACACTTACCAGGTCTTCCTTTTGAGGTACCTCTGTGGACTGTCACCAGGCCTTCCTGCTGAGGCACCTCTGGGTACACTCATTAGACACTCCTATTTAGGTACCTCTGGGTACAGTCACCAGGGCTTCCTTCCAAGGTACATTTGGGTATATTCACCAGAACTTCCTTCCGAGGTACCTCTGGGTACTGTCACCAGGCCTTCCTTCTGAGGTAAGTCTGGGTACAGTCAATAGGCCTTCCTTCTGAGGTACATCTGGGAAATGTCACCAGGCCTTCCTTCCGAGGTATCTCTGGGTACAGTTACCAGGCCTTCATTGTCAGGCACCTCTGGGTACAGTCACCAGGCCTTCCTTCTGAGGTAGCTCTGGGTACTGTCACCAGGCCTTCCTTCTGAGTTACCTCTGCGTATAGTCACCAGGCCTTCCTTCTGAGGTACCTCTGGGTACAGTCACCAGACCTTCCTTCTGAGGTACCTCTGGGTACTGTCACCAGGCCTTCCTTCCGAGGTAATTCTGTGTTCAGTCAAGAGTCCTTCCTTCCGAGGAACCTCTGGGTACACTCACGAGGCCCTGTATCCGAGGTACGTCTGGGTACAGTCACCAGGCCGTCCTTTCGAGGTACCTCTGGGTATAGTCAGTAGGCCTTCCTTCTGAGGTACCTCTGGGTATCGTCACCAGGCCTTTCTTCTGAGGTAACTCTGGGTACAGTCAGCAGGCCTTCCTCCTCAAATACCTCTGGGCACAGTCACCAGGCCTTCCTTCTTAGCTACCTCTGGGTACAGTCACCAGGCCTTCCTTCTCAGTTACCTTTGGGTACACTTACCAGTTCTTCCTTCTGAGGTACCTCAGTGGACTGTCACCAGGCCTTCCTTCCAAGCTACCTCTGGGTATAGTCACCAGTCCTTCCTTCCGAGGTAACTCTGGGTACAGTCATCAGACCTTTTTTCCGAGGTAACTGTGGGTACAATCATCAGACCTTTCTTCCGAGATACCTCTGGGTAGAGTGACCAGGCCTTCCTTCCGAGGTACCTCTGAGTACAGTCAGTAGGCCTTTCTTCTGAGGTACCTCTGGGTACAGTTACCAGGCCTTTCTTCTCAGGCACCTCTGGGTACAGTCACCAGGCCTTCCTTCTCAGGCACCTCTGGGTACAGTCACCAAGCCGTCCTTCCCAGTTACGACTGGGTACTGTCACCAGGCCTTCCTTCCGAGGTACCTCAGGGTACAGGCACCAGGTCTCGTATCCAAGGTACCTCTGGGTACAGTCACCAGGCCTTCCTTCCGAGGTACCTCTGTGTACAGTTACCAGGCCTTCATTCTCAGGCACCTCTGTTTACAGTCACCAGGCCTTCCTTCCGAGCTACCTCTGGGTACTGTCACCAGGCCTTCCTTCGCAGTTATCTCTGGGTACAGTCACCAGGCCTTCCCTCCAGGGTTACTCTGGGTACAGTCACCAGGCCTTCCTTCCAGGTACCTCTGGGTACAGTCCGTAGGCCTTCCTTCTGAGGTAACTCTGAGTACAGTCAGGAGGCCTGCCTTCTCAGACACTTCTGGGTACTGTCACCAGGCCTTCCTTCTGAGGTACCTCTGGGTCCATTCATCAGGCCTTCCTTCCTAGGTATGCATGGGCAGAGTCACCAGGCCTTCTTTCTGAGGTACCTCTGGGTATAGTCACCAGGCCTTCCTTCCGAGGTACGTCTGGGTACAGTCTCTAAGCCTTCCTTCCGAGGTTTGTCTTTGTACAGTTTCCAGGCCTTCCTTCTGAGGTACCTCTGGGTACAGTCACCACGCCTTCCTTCTTAGGTACCTCTGGGTATAGTTACCAGGCCTTCCTTCTCAGGTACGCCTGGGTACTGTCACCAGGCCTTCCTTCCGAGGTACCTCTGGGTACTGTCACCAGGCCTTCCTTCCGAGGTACCTCTGGGTACAGGCACCAGCCATTGCTTCTGAAGTAACTCTGGGTACAGTCACCAGGCCTTGTATCCAAGGTAACTCTGGGTACAGTCAGCGGGACTTCCTTCCGAGGTACTTCTTGGTATAGTCAGTAGGCCTGCCTTCTGAGGTACCTCTGGGTAATGTCTCCTGGGCTTCCTTCTCCAGTACCTTTGGGTACAGTCACCAGGCCTTCATTCTCAGCTACCTCGGGGTACAGTCACCAGGCCTTCGTTCTGAGGTACCTCTGAGTAGAGTCAGCAGGCGTGCCTTCTCAGATGACTCTGGGTACTATCACCAGGCCTCTCTTCCGAGGTAACTCTGGGTACAGATAATCAGACCTTTCTTCCGAGATACCTCTCGGTAGAGTGACCAGGCCTTCCTTCCGAGATAACTCTGGGTACAGTCAGTCGGTCTTCCTTCTGAGCTACATCTGGGTGATGTCACCAGGCCTTCCTTCCGAGGTACCTCTGGGTACAGTCACCAGGCCTTCCCTTCACGGTTACTCTGGCTACACTCACAAGGCCTTCCTTCCGAGGTACCCCAGGGTACAGACACCAAACGTTTCTTCCATGGTAACTCTGGGTACAGTCACCAGACCTGCCTTCCGAGGTACCTCTGTTTACTGTCACCTGTCCTTCCTTCCGAGGTAAGTCTGGGTACAGTCACCAGGATTTCCTTCCGAGGTACCTCTGGGTTAGTCACCAGGCCTTCCTTCCGAGGTACGTCTGGGTACAGTCACCAGGCCTTTATTCTGAGGTACCTCTGGGTACAGTCACCAGGCCTTCCTTCTGAGGTACCTCTGGTACAGTCACCAGGCCTTCCTTCTGAGATACCTGTGGTTACAGTCACCAGACCTTCCTTCTCAGGTTCCTTTGGCTGCAGTCACCAGGCCTTTTTTCCGAGTACCTCTGAGCACAGTCATCAGCCCTTTCTCCCGAAGTACCTCTGGGAATAGTCACCAGGCCTTCCTTCTGAGGTACCTCTGGGTACAGTCAGCAGGCCTTCCTTCTCAGATACCTCTGGGCACAGTCACCAGGGCTTCCTTCTTAGGTACCTCTGAGTACAGTCACCAGCCTTTCTTCTGAGGTACCTTTTGGTACACTTACCAGGTCTTCCTTTTGAGGTACCTCTGTGGACTGTCACCAGGCCTTCCTGCTGAGGCACCTCTGGGTACACTCATTAGACACTCCTATTTAGGTACCTCTGGGTACAGTCACCAGGCCTTCCTTCCAAGGTACATTTGGGTATATTCACCAGAACTTCCTTCCGAGGTACCTCTGGGTACTGTCACCAGGCCTTCCTTCTGAGGTAAGTCTGGGTACAGTCAATAGGCCTTCCTTCTGAGGTACATCTGGGAAATGTCACCAGGCCTTCCTTCCGAGGTATCTCTGGGTACAGTTACCAGGCCTTCATTGTCAGGCACCTCTGGGTACAGTCACCAGGCCTTCCTTCTGAGGTAGCTCTGGGTACTGTCACCAGGCCTTCCTTCTGAGTTACCTCTGCGTATAGTCACCAGGCCTTCCTTCTGAGGTACCTCTGGGTACAGTCACCAGACCTTCCTTCTGAGGTACCTCTGGGTACTGTCACCAGGCCTTCCTTCTGAGGTAAGTCTGGGTACAGTCAATAGGCCTTCCTTCTGAGGTACATCTGGGAAATGTCACCAGGCCTTCCTTCCGAGGTATCTCTGGGTACAGTTACCAGGCCTTCATTGTCAGGCACCTCTGGGTACAGTCACCAGGCCTTCCTTCTGAGGTAGCTCTGGGTACTGTCACCAGGCCTTCCTTCTGAGTTACCTCTGCGTATAGTCACCAGGCCTTCCTTCTGAGGTACCTCTGGGTACAGTCACCAGACCTTCCTTCTGAGGTACCTCTGGGTACTGTCACCAGGCCTTCCTTCCGAGGTAATTCTGTGTTCAGTCAAGAGTCCTTCCTTCCGAGGAACCTCTGGGTACACTCACGAGGCCCTGTATCCGAGGTACGTCTGGGTACAGTCACCAGGCCGTCCTTTCGAGGTACCTCTGGGTATAGTCAGTAGGCCTTCCTTCTGAGGTACCTCTGGGTATCGTCACCAGGCCTTTCTTCTGAGGTAACTCTGGGTACAGTCAGCAGGCCTTCCTCCTCAAATACCTCTGGGCACAGTCACCAGGCCTTCCTTCTTAGCTACCTCTGGGTACAGTCACCAGGCCTTCCTTCTCAGTTACCTTTGGGTACACTTACCAGTTCTTCCTTCTGAGGTACCTCAGTGGACTGTCACCAGGCCTTCCTTCCAAGCTACCTCTGGGTATAGTCACCAGTCCTTCCTTCCGAGGTAACTCTGGGTACAGTCATCAGACCTTTTTTCCGAGGTAACTGTGGGTACAATCATCAGACCTTTCTTCCGAGATACCTCTGGGTAGAGTGACCAGGCCTTCCTTCCGAGGTACCTCTGAGTACAGTCAGTAGGCCTTCCTTCTGAGGTACCTCTGGGTACAGTTACCAGGCCTTCCTTCTCAGGCACCTCTGGGTACAGTCACCAGGCCTTCCTTCTCAGGCACCTCTGGGTACAGTCACCAAGCCGTCCTTCCCAGTTACGACTGGGTACTGTCACCAGGCCTTCCTTCCGAGGTACCTCAGGGTACAGGCACCAGGCCTCGTATCCAAGGTACCTCTGGATACAGTCACCAGGCCTTCCTTCCGAGGTACCTCTGGGTACAGTTACCAGGCCTTCATTCTCAGGCACCTCTGTTTACAGTCACCAGGCCTTCCTTCCGAGCTACCTCTGGGTACTGTCACCAGGCCTTCCTTCGCAGTTATCTCTGGGTACAGTCACCAGGCCTTCCCTCCAGGGTTACTCTGGGTACAGTCACCAGGCCTTCCTTCCAGGTACCTCTGGGTACAGTCCGTAGGCCTTCCTTCTGAGGTAACTCTGAGTACAGTCAGGAGGCCTGCCTTCTCAGACACTTCTGGGTACTGTCACCAGGCCTTCCTTCTGAGGTATCTCTGGGTACAGTCACCAGGCCTTCCTTCCGAGGTACGTCTGGGTACAGTCTCTAAGCCTTCCTTCCGAGGTTTGTCTTTGTACAGTTTCCAGGCCTTCCTTCTGAGGTACCTCTGGGTACAGTCACCACGCCTTCCTTCTTAGGTATCTCTGGGTATAGTTACCAGGCCTTCCTTCTCAGGTAAGCCTGGGTTCTGTCACCAGGCCTTCCTTCCGAGGTACCTCTGGGTACTGTCACCAGGCCTTCCTTCTGAGGTAGCTCTGGGTACAGTCACCAAGCCTTCCTTCCCAGTTACGACTGGGTACTGTCACCAGGCCTTCCTTCCGAGGTACCTCAGGGTACAGGCACCAGGCCTCGTATCCAAGGTACCTCTGGGTACAGTCACCAGGACTTCCTTCCGAGGTACCTCTGGGTACAGTCAGTAGGCCTTCCTTCTGAGGTCCCTCTGGGTACTGTCACCAGGCCTTTCTTCTGAGGTACGTCTTTGTACAGTCACCAGGCCTTCCTTCCGAGGTACGTCTGGGTACAGTTACCAGGCCTTCCTTCTCAGGTTCCTCTGTGTACAGTCACCAGGCCTTCCTTCTGAGCTACCTCTGGGTACTGTCACCAGGCCTTCCTTCGGAGGTAACTCTGGGTGCAGTCACCAGGCCTTCCCTCCAGGGTTACTCTGGGTACAGTCACCAGGCCTTCCTTCCAGGTACCTCTGGGTACAGTCCGTAGGCCTTCCTTCTGAGGTAACTCTGAGTACAGTCAGGAGGACTGCCTTCTCAGACACTTCTGGGTACTGTCACCAGGCCTTCCTTCTGAGGTACCTCTGGGTCCAGTCATCAGGCCTTCCTTCCTAGGTATGCATGGGCAGAGTCACCAGGCCTTCCTTCTGAGGTACCTCTGGGTATAATCACCAGGCCTTCCTTCCGAGGTACGTCTGGGTACGGTCTCTAAGCCTTCCTTCCGAGGTTTGTCTTTGTACAGTTTCCAGGCCTTCCTTCTGAGGTACCTCTGGGTACAGTCACCACGCCTTCCTTCTTAGGTACCTCTGGGTATAGTTACCAGGCCTTCCTTCTCAGGTATGCCTGGGTACTGTCACCAGGCCTTCCTTCCGAGGTACCTCTGGGTACTGTCACCAGGCCTTCCTTCTGAGGTAAGTCTGGGTACAGTCAATAGGCCTTCCTTCTGAGGTACATCTGGGAAATGTCACCAGGCCTTCCTTCCGAGGTATCTCTGGGTACAGTTACCAGGCCCTCATTCTCAGGCACCTCTGGGTACAGTCACCAGGCCTTCCTTCTGAGGTAGCTCTGGGTACTGTCACCAGGCCTTCCGTCTGAGTTATCTCTGAGTATAGTCACCAGGCCTTCCTTCTGAGGTACCTCTGGGTACAGTCACCAGACCTTCCTTCTGAGGTACCTCTGGGTACTGTCACCAGGTTTTCCTTCTGAGGTAACTCTGCGTACTGTCACCAGGCCTTCCTTCCGAGGTAATTCTGTGTTCAGTCAAGAGTCCTTCCTTCCGAGGAACCTCTGGGTACACTCACGAGGCCCTGTATCCGAGGTACGTCTGGGTACAGTCACCAGGCCGTCCTTCCGAGGTACCTCTGGGTATAGTCAGTAGGCCTTCCTTCTGAGGTACCTCTGGGTAATGTCTCCAGGGATTCTATCTCCAGTACTTCTGGGTACAGTCAACAGGCCTTCATTCTCAGGTACCTCTGGGTAGAGTCACCAGCCCTTCATTCTCAGGTACCTCAGAGTACGGTCTCCAGGCCTTCTTTCCGAGGAACCTCTGGGTACAGTCACCAGACCTTCCTTCTGAGGTACCTCTGGGTATCGTCACCAGGCCTTTCTTCTGAGGTAACTCTGGGTACAGTCAGCAGGCCTTCCTCCTCAAATACCTCTGGGCACAGTCACCAGGCCTTCCTTCTTAGGTACCTCTGGGTACAGTCACCAGGCCTTCCTTCTCAGTTACCTTTGGGTACACTTACCAGGTCTTCCTTCTGAGGTACCTCAGTGGACTGTCACCAGGCCTTCCTTCCAAGCTACCTCTGGGTATAGTCACCAGTCCTTCCTTCCGAGGTAACTCTGGGTACAGTCATCAGACCTTTTTTCCGAGGTAACTGTGGGTACAATCATCAGACCTTTCTTCCGAGATACCTCTGGGTAGAGTGACCAGGCCTTCCTTCCGAGGTACCTCTGAGTACAGTCAGTAGGCCTTTCTTCTGAGGTACCTCTGGGTACAGTTACCAGGCCTTTCTTCTCAGGCACCTCTGGGTACAGTCACCAGGCCTTCCTTCTCAGGCACCTCTGGGTACAGTCACCAAGCCGTCCTTCCCAGTTACGACTGGGTACTGTCACCAGGCCTTCCTTCCGAGGTACCTCAGGGTACAGGCACCAGGTCTCGTATCCAAGGTACCTCTGGGTACAGTCACCAGGCCTTCCTTCCGAGGTACCTCTGTGTACAGTTACCAGGCCTTCATTCTCAGGCACCTCTGTTTACAGTCACCAGGCCTTCCTTCCGAGCTACCTCTGGGTACTGTCACCAGGCCTTCCTTCGCAGTTATCTCTGGGTACAGTCACCAGGCCTTCCTTCCAGGTACCTCTGGGTACAGTCCGTAGGCCTTCCTTCTGAGGTAACTCTGAGTACAGTCAGGAGGCCTGCCTTCTCAGACACTTCTGGGTACTGTCACCAGGCCTTCCTTCTGAGGTACCTCTGGGTCCATTCATCAGGCCTTCCTTCCTAGGTATGCATGGGCAGAGTCACCAGGCCTTCTTTCTGAGGTACCTCTGGGTATAGTCACCAGGGCTTCCTTCCGAGGTACGTCTGGGTACAGTCTCTAAGCCTTCCTTCCGAGGTTTGTCTTTGTACAGTTTCCAGGCCTTCCTTCTGAGGTACCTCTGGGTACAGTCACCACGCCTTCCTTCTTAGGTACCTCTGGGTATAGTTACCAGGCCTTCCTTCTCAGGTACGCCTGGGTACTGTCACCAGGCCTTCCTTCCGAGGTACCTCTGGGTACTGTCACCAGGCCTTCCTTCCGAGGTACCTCTGGGTACAGGCACCAGCCATTGCTTCTGAAGTAACTCTGGGTACAGTCACCAGGCCTTGTATCCAAGGTAACTCTGGGTACAGTCAGCGGGACTTCCTTCCGAGGTACTTCTTGGTATAGTCAGTAGGCCTGCCTTCTGAGGTACCTCTGGGTAATGTCTCCTGGGCTTCCTTCTCCAGTACCTTTGGGTACAGTCACCAGGCCTTCATTCTCAGCTACCTCGGGGTACAGTCACCAGGCCTTCGTTCTGAGGTACCTCTGAGTAGAGTCAGCAGGCGTGCCTTCTCAGATGACTCTGGGTACTATCACCAGGCCTCTCTTCCGAGGTAACTCTGGGTACAGATAATCAGACCTTTCTTCCGAGATACCTCTCGGTAGAGTGACCAGGCCTTCCTTCCGAGATAACTCTGGGTACAGTCAGTCGGTCTTCCTTCTGAGCTACATCTGGGTGATGTCACCAGGCCTTCCTTCCGAGGTACCTCTGGGTACAGTCACCAGGCCTTCCCTTCACGGTTACTCTGGCTACACTCACAAGGCCTTCCTTCCGAGGTACCCCAGGGTACAGACACCAAACGTTTCTTCCATGGTAACTCTGGGTACAGTCACCAGACCTGCCTTCCGAGGTACCTCTGTTTACTGTCACCTGTCCTTCCTTCCGAGGTAAGTCTGGGTACAGTCACCAGGATTTCCTTCCGAGGTACCTCTGGGTTAGTCACCAGGCCTTCCTTCCGAGGTACGTCTGGGTACAGTCACCAGGCCTTTATTCTGAGGTACCTCTGGGTACAGTCACCAGGCCTTCCTTCTGAGGTACCTCTGTTACAGTCACCAGGCCTTCCTTCTGAGATACCTGTGGTTACAGTCACCAGACCTTCCTTCTCAGGTTCCTTTGGCTGCAGTCACCAGGCCTTTTTTCCGAGTACCTCTGAGCACAGTCATCAGCCATTTCTCCCGAAGTACCTCTGGGAATAGTCACCAGGCCTTCCTTCTGAGGTACCTCTGGGTACAGTCAGCAGGCCTTCCTTCTCAGATACCTCTGGGCACAGTCACCAGGGCTTCCTTCTTAGGTACCTCTGAGTACAGTCACCAGCCTTCCTTCTGAGGTACCTTTGGGTACACTTACCAGGTCTTCCTTTTGAGGTACCTCTGTGGACTGTCACCAGGCCTTCCTGCTGAGGCACCTCTGGGTACACTCATTAGACACTCCTATTTAGGTACCTCTGGTACAGTCACCAGGCCTTCCTTCCAAGGTACCTTTGGGTATATTCACCAGAACTTCCTTCCGAGGTACCTCTGGGTACTGTCACCAGGCCTTCCTTCTGAGGTAAGTCTGGGTACAGTCAATAGGCCTTCCTTCTGAGGTACATCTGGGAAATGTCACCAGGCCTTCCTTCCGAGGTATCTCTGGGTACAGTTACCCGGCCTTCATTGTCAGGCACCTCTGGGTACAGTCACCAGGCCTTCCTTCTGAGGTAGCTCTGGGTACTGTCACCAGGCCTTCCTTCTGAGTTACCTCTGCGTATAGTCACCAGGCCTTCCTTCTGAGGTACCTCTGGGTACTGTCACCAGGTTTTCCTTCTGAGGTAACTCTGCGTACTGTCACCAGGCCTTCCTTCCGAGGTAATTCTGTGTTCAGTCAAGAGTCCTTCCTTCCGAGGAATCTCTGGGTACACTCACGAGGCCCTGTATCCGAGGTACGTCTGGGTACAGTCACCAGGCCGTCCTTTCGAGGTACCTCTGGGTATAGTCAGTAGGCCTTCCTTCTGAGTACCTCTGGGTATCGTCACCAGGCCTTTCTTCTGAGGTAACTCTGGGTACAGTCAGCAGGCCTTCCTCCTCAAATACCTCTGGGCACAGTCACCAGGCCTTCCTTCTTAGCTACCTCTGGGTACAGTCACCAGGCCTTCCTTCTCAGGTACCTTTGGGTACACTTACCAGTTCTTCCTTCTGAGGTACCTCAGTGGACTGTCACCAGGCCTTCCTTCCAAGCTACCTCTGGGTATAGTCACCAGTCCTTCCTTCCGAGGTAACTCTGGGTACAGTCATCAGACCTTTTTTCCGAGGTAACTGTGGGTACAATCATCAGACCTTTCTTCCGAGATACCTCTGGGTAGAGTGACCAGGCCTTCCTTCCGAGGTACCTCTGAGTACAGTCAGTAGGCCTTCCTTCTGAGGTACCTCTGGGTACAGTTACCAGGCCTTCCTTCTCAGGCACCTCTGGGTACAGTCACCAGGCCTTCCTTCTCAGGCACCTCTGGGTACAGTCACCAAGCCGTCCTTCCCAGTTACGACTGGGTACTGTCACCAGGCCTTCCTTCCGAGGTACCTCAGGGTACAGGCACCAGGCCTCGTATCCAAGGTACCTCTGGGTACAGTCACCAGGACTTCCTTCCGAGGTACCTCTGGGTACAGTCAGTAGGCCTTCCTTCTGAGGTCCCTCTGGGTACTGTCACCAGGCCTTTCTTCTGAGGTACGTCTTTGTACAGTCACCAGTCCTTCCTTCCGAGGTACGTCTGGGTACAGTTACCAGGCCTTCCTTCTCAGGTTCCTCTGTGTACAGTCACCAGGCCTTCCTTCTGAGCTACCTCTGGGTACTGTCACCAGGCCTTCCTTCGGAGGTAACTCTGGGTTCAGTCACCAGGCCTTCCCTCCAGGGTTACTCTGGGTACAGTCACCAGGCCTTCCTTCCAGGTACCTCTGGGTACAGTCCGTAGGCCTTCCTTCTGAGGTAACTCTGAGTACAGTCAGGAGGCCTGCCTTCTCAGACACTTCTGGGTACTGTCACCAGGCCTTCCTTCTGAGGTACCTCTGGGTCCAGTCATCAGGCCTTCCTTCCTAGGTATGCATGGGCAGAGTCACCAGGCCTTCCTTCTGAGGTACCTCTGGGTATAATCACCAGGCCTTCCTTCCGAGGTACGTCTGGGTACGGTCTCTAAGCCTTCCTTCCGAGGTTTGTCTTTGTACAGTTTCCAGGCCTTCCTTCTGAGGTACCTCTGGGTACAGTCACCACGCCTTCCTTCTTAGGTACCTCTGGGTATAGTTACCAGGCCTTCCTTCTCAGGTATGCCTGGGTACTGTCACCAGGCCTTCCTTCCGAGGTACCTCTGGGTACTGTCACCAGGCCTTCCTTCTGAGGTAAGTCTGGGTACAGTCAATAGGCCTTCCTTCTGAGGTACATCTGGGAAATGTCACCAGGCCTTCCTTCCGAGGTATCTCTGGGTACAGTTACCAGGCCCTCATTCTCAGGCACCTCTGGGTACAGTCACCAGGCCTTCCTTCTGAGGTACGTCTGGGTACTGTCACCAGGCCTTCCGTCTGAGTTACCTCTGAGTATAGTCACCAGGCCTTCCTTCTGAGGTACCTCTGGGTACAGTCACCAGACCTTCCTTCTGAGGTACCTCTGGGTACTGTCACCAGGTTTTCCTTCTGAGGTAACTCTGCGTACTGTCACCAGGCCTTCCTTCCGAGGTAATTCTGTGTTCAGTCAAGAGTCCTTCCTTCCGAGGAACCTCTGGGTACACTCACGAGGCCCTGTATCCGAGGTACGTCTGGGTACAGTCACCAGGCCGTCCTTCCGAGGTACCTCTGGGTATAGTCAGTAGGCCTTCCTTCTGAGGTACCTCTGGGTAATGTCTCCAGGGATTCTATCTCCAGTACTTCTGGGTACAGTCAACAGGCCTTCATTCTCAGGTACCTCTGGGTAGAGTCACCAGCCCTTCATTCTCAGGTACCTCAGAGTACGGTCTCCAGGCCTTCTTTCCGAGGAACCTCTGGGTACAGTCACCAGACCTTCCTTCTGAGGTACCTCTGGGTATCGTCACCAGGCCTTTCTTCTGAGGTAACTCTGGGTACAGTCAGCAGGCCTTCCTCCTCAAATACCTCTGGGCACAGTCACCAGGCCTTCCTTCTTAGGTACCTCTGGGTACAGTCACCAGGCCTTCCTTCTCAGTTACCTTTGGGTACACTTACCAGGTCTTCCTTCTGAGGTACCTCAGTGGACTGTCACCAGGCCTTCCTTCCAAGCTACCTCTGGGTATAGTCACCAGTCCTTCCTTCCGAGGTAACTCTGGGTACAGTCATCAGACCTTTTTTCCGAGGTAACTGTGGGTACAATCATCAGACCTTTCTTCCGAGATACCTCTGGGTAGAGTGACCAGGCCTTCCTTCCGAGGTACCTCTGAGTACAGTCAGTAGGCCTTTCTTCTGAGGTACCTCTGGGTACAGTTACCAGGCCTTTCTTCTCAGGCACCTCTGGGTACAGTCACCAGGCCTTCCTTCTCAGGCACCTCTGGGTACAGTCACCAAGCCATCCTTCCCAGTTACGACTGGGTACTGTCACCAGGCCTTCCTTCCGAGGTACCTCAGGGTACAGGCACCAGGTCTCGTATCCAAGGTACCTCTGGGTACAGTCACCAGGCCTTCCTTCCGAGGTACCTCTGTGTACAGTTACCAGGCCTTCATTCTCAGGCACCTCTGTTTACAGTCACCAGGCCTTCCTTCCGAGCTACCTCTGGGTACTGTCACCAGGCCTTCCTTCGCAGTTATCTCTGGGTACAGTCACCAGGCCTTCCCTCCAGGGTTACTCTGGGTACAGTCACCAGGCCTTCCTTCCAGGTACCTCTGGGTACAGTCCGTAGGCCTTCCTTCTGAGGTAACTCTGAGTACAGTCAGGAGGCCTGCCTTCTCAGACATTTCTGGGTACTGTCACCAGGCCTTCCTTCTGAGGTACCTCTGGGTCCATTCATCAGGCCTTCCTTCCTAGGTATGCATGGGCAGAGTCACCAGGCCTTCTTTCTGAGGTACCTCTGGGTATAGTCACCAGGCCTTCCTTCCGAGGTACGTCTGGGTACAGTCTCTAAGCCTTCCTTCCGAGGTTTGTCTTTGTACAGTTTCCAGGCCTTCCTTCTGAGGTACCTCTGGGTACAGTCACCACGCCTTCCTTCTTAGGTACCTCTGGGTATAGTTACCAGGCCTTCCTTCTCAGGTACGCCTGGGTACTGTCACCAGGCCTTCCTTCCGAGGTACCTCTGGGTACTGTCACCAGGCCTTCCTTCCGAGGTACCTCTGGGTACAGGCACCAGCCATTGCTTCTGAAGTAACTCTGGGTACAGTCACCAGGCCTTGTATCCAAGGTAACTCTGGGTACAGTCAGCGGGACTTCCTTCCGAGGTACTTCTTGGTATAGTCAGTAGGCCTGCCTTCTGAGGTACCTCTGGGTAATGTCTCCTGGGCTTCCTTCTCCAGTACCTTTGGGTACAGTCACCAGGCCTTCATTCTCAGCTACCTCGGGGTACAGTCACCAGGCCTTCGTTCTGAGGTACCTCTGAGTAGAGTCAGCAGGCGTGCCTTCTCAGATGACTCTGGGTACTATCACCAGGCCTCTCTTCCGAGGTAACTCTGGGTACAGATAATCAGACCTTTCTTCCGAGATACCTCTCGGTAGAGTGACCAGGCCTTCCTTCCGAGATAACTCTGGGTACAGTCAGTCGGTCTTCCTTCTGAGCTACATCTGTGTGATGTCACCAGGCCTTCCTTCCGAGGTACCTCTGGGTACAGTCACCAGGCCTTCCCTTCACGGTTACTCTGGCTACACTCACAAGGCCTTCCTTCCGAGGTACCCCAGGGTACAGACACCAAACGTTTCTTCCATGGTAACTCTGGGTACAGTCACCAGACCTGCCTTCCGAGGTACCTCTGTTTACTGTCACCTGTCCTTCCTTCCGAGGTAAGTCTGGGTACAGTCACCAGGATTTCCTTCCGAGGTACCTCTGGGTTAGTCACCAGGCCTTCCTTCCGAGGTAAGTCTGGGTACAGTCACCAGGCCTTTATTCTGAGGTACCTCTGGGTACAGTCACCAGGCCTTCCTTCTGAGGTACCTCTGTTACAGTCACCAGGCCTTCCTTCTGAGATACCTGTGGTTACAGTCACCAGACCTTCCTTCTCAGGTTCCTTTGGCTGCAGTCACCAGGCCTTTTTTCCGAGTACCTCTGAGCACAGTCATCAGCCATTTCTCCCGAAGTACCTCTGGGAATAGTCACCAGGCCTTCCTTCTGAGGTACCTCTGGGTACAGTCAGCAGGCCTTCCTTCTCAGATACCTCTGGGCACAGTCACCAGGGCTTCCTTCTTAGGTACCTCTGAGTACAGTCACCAGCCTTCCTTCTGAGGTACCTTTGGGTACACTTACCAGGTCTTCCTTTTGAGGTACCTCTGTGGACTGTCACCAGGCCTTCCTGCTGAGGCACCTCTGGGTACACTCATTAGACACTCCTATTTAGGTACCTCTGGTACAGTCACCAGGCCTTCCTTCCAAGGTACCTTTGGGTATATTCACCAGAACTTCCTTCCGAGGTACCTCTGGGTACTGTCACCAGGCCTTCCTTCTGAGGTAAGTCTGGGTACAGTCAATAGGCCTTCCTTCTGAGGTACATCTGGGAAATGTCACCAGGCCTTCCTTCCGAGGTATCTCTGGGTACAGTTACCAGGCCTTCATTGTCAGGCACCTCTGGGTACAGTCACCAGGCCTTCCTTCTGAGGTAGCTCTGGGTACTGTCACCAGGCCTTCCTTCTGAGTTACCTCTGCGTATAGTCACCAGGCCTTCCTTCTGAGGTACCTCTGGGTACAGTCACCAGACCTTCCTTCTGAGGTACCTCTGGGTACTGTCACCAGGTTTTCCTTCTGAGGTAACTCTGCGTACTGTCACCAGGCCTTCCTTCCGAGGTAATTCTGTGTTCAGTCAAGAGTCCTTCCTTCCGAGGAACCTCTGGGTACACTCACGAGGCCCTGTATCCGAGGTACGTCTGGGTACAGTCACCAGGCCGTCCTTTCGAGGTACCTCTGGGTATAGTCAGTAGGCCTTCCTCTGAGGTACCTCTGGGTATCGTCACCAGGCCTTTCTTCTGAGGTAACTCTGGGTACAGTCAGCAGGCCTTCCTCCTCAAATACCTCTGGGCACAGTCACCAGGCCTTCCTTCTTAGGTACCTCTGGGTACAGTCACCAGGCCTTCCTTCTCAGTTACCTTTGGGTACACTTACCAGTTCTTCCTTCGGAGGTACCTCAGTGGACTGTCACCAGGCCTTCCTTCCAAGCTACCTCTGGGTATAGTCACCAGTCCTTCCTTCCGAGGTAACTCTGGGTACAGTCATCAGACCTTTTTTCCGAGGTAACTGTGGGTACAATCATCAGACCTTTCTTCCGAGATACCTCTGGGTAGAGTGACCAGGCCTTCCTTCCGAGGTACCTCTGAGTACAGTCAGTAGGCCTTCCTTCTGAGGTACCTCTGGGTACAGTTACCAGGCCTTCCTTCTCAGGCACCTCTGGGTACAGTCACCAGGCCTTCCTTCTCAGGCACCTCTGGGTACAGTCACCAAGCCGTCCTTCCCAGTTACGACTGGGTACTGTCACCAGGCCTTCCTTCCGAGGTACCTCAGGGTACAGGCACCAGGCCTCGTATCCAAGGTACCTCTGGATACAGTCACCAGGCCTTCCTTCCGAGGTACCTCTGGGTACAGTTACCAGGCCTTCATTCTCAGGCACCTCTGTTTACAGTCACCAGGCCTTCCTTCCGAGCTACCTCTGGGTACTGTCACCAGGCCTTCCTTCGCAGTTATCTCTGGGTACAGTCACCAGGCCTTCCCTCCAGGGTTACTCTGGGTACAGTCACCAGGCCTTCCTTCCAGGTACCTCTGGGTACAGTCCGTAGGCCTTCCTTCTGAGGTAACTCTGAGTACAGTCAGGAGGCCTGCCTTCTCAGACACTTCTGGGTACTGTCACCAGGCCTTCCTTCTGAGGTATCTCTGGGTATAGTCACCAGGCATTCCTTCCGAGGTACGTCTGGGTACAGTCTCCAAGCCTTCCTTCCGAGGTTTGTCTTTGTACAGTTTCCAGGCCTTCCTTCTGAGGTACCTCTGGGTACAGTCACCACGCCTTCCTTCTTAGGTATCTCTGGGTATAGTTACCAGGCCTTCCTTCTCAGGTAAGCCTGGGTTCTGTCACCAGGCCTTCCTTCCGAGGTACCTCTGGGTACTGTCACCAGGCCTTCCTTCTGAGGTAGCTCTGGGTACAGTCACCAAGCCTTCCTTCCCAGTTACGACTGGGTACTGTCAACAGCCTGCCTTCCGAGGTACCTCAGGGTACAGGCACCAGGCCTCGTATCCAAGGTACCTCTGGGTACAGTCACCAGGACTTCCTTCCGAGGTACCTCTGGGTACAGTCAGTAGGCCTTCCTTCCGAGGTCCCTCTGGGTACTGTCACCAGGCCTTTCTTCTGAGGTACGTCTTTGTACAGTCACCAGGCCTTCCTTCCGAGGTACGTCTGGGTACAGTTACCAGGCCTTCCTTCTCAGGTTCCTCTGTGTACAGTCACCAGGCCTTCCTTCTGAGCTTCCTCTGGGCACTGTCACCAGGCCTTCCTTCGGAGGTAACTCTGGGTTCAGTCACCAGGCCTTCCCTCCAGGGTTACTCTGGGTACAGTCACCAGGCCTTCCTTCCAGGTACCTCTGGGTACAGTCCGTAGGCCTTCCTTCTGAGGTAACTCTGAGTACAGTCAGGAGGCCTGCCTTCTCAGACACTTCTGGGTACTGTCACCAGGCCTTCCTTCTGAGGTACCTCTGGGTCCAGTCATCAGGCCTTCCTTCCTAGGTATGCATGGGCAGAGTCACCAGGCCTTCCTTCTGAGGTACCTCTGGGTATAATCACCAGGCCTTCCTTCCGAGGTACGTCTGGGTACGGTCTCTAAGCCTTCCTTCCGAGGTTTGTCTTTGTACAGTTTCCAGGCCTTCCTTCTGAGGTACCTCTGGGTACAGTCACCACGCCTTCCTTCTTAGGTACCTCTGGGTATAGTTACCAGGCCTTCCTTCTCAGGTATGCCTGGGTACTGTCACCAGGCCTTCCTTCCGAGGTACCTCTGGGTACTGTCACCAGGCCTTCCTTCTGAGGTAAGTCTGGGTACAGTCAATAGGCCTTCCTTCTGAGGTACATCTGGGAAATGTCACCAGGCCTTCCTTCCGAGGTATCTCTGGGTACAGTTACCAGGCCTTCATTCTCAGGCACCTCTGGGTACAGTCACCAGGCCTTCCTTCTGAGGTAGCTCTGGGTACTGTCACCAGGCCTTCCGTCTGAGTTACCTCTGAGTATAGTCACCAGGCCTTCCTTCTGAGGTACCTCTGGGTACAGTCACCAGACCTTCCTTCTGAGGTACCTCTGGGTACTGTCACCAGGTTTTCCTTCTGAGGTAACTCTGCGTACTGTCACCAGGCCTTCCTTCCGAGGTAATTCTGTGTTCAGTCAAGAGTCCTTCCTTCCGAGGAACCTCTGGGTACACTCACGAGGCCCTGTATCCGAGGTACGTCTGGGTACAGTCACCAGGCCGTCCTTCCGAGGTACCTCTGGGTATAGTCAGTAGGCCTTCCTTCTGAGGTACCTCTGGGTAATGTCTCCAGGGATTCTATCTCCAGTACTTCTGGGTACAGTCAACAGGCCTTCATTCTCAGGTACCTCTGGGTAGAGTCACCAGCCCTTCATTCTCAGGTACCTCAGAGTACGGTCTCCAGGCCTTCTTTCCGAGGAACCTCTGGGTACAGTCACCAGACCTTCCTTCTGAGGTACCTCTGGGTATCGTCACCAGGCCTTTCTTCTGAGGTAACTCTGGGTACAGTCAGCAGGCCTTCCTCCTCAAATACCTCTGGGCACAGTCACCAGGCCTTCCTTCTTAGGTACCTCTGGGTACAGTCACCAGGCCTTCCTTCTCAGTTACCTTTGGGTACACTTACCAGGTCTTCCTTCTGAGGTACCTCAGTGGACTGTCACCAGGCCTTCCTTCCAAGCTACCTCTGGGTATAGTCACCAGTCCTTCCTTCCGAGGTAACTCTGGGTACAGTCATCAGACCTTTTTTCCGAGGTAACTGTGGGTACAATCATCAGACCTTTCTTCCGAGATACCTCTGGGTAGAGTGACCAGGCCTTCCTTCCGAGGTACCTCTGAGTACAGTCAGTAGGCCTTTCTTCTGAGGTACCTCTGGGTACAGTTACCAGGCCTTTCTTCTCAGGCACCTCTGGGTACAGTCACCAGGTCTTCCTTCTCAGGCACCTCTGGGTACAGTCACCAAGCCGTCCTTCCCAGTTACGACTGGGTACTGTCACCAGGCCTTCCTTCCGAGGTACCTCAGGGTACAGGCACCAGGTCTCGTATCCAAGGTACCTCTGGGTACAGTCACCAGGCCTTCCTTCCGAGGTACCTCTGTGTACAGTTACCAGGCCTTCATTCTCAGGCACCTCTGTTTACAGTCACCAGGCCTTCCTTCCGAGCTACCTCTGGGTACTGTCACCAGGCCTTCCTTCGCAGTTATCTCTGGGTACAGTCACCAGGCCTTCCCTCCAGGGTTACTCTGGGTACAGTCACCAGGCCTTCCTTCCAGGTACCTCTGGGTACAGTCCGTAGGCCTTCCTTCTGAGGTAACTCTGAGTACAGTCAGGAGGCCTGCCTTCTCAGACATTTCTGGGTACTGTCACCAGGCCTTCCTTCTGAGGTACCTCTGGGTCCATTCATCAGGCCTTCCTTCCTAGGTATGCATGGGCAGAGTCACCAGGCCTTCTTTCTGAGGTACCTCTGGGTATAGTCACCAGGCCTTCCTTCCGAGGTACGTCTGGGTACAGTCTCTAAGCCTTCCTTCCGAGGTTTGTCTTTGTACAGTTTCCAGGCCTTCCTTCTGAGGTACCTCTGGGTACAGTCACCACGCCTTCCTTCTTAGGTACCTCTGGGTATAGTTACCAGGCCTTCCTTCTCAGGTACGCCTGGGTACTGTCACCAGGCCTTCCTTCCGAGGTACCTCTGGGTACTGTCACCAGGCCTTCCTTCCGAGGTACCTCTGGGTACAGGCACCAGCCATTGCTTCTGAAGTAACTCTGGGTACAGTCACCAGGCCTTGTATCCAAGGTAACTCTGGGTACAGTCAGCGGGACTTCCTTCCGAGGTACTTCTTGGTATAGTCAGTAGGCCTGCCTTCTGAGGTACCTCTGGGTAATGTCTCCTGGGCTTCCTTCTCCAGTACCTTTGGGTACAGTCACCAGGCCTTCATTCTCAGCTACCTCGGGGTACAGTCACCAGGCCTTCGTTCTGAGGTACCTCTGAGTAGAGTCAGCAGGCGTGCCTTCTCAGATGACTCTGGGTACTATCACCAGGCCTCTCTTCCGAGGTAACTCTGGGTACAGATAATCAGACCTTTCTTCCGAGATACCTCTCGGTAGAGTGACCAGGCCTTCCTTCCGAGATAACTCTGGGTACAGTCAGTCGGTCTTCCTTCTGAGCTACATCTGGGTGATGTCACCAGGCCTTCCTTCCGAGGTACCTCTGGGTACAGTCACCAGGCCTTCCCTTCACGGTTACTCTGGCTACACTCACAAGGCCTTCCTTCCGAGGTACCCCAGGGTACAGACACCGAACGTTTCTTCCATGGTAACTCTGGGTACAGTCACCAGACCTGCCTTCCGAGGTACCTCTGTTTACTGTCACCTGTCCTTCCTTCCGAGGTAAGTCTGGGTACAGTCACCAGGATTTCCTTCCGAGGTACCTCTGGGTTAGTCACCAGGCCTTCCTTCCGAGGTACGTCTGGGTACAGTCACCAGGCCTTTATTCTGAGGTACCTCTGGGTACAGTCACCAGGCCTTCCTTCTGAGGTACCTCTGTTACAGTCACCAGGCCTTCCTTCTGAGATACCTGTGGTTACAGTCACCAGACCTTCCTTCTCAGGTTCCTTTGGCTGCAGTCACCAGGCCTTTTTTCCGAGTACCTCTGAGCACAGTCATCAGCCCTTTCTCCCGAAGTACCTCTGGGAGTAGTCACCAGGCCTTCGGTCTGAGGTACCTCTGGGTACAGTCAGCAGGCCTTCCTTCTCAGATACCTCTGGGCACAGTCACCAGGGCTTCCTTCTTAGGTACCTCTGAGTACAGTCACCAGCTTTTTTTCTGAGGTACCTTTTGGTACACTTACCAGGTCTTCCTTTTGAGGTACCTCTGTGGACTGTCACCAGGCCTTCCTGCTGAGGCACCTCTGGGTACACTCATTAGACACTCCTATTTAGGTACCTCTGGTACAGTCACCAGGCCTTCCTTCCAAGGTACCTTTGGGTATATTCACCAGAACTTCCTTCCGAGGTACCTCTGGGTACTGTCACCAGGCCTTCCTTCTGAGGTAAGTCTGGGTACAGTCAATAGGCCTTCCTTCTGAGGTACATCTGGGAAATGTCACCAGGCCTTCCTTCCGAGGTATCTCTGGGTACAGTTACCAGGCCTTCATTGTCAGGCACCTCTGGGTACAGTCACCAGGCCTTCCTTCTGAGGTAGCTCTGGGTACTGTCACCAGGCCTTCCTTCTGAGTTACCTCTGCGTATAGTCACCAGGCCTTCCTTCTGAGGTACCTCTGGGTACAGTCACCAGACCTTCCTTCTGAGGTACCTCTGGGTACTGTCACCAGGTTTTCCTTCTGAGGTAACTCTGCGTACTGTCACCAGGCCTTCCTTCCGAGGTAATTCTGTGTTCAGTCAAGAGTCCTTCCTTCCGAGGAACCTCTGGGTACACTCACGAGGCCCTGTATCCGAGGTACGTCTGGGTACAGTCACCAGGCCGTCCTTTCGAGGTACCTCTGGGTATAGTCAGTAGGCCTTCCTCTGAGGTACCTCTGGGTATCGTCACCAGGCCTTTCTTCTGAGGTAACTCTGGGTACAGTCAGCAGGCCTTCCTCCTCAAATACCTCTGGGCACAGTCACCAGGCCTTCCTTCTTAGGTACCTCTGGGTACAGTCACCAGGCCTTCCTTCTCAGTTACCTTTGGGTACACTTACCAGTTCTTCCTTCGGAGGTACCTCAGTGGACTGTCACCAGGCCTTCCTTCCAAGCTACCTCTGGGTATAGTCACCAGTCCTTCCTTCCGAGGTAACTCTGGGTACAGTCATCAGACCTTTTTTCCGAGGTAACTGTGGGTACAATCATCAGACCTTTCTTCCGAGATACCTCTGGGTAGAGTGACCAGGCCTTCCTTCCGAGGTACCTCTGAGTACAGTCAGTAGGCCTTCCTTCTGAGGTACCTCTGGGTACAGTTACCAGGCCTTCCTTCTCAGGCACCTCTGGGTACAGTCACCAGGCCTTCCTTCTCAGGCACCTCTGGGTACAGTCACCAAGCCGTCCTTCCCAGTTACGACTGGGTACTGTCACCAGGCCTTCCTTCCGAGGTACCTCAGGGTACAGGCACCAGGCCTCGTATCCAAGGTACCTCTGGATACAGTCACCAGGCCTTCCTTCCGAGGTACCTCTGGGTACAGTTACCAGGCCTTCATTCTCAGGCACCTCTGTTTACAGTCACCAGGCCTTCCTTCCGAGCTACCTCTGGGTACTGTCACCAGGCCTTCCTTCGCAGTTATCTCTGGGTACAGTCACCAGGCCTTCCCTCCAGGGTTACTCTGGGTACAGTCACCAGGCCTTCCTTCCAGGTACCTCTGGGTACAGTCCGTAGGCCTTCCTTCTGAGGTAACTCTGAGTACAGTCAGGAGGCCTGCCTTCTCAGACACTTCTGGGTACTGTCACCAGGCCTTCCTTCTGAGGTATCTCTGGGTATAGTCACCAGGCATTCCTTCCGAGGTACGTCTGGGTACAGTCTCCAAGCCTTCCTTCCGAGGTTTGTCTTTGTACAGTTTCCAGGCCTTCCTTCTGAGGTACCTCTGGGTACAGTCACCACGCCTTCCTTCTTAGGTATCTCTGGGTATAGTTACCAGGCCTTCCTTCTCAGGTAAGCCTGGGTTCTGTCACCAGGCCTTCCTTCCGAGGTACCTCTGGGTACTGTCACCAGGCCTTCCTTCTGAGGTAGCTCTGGGTACAGTCACCAAGCCTTCCTTCCCAGTTACGACTGGGTACTGTCAACAGCCTGCCTTCCGAGGTACCTCAGGGTACAGGCACCAGGCCTCGTATCCAAGGTACCTCTGGGTACAGTCACCAGGACTTCCTTCCGAGGTACCTCTGGGTACAGTCAGTAGGCCTTCCTTCCGAGGTCCCTCTGGGTACTGTCACCAGGCCTTTCTTCTGAGGTACGTCTTTGTACAGTCACCAGGCCTTCCTTCCGAGGTACGTCTGGGTACAGTTACCAGGCCTTCCTTCTCAGGTTCCTCTGTGTACAGTCACCAGGCCTTCCTTCTGAGCTTCCTCTGGGCACTGTCACCAGGCCTTCCTTCGGAGGTAACTCTGGGTTCAGTCACCAGGCCTTCCCTCCAGGGTTACTCTGGGTACAGTCACCAGGCCTTCCTTCCAGGTACCTCTGGGTACAGTCCGTAGGCCTTCCTTCTGAGGTAACTCTGAGTACAGTCAGGAGGCCTGCCTTCTCAGACACTTCTGGGTACTGTCACCAGGCCTTCCTTCTGAGGTACCTCTGGGTCCAGTCATCAGGCCTTCCTTCCTAGGTATGCATGGGCAGAGTCACCAGGCCTTCCTTCTGAGGTACCTCTGGGTATAATCACCAGGCCTTCCTTCCGAGGTACGTCTGGGTACGGTCTCTAAGCCTTCCTTCCGAGGTTTGTCTTTGTACAGTTTCCAGGCCTTCCTTCTGAGGTACCTCTGGGTACAGTCACCACGCCTTCCTTCTTAGGTACCTCTGGGTATAGTTACCAGGCCTTCCTTCTCAGGTATGCCTGGGTACTGTCACCAGGCCTTCCTTCCGAGGTACCTCTGGGTACTGTCACCAGGCCTTCCTTCTGAGGTAAGTCTGGGTACAGTCAATAGGCCTTCCTTCTGAGGTACATCTGGGAAATGTCACCAGGCCTTCCTTCCGAGGTATCTCTGGGTACAGTTACCAGGCCTTCATTCTCAGGCACCTCTGGGTACAGTCACCAGGCCTTCCTTCTGAGGTAGCTCTGGGTACTGTCACCAGGCCTTCCGTCTGAGTTACCTCTGAGTATAGTCACCAGGCCTTCCTTCTGAGGTACCTCTGGGTACAGTCACCAGACCTTCCTTCTGAGGTACCTCTGGGTACTGTCACCAGGTTTTCCTTCTGAGGTAACTCTGCGTACTGTCACCAGGCCTTCCTTCCGAGGTAATTCTGTGTTCAGTCAAGAGTCCTTCCTTCCGAGGAACCTCTGGGTACACTCACGAGGCCCTGTATCCGAGGTACGTCTGGGTACAGTCACCAGGCCGTCCTTCCGAGGTACCTCTGGGTATAGTCAGTAGGCCTTCCTTCTGAGGTACCTCTGGGTAATGTCTCCAGGGATTCTATCTCCAGTACTTCTGGGTACAGTCAACAGGCCTTCATTCTCAGGTACCTCTGGGTAGAGTCACCAGCCCTTCATTCTCAGGTACCTCAGAGTACGGTCTCCAGGCCTTCTTTCCGAGGAACCTCTGGGTACAGTCACCAGACCTTCCTTCTGAGGTACCTCTGGGTATCGTCACCAGGCCTTTCTTCTGAGGTAACTCTGGGTACAGTCAGCAGGCCTTCCTCCTCAAATACCTCTGGGCACAGTCACCAGGCCTTCCTTCTTAGGTACCTCTGGGTACAGTCACCAGGCCTTCCTTCTCAGTTACCTTTGGGTACACTTACCAGGTCTTCCTTCTGAGGTACCTCAGTGGACTGTCACCAGGCCTTCCTTCCAAGCTACCTCTGGGTATAGTCACCAGTCCTTCCTTCCGAGGTAACTCTGGGTACAGTCATCAGACCTTTTTTCCGAGGTAACTGTGGGTACAATCATCAGACCTTTCTTCCGAGATACCTCTGGGTAGAGTGACCAGGCCTTCCTTCCGAGGTACCTCTGAGTACAGTCAGTAGGCCTTTCTTCTGAGGTACCTCTGGGTACAGTTACCAGGCCTTTCTTCTCAGGCACCTCTGGGTACAGTCACCAGGTCTTCCTTCTCAGGCACCTCTGGGTACAGTCACCAAGCCGTCCTTCCCAGTTACGACTGGGTACTGTCACCAGGCCTTCCTTCCGAGGTACCTCAGGGTACAGGCACCAGGTCTCGTATCCAAGGTACCTCTGGGTACAGTCACCAGGCCTTCCTTCCGAGGTACCTCTGTGTACAGTTACCAGGCCTTCATTCTCAGGCACCTCTGTTTACAGTCACCAGGCCTTCCTTCCGAGCTACCTCTGGGTACTGTCACCAGGCCTTCCTTCGCAGTTATCTCTGGGTACAGTCACCAGGCCTTCCCTCCAGGGTTACTCTGGGTACAGTCACCAGGCCTTCCTTCCAGGTACCTCTGGGTACAGTCCGTAGGCCTTCCTTCTGAGGTAACTCTGAGTACAGTCAGGAGGCCTGCCTTCTCAGACATTTCTGGGTACTGTCACCAGGCCTTCCTTCTGAGGTACCTCTGGGTCCATTCATCAGGCCTTCCTTCCTAGGTATGCATGGGCAGAGTCACCAGGCCTTCTTTCTGAGGTACCTCTGGGTATAGTCACCAGGCCTTCCTTCCGAGGTACGTCTGGGTACAGTCTCTAAGCCTTCCTTCCGAGGTTTGTCTTTGTACAGTTTCCAGGCCTTCCTTCTGAGGTACCTCTGGGTACAGTCACCACGCCTTCCTTCTTAGGTACCTCTGGGTATAGTTACCAGGCCTTCCTTCTCAGGTACGCCTGGGTACTGTCACCAGGCCTTCCTTCCGAGGTACCTCTGGGTACTGTCACCAGGCCTTCCTTCCGAGGTACCTCTGGGTACAGGCACCAGCCATTGCTTCTGAAGTAACTCTGGGTACAGTCACCAGGCCTTGTATCCAAGGTAACTCTGGGTACAGTCAGCGGGACTTCCTTCCGAGGTACTTCTTGGTATAGTCAGTAGGCCTGCCTTCTGAGGTACCTCTGGGTAATGTCTCCTGGGCTTCCTTCTCCAGTACCTTTGGGTACAGTCACCAGGCCTTCATTCTCAGCTACCTCGGGGTACAGTCACCAGGCCTTCGTTCTGAGGTACCTCTGAGTAGAGTCAGCAGGCGTGCCTTCTCAGATGACTCTGGGTACTATCACCAGGCCTCTCTTCCGAGGTAACTCTGGGTACAGATAATCAGACCTTTCTTCCGAGATACCTCTCGGTAGAGTGACCAGGCCTTCCTTCCGAGATAACTCTGGGTACAGTCAGTCGGTCTTCCTTCTGAGCTACATCTGGGTGATGTCACCAGGCCTTCCTTCCGAGGTACCTCTGGGTACAGTCACCAGGCCTTCCCTTCACGGTTACTCTGGCTACACTCACAAGGCCTTCCTTCCGAGGTACCCCAGGGTACAGACACCGAACGTTTCTTCCATGGTAACTCTGGGTACAGTCACCAGACCTGCCTTCCGAGGTACCTCTGTTTACTGTCACCTGTCCTTCCTTCCGAGGTAAGTCTGGGTACAGTCACCAGGATTTCCTTCCGAGGTACCTCTGGGTTAGTCACCAGGCCTTCCTTCCGAGGTACGTCTGGGTACAGTCACCAGGCCTTTATTCTGAGGTACCTCTGGGTACAGTCACCAGGCCTTCCTTCTGAGGTACCTCTGTTACAGTCACCAGGCCTTCCTTCTGAGATACCTGTGGTTACAGTCACCAGACCTTCCTTCTCAGGTTCCTTTGGCTGCAGTCACCAGGCCTTTTTTCCGAGTACCTCTGAGCACAGTCATCAGCCCTTTCTCCCGAAGTACCTCTGGGAGTAGTCACCAGGCCTTCGGTCTGAGGTACCTCTGGGTACAGTCAGCAGGCCTTCCTTCTCAGATACCTCTGGGCACAGTCACCAGGGCTTCCTTCTTAGGTACCTCTGAGTACAGTCACCAGCTTTTTTTCTGAGGTACCTTTTGGTACACTTACCAGGTCTTCCTTTTGAGGTACCTCTGTGGACTGTCACCAGGCCTTCCTGCTGAGGCACCTCTGGGTACACTCATTAGACACTCCTATTTAGGTACCTCTGGTACAGTCACCAGGCCTTCCTTCCAAGGTACCTTTGGGTATATTCACCAGAACTTCCTTCCGAGGTACCTCTGGGTACTGTCACCAGGCCTTCCTTCTGAGGTAAGTCTGGGTACAGTCAATAGGCCTTCCTTCTGAGGTACATCTGGGAAATGTCACCAGGCCTTCCTTCCGAGGTATCTCTGGGTACAGTTACCAGGCCTTCATTGTCAGGCACCTCTGGGTACAGTCACCAGGCCTTCCTTCTGAGGTAGCTCTGGGTACTGTCACCAGGCCTTCCTTCTGAGTTACCTCTGCGTATAGTCACCAGGCCTTCCTTCTGAGGTACCTCTGGGTACAGTCACCAGACCTTCCTTCTGAGGTACCTCTGGGTACTGTCACCAGGTTTTCCTTCTGAGGTAACTCTGCGTACTGTCACCAGGCCTTCCTTCCGAGGTAATTCTGTGTTCAGTCAAGAGTCCTTCCTTCCGAGGAACCTCTGGGTACACTCACGAGGCCCTGTATCCGAGGTACGTCTGGGTACAGTCACCAGGCCGTCCTTTCGAGGTACCTCTGGGTATAGTCAGTAGGCCTTCCTCTGAGGTACCTCTGGGTATCGTCACCAGGCCTTTCTTCTGAGGTAACTCTGGGTACAGTCAGCAGGCCTTCCTCCTCAAATACCTCTGGGCACAGTCACCAGGCCTTCCTTCTTAGGTACCTCTGGGTACAGTCACCAGGCCTTCCTTCTCAGTTACCTTTGGGTACACTTACCAGTTCTTCCTTCGGAGGTACCTCAGTGGACTGTCACCAGGCCTTCCTTCCAAGCTACCTCTGGGTATAGTCACCAGTCCTTCCTTCCGAGGTAACTCTGGGTACAGTCATCAGACCTTTTTTCCGAGGTAACTGTGGGTACAATCATCAGACCTTTCTTCCGAGATACCTCTGGGTAGAGTGACCAGGCCTTCCTTCCGAGGTACCTCTGAGTACAGTCAGTAGGCCTTCCTTCTGAGGTACCTCTGGGTACAGTTACCAGGCCTTCCTTCTCAGGCACCTCTGGGTACAGTCACCAGGCCTTCCTTCTCAGGCACCTCTGGGTACAGTCACCAAGCCGTCCTTCCCAGTTACGACTGGGTACTGTCACCAGGCCTTCCTTCCGAGGTACCTCAGGGTACAGGCACCAGGCCTCGTATCCAAGGTACCTCTGGATACAGTCACCAGGCCTTCCTTCCGAGGTACCTCTGGGTACAGTTACCAGGCCTTCATTCTCAGGCACCTCTGTTTACAGTCACCAGGCCTTCCTTCCGAGCTACCTCTGGGTACTGTCACCAGGCCTTCCTTCGCAGTTATCTCTGGGTACAGTCACCAGGCCTTCCCTCCAGGGTTACTCTGGGTACAGTCACCAGGCCTTCCTTCCAGGTACCTCTGGGTACAGTCCGTAGGCCTTCCTTCTGAGGTAACTCTGAGTACAGTCAGGAGGCCTGCCTTCTCAGACACTTCTGGGTACTGTCACCAGGCCTTCCTTCTGAGGTATCTCTGGGTATAGTCACCAGGCATTCCTTCCGAGGTACGTCTGGGTACAGTCTCCAAGCCTTCCTTCCGAGGTTTGTCTTTGTACAGTTTCCAGGCCTTCCTTCTGAGGTACCTCTGGGTACAGTCACCACGCCTTCCTTCTTAGGTATCTCTGGGTATAGTTACCAGGCCTTCCTTCTCAGGTAAGCCTGGGTTCTGTCACCAGGCCTTCCTTCCGAGGTACCTCTGGGTACTGTCACCAGGCCTTCCTTCTGAGGTAGCTCTGGGTACAGTCACCAAGCCTTCCTTCCCAGTTACGACTGGGTACTGTCAACAGCCTGCCTTCCGAGGTACCTCAGGGTACAGGCACCAGGCCTCGTATCCAAGGTACCTCTGGGTACAGTCACCAGGACTTCCTTCCGAGGTACCTCTGGGTACAGTCAGTAGGCCTTCCTTCCGAGGTCCCTCTGGGTACTGTCACCAGGCCTTTCTTCTGAGGTACGTCTTTGTACAGTCACCAGGCCTTCCTTCCGAGGTACGTCTGGGTACAGTTACCAGGCCTTCCTTCTCAGGTTCCTCTGTGTACAGTCACCAGGCCTTCCTTCTGAGCTTCCTCTGGGCACTGTCACCAGGCCTTCCTTCGGAGGTAACTCTGGGTTCAGTCACCAGGCCTTCCCTCCAGGGTTACTCTGGGTACAGTCACCAGGCCTTCCTTCCAGGTACCTCTGGGTACAGTCCGTAGGCCTTCCTTCTGAGGTAACTCTGAGTACAGTCAGGAGGCCTGCCTTCTCAGACACTTCTGGGTACTGTCACCAGGCCTTCCTTCTGAGGTACCTCTGGGTCCAGTCATCAGGCCTTCCTTCCTAGGTATGCATGGGCAGAGTCACCAGGCCTTCCTTCTGAGGTACCTCTGGGTATAATCACCAGGCCTTCCTTCCGAGGTACGTCTGGGTACGGTCTCTAAGCCTTCCTTCCGAGGTTTGTCTTTGTACAGTTTCCAGGCCTTCCTTCTGAGGTACCTCTGGGTACAGTCACCACGCCTTCCTTCTTAGGTACCTCTGGGTATAGTTACCAGGCCTTCCTTCTCAGGTATGCCTGGGTACTGTCACCAGGCCTTCCTTCCGAGGTACCTCTGGGTACTGTCACCAGGCCTTCCTTCTGAGGTAAGTCTGGGTACAGTCAATAGGCCTTCCTTCTGAGGTACATCTGGGAAATGTCACCAGGCCTTCCTTCCGAGGTATCTCTGGGTACAGTTACCAGGCCTTCATTCTCAGGCACCTCTGGGTACAGTCACCAGGCCTTCCTTCTGAGGTAGCTCTGGGTACTGTCACCAGGCCTTCCGTCTGAGTTACCTCTGAGTATAGTCACCAGGCCTTCCTTCTGAGGTACCTCTGGGTACAGTCACCAGACCTTCCTTCTGAGGTACCTCTGGGTACTGTCACCAGGTTTTCCTTCTGAGGTAACTCTGCGTACTGTCACCAGGCCTTCCTTCCGAGGTAATTCTGTGTTCAGTCAAGAGTCCTTCCTTCCGAGGAACCTCTGGGTACACTCACGAGGCCCTGTATCCGAGGTACGTCTGGGTACAGTCACCAGGCCGTCCTTCCGAGGTACCTCTGGGTATAGTCAGTAGGCCTTCCTTCTGAGGTACCTCTGGGTAATGTCTCCAGGGATTCTATCTCCAGTACTTCTGGGTACAGTCAACAGGCCTTCATTCTCAGGTACCTCTGGGTAGAGTCACCAGCCCTTCATTCTCAGGTACCTCAGAGTACGGTCTCCAGGCCTTCTTTCCGAGGAACCTCTGGGTACAGTCACCAGACCTTCCTTCTGAGGTACCTCTGGGTATCGTCACCAGGCCTTTCTTCTGAGGTAACTCTGGGTACAGTCAGCAGGCCTTCCTCCTCAAATACCTCTGGGCACAGTCACCAGGCCTTCCTTCTTAGGTACCTCTGGGTACAGTCACCAGGCCTTCCTTCTCAGTTACCTTTGGGTACACTTACCAGGTCTTCCTTCTGAGGTACCTCAGTGGACTGTCACCAGGCCTTCCTTCCAAGCTACCTCTGGGTATAGTCACCAGTCCTTCCTTCCGAGGTAACTCTGGGTACAGTCATCAGACCTTTTTTCCGAGGTAACTGTGGGTACAATCATCAGACCTTTCTTCCGAGATACCTCTGGGTAGAGTGACCAGGCCTTCCTTCCGAGGTACCTCTGAGTACAGTCAGTAGGCCTTTCTTCTGAGGTACCTCTGGGTACAGTTACCAGGCCTTTCTTCTCAGGCACCTCTGGGTACAGTCACCAGGTCTTCCTTCTCAGGCACCTCTGGGTACAGTCACCAAGCCGTCCTTCCCAGTTACGACTGGGTACTGTCACCAGGCCTTCCTTCCGAGGTACCTCAGGGTACAGGCACCAGGTCTCGTATCCAAGGTACCTCTGGGTACAGTCACCAGGCCTTCCTTCCGAGGTACCTCTGTGTACAGTTACCAGGCCTTCATTCTCAGGCACCTCTGTTTACAGTCACCAGGCCTTCCTTCCGAGCTACCTCTGGGTACTGTCACCAGGCCTTCCTTCGCAGTTATCTCTGGGTACAGTCACCAGGCCTTCCCTCCAGGGTTACTCTGGGTACAGTCACCAGGCCTTCCTTCCAGGTACCTCTGGGTACAGTCCGTAGGCCTTCCTTCTGAGGTAACTCTGAGTACAGTCAGGAGGCCTGCCTTCTCAGACATTTCTGGGTACTGTCACCAGGCCTTCCTTCTGAGGTACCTCTGGGTCCATTCATCAGGCCTTCCTTCCTAGGTATGCATGGGCAGAGTCACCAGGCCTTCTTTCTGAGGTACCTCTGGGTATAGTCACCAGGCCTTCCTTCCGAGGTACGTCTGGGTACAGTCTCTAAGCCTTCCTTCCGAGGTTTGTCTTTGTACAGTTTCCAGGCCTTCCTTCTGAGGTACCTCTGGGTACAGTCACCACGCCTTCCTTCTTAGGTACCTCTGGGTATAGTTACCAGGCCTTCCTTCTCAGGTACGCCTGGGTACTGTCACCAGGCCTTCCTTCCGAGGTACCTCTGGGTACTGTCACCAGGCCTTCCTTCCGAGGTACCTCTGGGTACAGGCACCAGCCATTGCTTCTGAAGTAACTCTGGGTACAGTCACCAGGCCTTGTATCCAAGGTAACTCTGGGTACAGTCAGCGGGACTTCCTTCCGAGGTACTTCTTGGTATAGTCAGTAGGCCTGCCTTCTGAGGTACCTCTGGGTAATGTCTCCTGGGCTTCCTTCTCCAGTACCTTTGGGTACAGTCACCAGGCCTTCATTCTCAGCTACCTCGGGGTACAGTCACCAGGCCTTCGTTCTGAGGTACCTCTGAGTAGAGTCAGCAGGCGTGCCTTCTCAGATGACTCTGGGTACTATCACCAGGCCTCTCTTCCGAGGTAACTCTGGGTACAGATAATCAGACCTTTCTTCCGAGATACCTCTCGGTAGAGTGACCAGGCCTTCCTTCCGAGATAACTCTGGGTACAGTCAGTCGGTCTTCCTTCTGAGCTACATCTGGGTGATGTCACCAGGCCTTCCTTCCGAGGTACCTCTGGGTACAGTCACCAGGCCTTCCCTTCACGGTTACTCTGGCTACACTCACAAGGCCTTCCTTCCGAGGTACCCCAGGGTACAGACACCGAACGTTTCTTCCATGGTAACTCTGGGTACAGTCACCAGACCTGCCTTCCGAGGTACCTCTGTTTACTGTCACCTGTCCTTCCTTCCGAGGTAAGTCTGGGTACAGTCACCAGGATTTCCTTCCGAGGTACCTCTGGGTTAGTCACCAGGCCTTCCTTCCGAGGTACGTCTGGGTACAGTCACCAGGCCTTTATTCTGAGGTACCTCTGGGTACAGTCACCAGGCCTTCCTTCTGAGGTACCTCTGTTACAGTCACCAGGCCTTCCTTCTGAGATACCTGTGGTTACAGTCACCAGACCTTCCTTCTCAGGTTCCTTTGGCTGCAGTCACCAGGCCTTTTTTCCGAGTACCTCTGAGCACAGTCATCAGCCCTTTCTCCCGAAGTACCTCTGGGAGTAGTCACCAGGCCTTCGGTCTGAGGTACCTCTGGGTACAGTCAGCAGGCCTTCCTTCTCAGATACCTCTGGGCACAGTCACCAGGGCTTCCTTCTTAGGTACCTCTGAGTACAGTCACCAGCTTTTTTTCTGAGGTACCTTTTGGTACACTTACCAGGTCTTCCTTTTGAGGTACCTCTGTGGACTGTCACCAGGCCTTCCTGCTGAGGCACCTCTGGGTACACTCATTAGACACTCCTATTTAGGTACCTCTGGTACAGTCACCAGGCCTTCCTTCCAAGGTACCTTTGGGTATATTCACCAGAACTTCCTTCCGAGGTACCTCTGGGTACTGTCACCAGGCCTTCCTTCTGAGGTAAGTCTGGGTACAGTCAATAGGCCTTCCTTCTGAGGTACATCTGGGAAATGTCACCAGGCCTTCCTTCCGAGGTATCTCTGGGTACAGTTACCAGGCCTTCATTGTCAGGCACCTCTGGGTACAGTCACCAGGCCTTCCTTCTGAGGTAGCTCTGGGTACTGTCACCAGGCCTTCCTTCTGAGTTACCTCTGCGTATAGTCACCAGGCCTTCCTTCTGAGGTACCTCTGGGTACAGTCACCAGACCTTCCTTCTGAGGTACCTCTGGGTACTGTCACCAGGTTTTCCTTCTGAGGTAACTCTGCGTACTGTCACCAGGCCTTCCTTCCGAGGTAATTCTGTGTTCAGTCAAGAGTCCTTCCTTCCGAGGAACCTCTGGGTACACTCACGAGGCCCTGTATCCGAGGTACGTCTGGGTACAGTCACCAGGCCTTCCTTCTTAGGTACCTCTGGGTACAGTCACCAGGCCTTCCTTCTCAGTTACCTTTGGGTACACTTACCAGTTCTTCCTTCTGAGGTACCTCAGTGGACTGTCACCAGGCCTTCCTTCCAAGCTACCTCTGGGTATAGTCACCAGTCCTTCCTTCCGAGGTAACTCTGGGTACAGTCATCAGACCTTTTTTCCGAGGTAACTGTGGGTACAATCATCAGACCTTTCTTCCGAGATACCTCTGGGTAGAGTGACCAGGCCTTCCTTCCGAGGTACCTCTGAGTACAGTCAGTAGGTCTTCCTTCTGAGGTACCTCTGGGTACAGTTACCAGGCCTTCCTTCTCAGGCACCTCTGGGTACAGTCACCAGGCCTTCCTTCTCAGGCACCTCTGGGTACAGTCACCAAGCCGTCCTTCCCAGTTACGACTGGGTACTGTCACCAGGCCTTCCTTCCGAGGTACCTCAGGGTACAGGCACCAGGCCTCGTATCCAAGGTACCTCTGGGTACAGTCACCAGGCCTTCCTTCTGAGCTACCTCTGGGTACTGTCACCAGGCCTTCCTTCGGAGGTAACTCTGGGTTCAGTCACCAGGCCTTCCCTCCAGGGTTACTCTGGGTACAGTCACCAGGCCTTCCTTCCAGGTACCTCTGGGTACAGTCCGTAGGCCTTCCTTCTGAGGTAACTCTGAGTACAGTCAGGAGGCCTGCCTTCTCAGACACTTCTGGGTACTGTCACCAGGCCTTCCTTCTGAGGTACCTCTGGGTCCAGTCATCAGGCCTTCCTTCCTAGGTATGCATGGGCAGAGTCACCAGGCATTCCTTCTGAGGTACCTCTGGGTATAATCACCAGGCCTTCCTTCCGAGGTACGTCTGGGTACAGTCTCTAAGCCTTCCTTCCGAGGTTTGTCTTTGTACAGTTTCCAGGCCTTCCTTCTGAGGTACCTCTGGGTACAGTCACCACGCCTTCCTTCTTAGGTACCTCTGGGTATAGTTACCAGGCCTTCCTTCTCAGGTATGCCTGGGTACTGTCACCAGGCCTTCCTTCCGAGGTTCCTCTGGGTACTGTCACCAGGCCTTCCTTCCGAGGTACCTCTGGGTACAGGCACCAGCCATTGCTTCCGAAGTAACTCTGGGTACAGTCACCAGGCCTTGTATCCAAGGTAACTCTGGGTACAGTCAGCGGGACTTCCTTTCGAGGTACTTCTTGGTATAGTCAGTAGGCCTGCCTTCTGAGGTACCTCTGTGTAATGTCTAGTGGGCTTCCTTCTCCAGTACCTTTGGGTACAGTCACCAGGCCTTCATTCTCAGCTACCTCGGGGTACAGTCACCAGACCTTCGTTCTGAGGTACCACTGAGTAGAGTCAGCAGGCGTGCCTTCTAAGATGACTGTGGGTACTATCACCAGGCCTCTCTTCCGAAGTAACTCTGGGTACAGATAATCAGACCTTTCTTCCGAGATACCTCTCGGTAGAGTGACCAGGCCTTCCTTCCGAGGTACCTCTGGGTACAGTCAGTAGGCCTTCCTTCCGAGGTCCCTCTGGGTACTGTCACCAGGCCTTTCTTCTGAGGTACGTCTGGGTACAGTCACCAGGCCTTCCTTCCGAGGTACGTCTGGGTACAGTTACCAGGCCTTCCTTCTCAGGTTCCTCTGTGTACAGTCACCAGGCCTTCCTTCTGAGCTAACTCTGGGTACTGTCACCAGGCCTTCCTTCGGAGGTAACTCTGGGTTCAGTCACCAGGCCATCCCTCCAGGGTTACTCTGGGTACAGTCACCAGGCCTTCCTTCCAGGTACCTCTGGGTACAGTCCGTAGGCCTTCCTTCTGAGGTAACTCTGAGTACAGTCAGGAGGCCTGCCTTCTCAGACACTTCTGGGTACTGTCACCAGGCCTTCCTTCTGAGGTACCTCTGGGTCCAGTCATCAGGCCTTCCTTCCTAGGTATGCATGGGCAGAGTCACCAGGCCTTCCTTCTGAGGTACCTCTGGGTATAGTCACCAGGCCTTCCTTCCGAGGTACGTCTGGGTACAGTCTCTAAGCCTTCCTTTCGAGGTTTGTCTTTGTACAGTTTCCAGGCCTTCCTTCTGAGGTACCTCTGGGTATAGTCACCAGGCCTTCCTTCCGAGGTACGTCTGGGTACAGTCTCTAAGCCTTCCTTCCGAGGTTTGTCTTTGTACAGTTTCCAGGCCTTCCTTCTGAGGTACCTCTGGGTACTGTCACCAGGTTTTCCTTCTGAGGTAACTCTGCGTACTGTCACCAGGCCTTCCTTCCGAGGTAATTCTGTGTTCAGTCAAGAGTCCTTCCTTCCGAGGAACCTCTGGGTACACTCACGAGGCCCTGTATCCGAGGTACGTCTGGGTACAGTCACCAGGTCTTCCTTCCGAGGTACCTCTGGGTATAGTCAGTAGGCCTTCCTTCTGAGGTACCTCTGGGTAATGTCTCCAGGGATTCTATCTCCAGTACTTCTGGGTACAGTCAACAGGCCTTCATTCTCAGGTACCTCTGGGTAGAGTCACCAGCCCTTCATTCTCAGGTACCTCAGAGTACGGTCTCCAGGACTTCTTTCCGAGGAACCTCTGGGTACAGTCACCAGACCTTCCTTCTGAGGTACCTCTGGGTATCGTCACCAGGCCTTTCTTCTGAGGTAACTCTGGGTACAGTCAGCAGGCCTTCCTCCTCAAATACCTCTGGGCACAGTCACCAGGCCTTCCTTCTTAGGTACCTCTGGGTACAGTCACCAGGCCTTCCTTCTCACTTACCTTTGGGTACACTTACCAGGTCTTCCTTCTGAGGTACCTCAGTGGACTGTCACCAGGCCTTCCTTCCAAGCTACCTCTGGGTATAGTCACCAGTCCTTCCTTCCGAGGTAACTCTGGGTACAGTCATCAGACCTTTTTTCCGAGGTAACTGTGGGTACAATCATCAGACCTTTCTTCCGAGATACCTCTGGGTAGAGTGACCAGGTCTTCCTTCCGAGGTACCTCTGAGTACAGTCAGTAGGCCTTCCTTGTGAGGTACCTCTGGGTACAGTTACCAGGCCTTCCTTCTCAGGCACCTCTAGGTACAGTCACCAGGCCTTCCTTCTCAGGCACCTCTGGGTACAGGCACCAAGCCGTCCTTCCCAGTTACGACTGGGTACTGTCACGAGGCCTTCCTTCCGAGGTACCTCAGGGTACAGGCACCAGGCCTCGTATCCAAGGTACCTCTGGGTACAGTCACCAGGCCTTCCTTCCGAGGTACCTCTGGGTACAGTTACCAGGCCTTCATTCTCAGGCACCTCTGTTTACAGTCACCAGGCCTTCCTTCCGAGCTACCTCTGGGTACTGTCACCAGGCCTTTCTTCGCAGTTATCTCTGGGTACAGTCACCAGGCCTTCCCTCCAGGGTTACTCTGGGTACAGTCACCAGGCCTTCCTTCCAGGTACCTCTGGGTACAGTCCGTAGGCCTTCCTTCTGAGGTAACTCTGAGTACAGTCAGGAGGCCTGCCTTCTCAGACACTTCTGGGTACTGTCACCAGGCCTTCCTTCTGAGGTACCTCTGGGTCCAGTCATCAGGCCTTCCTTCCTAGGTATGCATGGGCAGAGTCACCAGGCCTTCCTTCTGAGGTACCTCTGGGTATAGTCACCAGGCCTTCCTTTCGAGGTACGTCTGGGTACAGTCTCTAAGCCTTCCTTCCGAGGTTTGTCTTTGTACAGTTTCCAGGCCTTCCTTCTGAGGTACCTCTGGGTACAGTCACCACGCCTTCCTTCTTAGGTACCTCTGGGTATAGTTACCAGGCCTTCCTTCTCAGGTACGCCTGGGTACTGTCACCAGGCCTTCCTTCCGAGGTACCTCTGGGTACAGGCACCAGCCATTGCTTCCGAAGTAACTCTGGGTACAGTCACCAGGCCTTGTATCCAAGGTAACTCTGGGTACAGTCAGCGGGACTTCCTTCCGAGGTACTTCTTGGTATAGTCAGTAGGCCTTCCTTCTGAGGTACCTCTGGGTAATGTCTCCTGGGCTTCCTTCTCCAGTACCTTTGGGTACAGTCACCAGGCCTTCATTCTCAGATACCTCGGGGTACAGTCACCAGGCCTTCGTTCTGAGGTACCTCTGAGTAGAGTCAGCAGGCGTGCCTTCTCAGATGACTCTGGGTACTATCACCAGGCCTCTCTTTCGAGGTAACTCTGGGTACACATAATCAAACCTTTCTTCCGAGATAACTCTCGGTAGAGTGACCAGGCCTTTCTTCCGAGATAAATCTGGGTACAGTCAGTCGGTCTTCCTTCTGAGGTACATCTGGGTGATGTCACCAGGTCTTCCTTCCGAGGTACCTCTGGGTACAGTCACCAGGCCTTCCCTTCACGGTTACTCTGGCCACACTCACAAGGCCTTCCTTCCGAGGTACCCCAGGGTACAGACACCAAAGGTTTCTTCCATGGTAACTCTGGGTACAGTCACCAGACCTGCCTTCCGAGGTACCTCTGTTTACTGTCACCTGTCCTTCCTTCCGAGGTAAGTCTGGGTACAGTCACCAGGATTTCCTTCCGAGGTACCTCTGGGTTAGTCACCAGGCCTTCCTTCCGAGGTACGTCTGGGTACAGTCACCAGGCCTTTATTCTGAGGTACCTCTGGGTACAGTCACCAGGCCTTCCTTCTGAGGTACCTCTGTTACAGTCACCAGGCCTTCCTTCTGAGATACCTGTGGTTAGAGTCACCAGACCTTCCTTCTCAGGTTCCTTTGGCTGCAGTCACCAGGCCTTTTTTCCGAGTACCTCTGAGTACAGTCATCAGCCCTTTCTCCCGAAGTACCTCTGGGAATAGTCACCAGGCCTTCCTTCTCAGATACCTCTGGGCACAGTCACCAGGGCTTCCTTCTTAGGTACCTCTGAGTACAGTCACCAGCCTTTCTTCTGAGGTACCTTTTGGTACACTTACCAGGTCTTCCTTTTGAGGTACCTCTGTGGACTGTCACCAGGCCTTCCTGCTGAGGCACCTCTGGGTACACTCATTAGACACTCCTATTTAGGTACCTCTGGTACAGCCACCAGGCCTTCCTTCCAAGGTACCTTTGGGTATATTCACCAGAACTTCCTTCCGAGGTACCTCTGGGTACTGTCACCAGGCCTTCCTTCTGAGGTAAGTCTGGGTACAGTCAATAGGCCTTCCTTCTGAGGTACATCTGGGAAATGTCACCAGGCCTTCCTTCCGAGGTATCTCTGGGTACAGTTACCAGGCCTTCATTCTCAGGCACCTCTGGGTACAGTCACCAGGCCTTCCTTCTGAGGTAGCTCTGGGTACTGTCACCAGGCCTTCCTTCTGAGTTACCTCTGCGTATAGTCACCAGGCCTTCCTTCTGAGGTACCTCTGGGTACAGTCACCAGACCTTCCTTCTGAGGTACCTCTGGGTACTGTCACCAGGTTTTCCTTCTGAGGTAACTCTGCGTACTGTCACCAGGCCTTCCTTCCGAGGTAATTCTGTGTTCAGTCAAGAGTCCTTCCTTCCGAGGAACCTCTGGGTACACTCACGAGGCCCTGTATCCGATGTACGTCTGGGTACAGTCACCAGGCCGTCCTTTCGAGGTACCTCTGGGTATAGTCAGTAGGCCTTCCTTCTGAGGTACCTCTGGGTATCGTCACCAGGCCTTTCTTCTGAGGTAACTCTGGGTACAGTCAGCAGGCCTTCCTCCTCAAATACCTCTGTGCACAGTCACCAGGCCTTCCTTCTTAGGTACCTCTGGGTACAGTCACCAGGCCTTCCTTCTCAGTTACCTTTGGGTACACTTACCAGTTCTTCCTTCTGAGGTACCTCAGTGGACTGTCACCAGGACTTCCTTCCAAGCTACCTCTGGGTATAGTCACCAGTCCTTCCTTCCGAGGTAACTCTGGGTACAGTCATCAGACCTTTTTTCCGAGGTAACTGTGGGTACAATCATCAGACCTTTCTTCCGAGATACCTCTGGGTAGAGTGACCAGGCCTTACTTCCGAGGTACCTCTGAGTACAGTCAGTAGGCCTTCCTTCTGAGGTACCTCTGGGTACAGTTACCAGGCCTTCCTTCTCGGGCACCTCTAGGTACAGTCACCAGGCCTTCCTTCTCAGGCACCTCTGGGTACAGTCACCAAGCCGTCCTTCCCAGTTACGACTGGGTACTGTCACCAGGCCTTCCTTCCGAGGTACCTCTGGGTACAGTTACCAGGCCTTCATTCTCAGGCACCTCTGTTTACAGTCACCAGGCCTTCCTTCTGAGGTACCTCTGGGTACTGTCACCAGGTTTTCCTTCTGAGGTAACTCTGCGTACTGTCACCAGGCCTTCCTTCCGAGGTAATTCTGTGTTCAGTCAAGAGTCCTTCCTTCCGAGGAACCTCTGGGTACACTCACGAGGCCCTGTATCCGAGGTACGTCTGGGTACAGTCACCAGGCCTTCCTTCCGAGGTACGTCTGGGTACAGTTACCAGGCCTTCCTTCTCAGGTTCCTCTGTGTACAGTCACCAGGCCTTCCTTCTGAGCTACCTCTGGGTACTGTCACCAGGCCTTCCTTCGGAGGTAACTCTGGGTTCAGTCACCAGGCCTTCCCTCCAGGGTTACTCTGGGTACAGTCACCAGGCCTTCCTTCCAGGTACCTCTGGGTACAGTCCGTAGGCCTTCCTTCTGAGGTAACTCTGAGTACAGTCAGGAGGCCTGCCTTCTCAGACACATCTGGGTACTGTCACCAGGCCTTCCTTCTGAGGTACCTCTGGGTCCAGTCATCAGGCCTTCCTTCCTAGGTATGCATGGGCAGAGTCACCAGGCCTTCCTTCTGAGGTACCTCTGCGTATAATCACCAGGCCTTCCTTCCGAGGTACGTCTGGGTACGGTCTCTAAGCCTTCCTTCCGAGGTTTGTCTTTGTACAGTTTCCAGGCCTTCCTTCTGAGGTACCTCTGGGTACAGTCACCACGCCTTCCTTCTTAGGTACCTCTGGGTATAGTTACCAGGCCTTCCTTCTCAGGTATGCCTGGGTACTGTCACCAGGCCTTCCTTCCGAGGTACCTCTGGGTACTGTCACCAGGCCTTCCTTCTGAGGTAAGTCTGGGTACAGTCAATAGGCCTTCCTTCTGAGGTACATCTGGGAAATGTCACCAGGCCTTCCTTCCGAGGTATCTCTGGGTACAGTTACCAGGCCTTCATTCTCAGGCACCTCTGGGTACAGTCACCAGGCCTTCCTTCTGAGGTAGCTCTGGGTACTGTCACCAGGCCTTCCGTCTGAGTTACCTCTGAGTATAGTCACCAGGCCTTCCTTCTGAGGTACCTCTGGGTACAGTCACCAGACCTTCCTTCTGAGGTACCTCTGGGTACTGTCACCAGGTTTTCCTTCTGAGGTAACTCTGCGTACTGTCACCAGGCCTTCCTTCCGAGGTAATTCTGTGTTCAGTCAAGAGTCCTTCCTTCCGAGGAACCTCTGGGTACACTCACGAGGCCCTGTATCCGAGGTACGTCTGGGTACAGTCACCAGGCCGTCCTTCCGAGGTACCTCTGGGTATAGTCAGTAGGCCTTCCTTCTGAGGTACCTCTGGGTAATGTCTCCAGGGATTCTATCTCCAGTACTTCTGGGTACAGTCAACAGGCCTTCATTCTCAGGTACCTCTGGGTAGAGTCACCAGCCCTTCATTCTCAGGTACCTCAGAGTACGGTCTCCAGGCCTTCTTTCCGAGGAACCTCTGGGTACAGTCACCAGACCTTCCTTCTGAGGTACCTCTGGGTATCGTCACCAGGCCTTTCTTCTGAGGTAACTCTGGGTACAGTCAGCAGGCCTTCCTCCTCAAATACCTCTGGGCACAGTCACCAGGCCTTCCTTCTTAGGTACCTCTGGGTACAGTCACCAGGCCTTCCTTCTCAGTTACCTTTGGGTACACTTACCAGGTCTTCCTTCTGAGGTACCTCAGTGGACTGTCACCAGGCCTTCCTTCCAAGCTACCTCTGGGTATAGTCACCAGTCCTTCCTTCCGAGGTAACTCTGGGTACAGTCATCAGACCTTTTTTCCGAGGTAACTGTGGGTACAATCATCAGACCTTTCTTCCGAGATACCTCTGGGTAGAGTGACCAGGCCTTCCTTCCGAGGTACCTCTGAGTACAGTCAGTAGGCCTTTCTTCTGAGGTACCTCTGGGTACAGTTACCAGGCCTTTCTTCTCAGGCACCTCTGGGTACAGTCACCAGGCCTTCCTTCTCAGGCACCTCTGGGTACAGTCACCAAGCCGTCCTTCCCAGTTACGACTGGGTACTGTCACCAGGCCTTCCTTCCGAGGTACCTCAGGGTACAGGCACCAGGTCTCGTATCCAAGGTACCTCTGGGTACAGTCACCAGGCCTTCCTTCCGAGGTACCTCTGTGTAGAGTTACCAGGCCTTCATTCTCAGGCACCTCTGTTTACAGTCACCAGGCCTTCCTTCCGAGCTACCTCTGGGTACTGTCACCAGGCCTTCCTTCGCAGTTATCTCTGGGTACAGTCACCAGGCCTTCCCTCCAGGGTTACTCTGGGTACAGTCACCAGGCCTTCCTTCCAGGTACCTCTGGGTACAGTCCGTAGGCCTTCCTTCTGAGGTAACTCTGAGTACAGTCAGGAGGCCTGCCTTCTCAGACACTTCTGGGTACTGTCACCAGGCCTTCCTTCTGAGGTACCTCTGGGTCCAGTCATCAGGCCTTCCTTCCTAGGTATGCATGGGCAGAGTCACCAGGCCTTCTTTCTGAGGTACCTCTGGGTATAGTCACCAGGCCTTCCTTCCGAGGTACGTCTGGGTACAGTCTCTAAGCCTTCCTTCCGAGGTTTGTCTTTGTACAGTTTCCAGGCCTTCCTTCTGAGGTACCTCTGGGTACAGTCACCACGCCTTCCTTCTTAGGTACCTCTGGGTATAGTTACCAGGCCTTCCTTCTCAGGTACGCCTGGGTACTGTCACCAGGCCTTCCTTCCGAGGTACCTCTAGGTACTGTCACCAGGCCTTCCTTCCGAGGTACCTCTGGGTACAGGCACCAGCCATTGCTTCTGAAGTAACTCTGGGTACAGTCACCAGGCCTTGTATCCAAGGTAACTCTGGGTACAGTCAGCGGGACTTCCTTCCGAGGTACTTCTTGGTATAGTCAGTAGGCCTGCCTTCTGAGGTACCTCTGGGTAATGTCTCCTGGGCTTCCTTCTCCAGTACCTTTGGGTACAGTCACCAGGCCTTCATTCTCAGCTACCTCGGGGTACAGTCACCAGGCCTTCGTTCTGAGGTACCTCTGAGTAGAGTCAGCAGGCGTGCCTTCTCAGATGACTCTGGGTACTATCACCAGGCCTCTCTTCCGAGGTAACTCTGGGTACAGATAATCAGACCTTTCTTCCGAGATACCTCTCGGTAGAGTGACCAGGCCTTCCTTCCGAGATAACTCTGGGTACAGTCAGTCGGTCTTCCTTCTGAGCTACATCTGGGTGATGTCACCAGGCCTTCCTTCCGAGGTACCTCTGGGTACAGTCACCAGGCCTTCCCTTCACGGTTACTCTGGCTACACTCACAAGGCCTTCCTTCCGAGGTACCCCAGGGTACAGACACCAAACGTTTCTTCCATGGTAACTCTGGGTACAGTCACCAGACCTGCCTTCCGAGGTACCTCTGTTTACTGTCACCTGTCCTTCCTTCCGAGGTAAGTCTGGGTACAGTCACCAGGATTTCCTTCCGAGGTACCTCTGGGTTAGTCACCAGGCCTTCCTTCCGAGGTACGTCTGGGTACAGTCACCAGGCCTTTATTCTGAGGTACCTCTGGGTACAGTCACCAGGCCTTCCTTCTGAGGTACCTCTGTTACAGTCACCAGGCCTTCCTTCTGAGATACCTGTGGTTACAGTCACCAGACCTTCCTTCTCAGGTTCCTTTGGCTGCAGTCACCAGGCCTTTTTTCCGAGTACCTCTGAGCACAGTCATCAGCCATTTCTCCCGAAGTACCTCTGGGAATAGTCACCAGGCCTTCCTTCTGAGGTACCTCTGGGTACAGTCAGCAGGCCTTCCTTCTCAGATACCTCTGGGCACAGTCACCAGGGCTTCCTTCTTAGGTACCTCTGAGTACAGTCACCAGCCTTTCTTCTGAGGTACCTTTGGGTACACTTACCAGGTCTTCCTTTTGAGGTACCTCTGTGGACTGTCACCAGGCCTTCCTGCTGAGGCACCTCTGGGTACACTCATTAGACACTCCTATTTAGGTACCTCTGGTACAGTCACCAGGCCTTCCTTCCAAGGTACCTTTGGGTATATTCACCAGAACTTCCTTCCGAGGTACCTCTGGGTACTGTCACCAGGCCTTCCTTCTGAGGTAAGTCTGGGTACAGTCAATAGGCCTTCCTTCTGAGGTACATCTGGGAAATGTCACCAGGCCTTCCTTCCGAGGTATCTCTGGGTACAGTTACCAGGCCTTCATTCTCAGGCACCTCTGGGTACAGTCACCAGGCCTTCCTTCTGAGGTAGCTCTGGGTACTGTCACCAGGCCTTCCTTCTGAGTTACCTCTGCGTATAGTCACCAGGCCTTCCTTCTGAGGTACCTCTGGGTACAGTCACCAGACCTTCCTTCTGAGGTACCTCTGGGTACTGTCACCAGGTTTTCCTTCTGAGGTAACTCTGCGTACTGTCACCAGGCCTTCCTTCCGAGGTAATTCTGTGTTCAGTCAAGAGTCCTTCCTTCCGAGGAACCTCTGGGTACACTCACGAGGCCCTGTATCCGAGGTACGTCTGGGTACAGTCACCAGGCCGTCCTTTCGAGGTACCTCTGGGTATAGTCAGTAGGCCTTCCTTCTGAGGTACCTCTGGGTATCGTCACCAGGCCTTTCTTCTGAGGTAACTCTGGGTACAGTCAGCAGGCCTTCCTCCTCAAATACCTCTGGGCACAGTCACCAGGCCTTCCTTCTTAGGTACCTGTGGGTACAGTCACCAGGCCTTCCTTCTCAGTTACCTTTGGGTACACTTACCAGTTCTTCCTTCTGAGGTACCTCAGTGGACTGTCACCAGGCCTTCCTTCCAAGCTACCTCTGGGTATAGTCACCAGTCCTTCCTTCCGAGGTAACTCTGGGTACAGTCATCAGACCTTTTTTCCGAGGTAACTGTGGGTACAATCATCAGACCTTTCTTCCGAGATACCTCTGGGTAGAGTGACCAGGCCTTCCTTCCGAGGTACCTCTGAGTACAGTCAGTAGGCCTTCCTTCTGAGGTACCTCTGGGTACAGTTACCAGGCCTTCCTTCTCAGGCACCTCTGGGTACAGTCACCAGGCCTTCCTTCTCAGGCACCTCTGGGTACAGTCACCAAGCCGTCCTTCCCAGTTACGACTGGGTACTGTCACCAGGCCTTCCTTCCGAGGTACCTCAGGGTACAGGCACCAGGCCTCGTATCCAAGGTACCTCTGGATACAGTCACCAGGCCTTCCTTCCGAGGTACCTCTGGGTACAGTTACCAGGCCTTCATTCTCAGGCACCTCTGTTTACAGTCACCAGGCCTTCCTTCCGAGCTACCTCTGGGTACTGTCACCAGGCCTTCCTTCGCAGTTATCTCTGGGTACAGTCACCAGGCCTTCCCTCCAGGGTTACTCTGGGTACAGTCACCAGGCCTTCCTTCCAGGTACCTCTGGGTACAGTCCGTAGGCCTTCCTTCTGAGGTAACTCTGAGTACAGTCAGGAGGCCTGCCTTCTCAGACACTTCTGGGTACTGTCACCAGGCCTTCCTTCTGAGGTATCTCTGGGTATAGTCACCAGGCATTCCTTCCGAGGTACGTCTGGGTACAGTCTCAAAGCCTTCCTTCCGAGGTTTGTCTTTGTACAGTTTCCAGGCCTTCCTTCTGAGGTACCTCTGGGTACAGTCACCACGCCTTCCTTCTTAGGTATCTCTGGGTATAGTTACCAGGCCTTCCTTCTCAGGTAAGCCTGGGTTCTGTCACCAGGCCTTCCTTCCGAGGTACCTCTGGGTACTGTCACCAGGCCTTCCTTCTGAGGTAGCTCTGGGTACAGTCACCAAGCCTTCCTTCCCAGTTACGACTGGGTACTGTCACCAGCCTGCCTTCCGAGGTACCTCAGGGTACAGGCACCAGGCCTCGTATCCAAGGTACCTCTGGGTACAGTCACCAGGCCTTCCTTCCGAGGTACCTCTGTGTAGAGTTACCAGGCCTTCATTCTCAGGCACCTCTGTTTACAGTCACCAGGCCTTCCTTCCGAGCTACCTCTGGGTACTGTCACCAGGCCTTCCTTCGCAGTTATCTCTGGGTACAGTCACCAGGCCTTCCCTCCAGGGTTACTCTGGGTACAGTCACCAGGCCTTCCTTCCAGGTACCTCTGGGTACAGTCCGTAGGCCTTCCTTCTGAGGTAACTCTGAGTACAGTCAGGAGGCCTGCCTTCTCAGACACTTCTGGGTACTGTCACCAGGCCTTCCTTCTGAGGTACCTCTGGGTCCAGTCATCAGGCCTTCCTTCCTAGGTATGCATGGGCAGAGTCACCAGGCCTTCTTTCTGAGGTACCTCTGGGTATAGTCACCAGGCCTTCCTTCCGAGGTACGTCTGGGTACAGTCTCTAAGCCTTCCTTCCGAGGTTTGTCTTTGTACAGTTTCCAGGCCTTCCTTCTGAGGTACCTCTGGGTACAGTCACCACGCCTTCCTTCTTAGGTACCTCTGGGTATAGTTACCAGGCCTTCCTTCTCAGGTACGCCTGGGTACTGTCACCAGGCCTTCCTTCCGAGGTACCTCTAGGTACTGTCACCAGGCCTTCCTTCCGAGGTACCTCTGGGTACAGGCACCAGCCATTGCTTCTGAAGTAACTCTGGGTACAGTCACCAGGCCTTGTATCCAAGGTAACTCTGGGTACAGTCAGCGGGACTTCCTTCCGAGGTACTTCTTGGTATAGTCAGTAGGCCTGCCTTCTGAGGTACCTCTGGGTAATGTCTCCTGGGCTTCCTTCTCCAGTACCTTTGGGTACAGTCACCAGGCCTTCATTCTCAGCTACCTCGGGGTACAGTCACCAGGCCTTCGTTCTGAGGTACCTCTGAGTAGAGTCAGCAGGCGTGCCTTCTCAGATGACTCTGGGTACTATCACCAGGCCTCTCTTCCGAGGTAACTCTGGGTACAGATAATCAGACCTTTCTTCCGAGATACCTCTCGGTAGAGTGACCAGGCCTTCCTTCCGAGATAACTCTGGGTACAGTCAGTCGGTCTTCCTTCTGAGCTACATCTGGGTGATGTCACCAGGCCTTCCTTCCGAGGTACCTCTGGGTACAGTCACCAGGCCTTCCCTTCACGGTTACTCTGGCTACACTCACAAGGCCTTCCTTCCGAGGTACCCCAGGGTACAGACACCAAACGTTTCTTCCATGGTAACTCTGGGTACAGTCACCAGACCTGCCTTCCGAGGTACCTCTGTTTACTGTCACCTGTCCTTCCTTCCGAGGTAAGTCTGGGTACAGTCACCAGGATTTCCTTCCGAGGTACCTCTGGGTTAGTCACCAGGCCTTCCTTCCGAGGTACGTCTGGGTACAGTCACCAGGCCTTTATTCTGAGGTACCTCTGGGTACAGTCACCAGGCCTTCCTTCTGAGGTACCTCTGTTACAGTCACCAGGCCTTCCTTCTGAGATACCTGTGGTTACAGTCACCAGACCTTCCTTCTCAGGTTCCTTTGGCTGCAGTCACCAGGCCTTTTTTCCGAGTACCTCTGAGCACAGTCATCAGCCATTTCTCCCGAAGTACCTCTGGGAATAGTCACCAGGCCTTCCTTCTGAGGTACCTCTGGGTACAGTCAGCAGGCCTTCCTTCTCAGATACCTCTGGGCACAGTCACCAGGGCTTCCTTCTTAGGTACCTCTGAGTACAGTCACCAGCCTTTCTTCTGAGGTACCTTTGGGTACACTTACCAGGTCTTCCTTTTGAGGTACCTCTGTGGACTGTCACCAGGCCTTCCTGCTGAGGCACCTCTGGGTACACTCATTAGACACTCCTATTTAGGTACCTCTGGTACAGTCACCAGGCCTTCCTTCCAAGGTACCTTTGGGTATATTCACCAGAACTTCCTTCCGAGGTACCTCTGGGTACTGTCACCAGGCCTTCCTTCTGAGGTAAGTCTGGGTACAGTCAATAGGCCTTCCTTCTGAGGTACATCTGGGAAATGTCACCAGGCCTTCCTTCCGAGGTATCTCTGGGTACAGTTACCAGGCCTTCATTCTCAGGCACCTCTGGGTACAGTCACCAGGCCTTCCTTCTGAGGTAGCTCTGGGTACTGTCACCAGGCCTTCCTTCTGAGTTACCTCTGCGTATAGTCACCAGGCCTTCCTTCTGAGGTACCTCTGGGTACAGTCACCAGACCTTCCTTCTGAGGTACCTCTGGGTACTGTCACCAGGTTTTCCTTCTGAGGTAACTCTGCGTACTGTCACCAGGCCTTCCTTCCGAGGTAATTCTGTGTTCAGTCAAGAGTCCTTCCTTCCGAGGAACCTCTGGGTACACTCACGAGGCCCTGTATCCGAGGTACGTCTGGGTACAGTCACCAGGCCGTCCTTTCGAGGTACCTCTGGGTATAGTCAGTAGGCCTTCCTTCTGAGGTACCTCTGGGTATCGTCACCAGGCCTTTCTTCTGAGGTAACTCTGGGTACAGTCAGCAGGCCTTCCTCCTCAAATACCTCTGGGCACAGTCACCAGGCCTTCCTTCTTAGGTACCTGTGGGTACAGTCACCAGGCCTTCCTTCTCAGTTACCTTTGGGTACACTTACCAGTTCTTCCTTCTGAGGTACCTCAGTGGACTGTCACCAGGCCTTCCTTCCAAGCTACCTCTGGGTATAGTCACCAGTCCTTCCTTCCGAGGTAACTCTGGGTACAGTCATCAGACCTTTTTTCCGAGGTAACTGTGGGTACAATCATCAGACCTTTCTTCCGAGATACCTCTGGGTAGAGTGACCAGGCCTTCCTTCCGAGGTACCTCTGAGTACAGTCAGTAGGCCTTCCTTCTGAGGTACCTCTGGGTACAGTTACCAGGCCTTCCTTCTCAGGCACCTCTGGGTACAGTCACCAGGCCTTCCTTCTCAGGCACCTCTGGGTACAGTCACCAAGCCGTCCTTCCCAGTTACGACTGGGTACTGTCACCAGGCCTTCCTTCCGAGGTACCTCAGGGTACAGGCACCAGGCCTCGTATCCAAGGTACCTCTGGATACAGTCACCAGGCCTTCCTTCCGAGGTACCTCTGGGTACAGTTACCAGGCCTTCATTCTCAGGCACCTCTGTTTACAGTCACCAGGCCTTCCTTCCGAGCTACCTCTGGGTACTGTCACCAGGCCTTCCTTCGCAGTTATCTCTGGGTACAGTCACCAGGCCTTCCCTCCAGGGTTACTCTGGGTACAGTCACCAGGCCTTCCTTCCAGGTACCTCTGGGTACAGTCCGTAGGCCTTCCTTCTGAGGTAACTCTGAGTACAGTCAGGAGGCCTGCCTTCTCAGACACTTCTGGGTACTGTCACCAGGCCTTCCTTCTGAGGTATCTCTGGGTATAGTCACCAGGCATTCCTTCCGAGGTACGTCTGGGTACAGTCTCAAAGCCTTCCTTCCGAGGTTTGTCTTTGTACAGTTTCCAGGCCTTCCTTCTGAGGTACCTCTGGGTACAGTCACCACGCCTTCCTTCTTAGGTATCTCTGGGTATAGTTACCAGGCCTTCCTTCTCAGGTAAGCCTGGGTTCTGTCACCAGGCCTTCCTTCCGAGGTACCTCTGGGTACTGTCACCAGGCCTTCCTTCTGAGGTAGCTCTGGGTACAGTCACCAAGCCTTCCTTCCCAGTTACGACTGGGTACTGTCACCAGCCTGCCTTCCGAGGTACCTCAGGGTACAGGCACCAGGCCTCGTATCCAAGGTACCTCTGGGTACAGTCACCAGGACTTCCTTCCGAGGTACCTCTGGGTACAGTCAGTAGGCCTTCCTTCCGAGGTCCCTCTGGTACTGTCACCAGGCCTTTCTTCTGAGGTACGTCTTTGTACAGTCACGAGGCCTTCCTTCCGAGGTACGTCTGGGTACAGTTACCAGGCCTTCCTTCTCAGGTTCCTCTGTGTACAGTCACCAGGCCTTCCTTCTGAGCTACCTCTGGGCACTGTCACCAGGCCTTCCTTCGGAGGTAACTCTGGGTTCAGTCACCAGGCCTTCCCTCCAGGGTTACTCTGGGTACAGTCACCAGGCCTTCCTTCCAGGTACCTCTGGGTACAGTCCGTAGGCCTTCCTTCTGAGGTAACTCTGAGTACAGTCAGGAGGCCTGCCTTCTCAGACACTTCTGGGTACTGTCACCAGGCCTTCCTTCTGAGGTACCTCTGGGTCCAGTCATCAGGCCTTCCTTCCTAGGTATGCATGGGCAGAGTCACCAGGCCTTCCTTCTGAGGTACCTCTGGGTATAATCACCAGGCCTTCCTTCCGAGGTACGTCTGGGTACGGTCTCTAAGCCTTCCTTCCGAGGTTTGTCTTTGTACAGTTTCCAGGCCTTCCTTCTGAGGTACCTCTGGGTACAGTCACCACGCCTTCCTTCTTAGGTACCTCTGGGTATAGTTACCAGGCCTTCCTTCTCAGGTATGCCTGGGTACTGTCACCAGGCCTTCCTTCCGAGGTACCTCTGGGTACTGTCACCAGGCCTTCCTTCTGAGGTAAGTCTGGGTACAGTCAATAGGCCTTCCTTCTGAGGTACATCTGGGAAATGTCACCAGGCCTTCCTTCCGAGGTATCTCTGGGTAAAGTTACCAGGCCTTCATTCTCAGGCACCTCTGGGTACAGTCACCAGGCCTTCCTTCTGAGGTAGCTCTGGGTACTGTCACCAGGCCTTCCGTCTGAGTTACCTCTGAGTATAGTCACCAGGCCTTCCTTCTGAGGTACCTCTGGGTACAGTCACCAGACCTTCCTTCTGAGGTACCTCTGGGTACTGTCACCAGGTTTTCCTTCTGAGGTAACTCTGCGTACTGTCACCAGGCCTTCCTTCCGAGGTAATTCTGTGTTCAGTCAAGAGTCCTTCCTTCCGAGGAACCTCTGGATACACTCACGAGGCCCTGTATCCGAGGTACGTCTGGGTACAGTCACCAGGCCGTCCTTCCGAGGTACCTCTGGGTATAGTCAGTAGGCCTTCCTTCTGAGGTACCTCTGGGTAATGTCTCCAGGGATTCTATCTCCAGTACTTCTGGGTACAGTCAACAGGCCTTCATTCTCAGGTACCTCTGGGTAGAGTCACCAGCCCTTCATTCTCAGGTACCTCAGAGTACGGTCTCCAGGCCTTCTTTCCGAGGAACCTCTGGGTACAGTCACCAGACCTTCCTTCTGAGGTACCTCTGGGTATCGTCACCAGGCCTTTCTTCTGAGGTAACTCTGCGTACAGTCAGCAGGCCTTCCTCCTCAAATACCTCTGGGCACAGTCACCAGGCCTTCCTTCTTAGGTACCTCTGGGTACAGTCACCAGGCCTTCCTTCTCAGTTACCTTTGGGTACACTTACCAGGTCTTCCTTCTGAGGTACCTCAGTGGACTGTCACCAGGCCTTCCTTCCAAGCTACCTCTGGGTATAGTCACCAGTCCTTCCTTCCGAGGTAACTCTGGGTACAGTCATCAGACCTTTTTTCCGAGGTAACTGTGGGTACAATCATCAGACCTTTCTTCCGAGATACCTCTGGGTAGAGTGACCAGGCCTTCCTTCCGAGGTACCTCTGAGTAAAGTCAGTAGGCCTTTCTTCTGAGGTACCTCTGGGTACAGTTACCAGGCCTTTCTTCTCAGGCACCTCTGGGTACAGTCACCAGGCCTTCCTTCTCAGGCACCTCTGGGTACAGTCACCAAGCCGTCCTTCCCAGTTACGACTGGGTACTGTCACCAGGCCTTCCTTCCGAGGTACCTCAGGGTACAGGCACCAGGTCTCGTATCCAAGGTACCTCTGGGTACAGTCACCAGGCCTTCCTTCCGAGGTACCTCTGTGTACAGTTACCAGGCCTTCATTCTCAGGCACCTCTGTTTACAGTCACCAGGCCTTCCTTCCGAGCTACCTCTGGGTACTGTCACCAGGCCTTCCTTCGCAGTTATCTCTGGGTACAGTCACCAGGCCTTCCCTCCAGGGTTACTCTGGGTACAGTCACCAGGCCTTCCTTCCAGGTACCTCTGGGTACAGTCCGTAGGCCTTCCTTCTGAGGTAACTCTGAGTACAGTCAGGAGGCCTGCCTTCTCAGACACTTCTGGGTACTGTCACCAGGCCTTCCTTCTGAGGTACCTCTGGGTCCATTCATCAGGCCTTCCTTCCTAGGTATGCATGGGCAGAGTCACCAGGCCTTCTTTCTGAGGTACCTCTGGGTATAGTCACCAGGCCTTCCTTCCGAGGTAAGTCTGGGTACAGTCTCTAAGCCTTCCTTCCGAGGTTTGTCTTTGTACAGTTTCCAGGCCTTCCTTCTGAGGTACCTCTGGGTACAGTCACCACGCCTTCCTTCTTAGGTACCTCTGGGTATAGTTACCAGGCCTTCCTTCTCAGGTACGCCTGGGTACTGTCACCAGGCCTTCCTTCCGAGGTACCTCTGGGTACTGTCACCAGGCCTTCCTTCCGAGGTACCTCTGGGTACAGGCACCAGCCATTGCTTCTGAAGTAACTCTGGGTACAGTCACCAGGCCTTGTATCCAAGGTAACTCTGGGTACAGTCAGCGGGACTTCCTTCCGAGGTACTTCTTGGTATAGTCAGTAGGCCTGCCTTCTGAGGTACCTCTGGGTAATGTCTCCTGGGCTTCCTTCTCCAGTACCTTTGGGTACAGTCACCAGGCCTTCATTCTCAGCTACCTCGGGGTACAGTCACCAGGCCTTCGTTCTGAGGTACCTCTGAGTAGAGTCAGCAGGCGTGCCTTCTCAGATGACTCTGGGTACTATCACCAGGCCTCTCTTCCGAGGTAACTCTGGGTACAGATAATCAGACCTTTCTTCCGAGATACCTCTCGGTAGAGTGACCAGGCCTTCCTTCCGAGATAACTCTGGGTACAGTCAGTCGGTCTTCCTTCTGAGCTACATCTGGGTGATGTCACCAGGCCTTCCTTCCGAGGTACCTCTGGGTACAGTCACCAGGCCTTCCCTTCACGGTTACTCTGGCTACACTCACAAGGCCTTCCTTCCGAGGTACCCCAGGGTACAGACACCAAACGTTTCTTCCATGGTAACTCTGGGTACAGTCACCAGACCTGCCTTCCGAGGTACCTCTGTTTACTGTCACCTGTCCTTCCTTCCGAGGTAAGTCTGGGTACAGTCACCAGGATTTCCTTCCGAGGTACCTCTGGGTTAGTCACCAGGCCTTCCTTCCGAGGTACGTCTGGGTACAGTCACCAGGCCTTTATTCTGAGGTACCTCTGGGTACAGTCACCAGGCCTTCCTTCTGAGGTACCTCTGTTACAGTCACCAGGCCTTCCTTCTGAGATACCTGTGGTTACAGTCACCAGACCTTCCTTCTCAGGTTCCTTTGGCTGCAGTCACCAGGCCTTTTTTCCGAGTACCTCTGAGCACAGTCATCAGCCCTTTCTCCCGAAGTACCTCTGGGAATAGTCACCAGGCCTTCCTTCTGAGGTACCTCTGGGTACAGTCAGCAGGCCTTCCTTCTCAGATACCTCTGTGCACAGTCACCAGGGCTTCCTTCTTAGGTACCTCTGAGTACAGTCACCAGCCTTCCTTCTGAGGTACCTTTGGGTACACTTACCAGGTCTTCCTTTTGAGGTACCTCTGTGGACTGTCACCAGGCCTTCCTGCTGAGGCACCTCTGGGTACACTCATTAGACACTCCTATTTAGGTACCTCTGGTACAGTCACCAGGCCTTCCTTCCAAGGTACCTTTGGGTATATTCACCAGAACTTCCTTCCGAGGTACCTCTGGGTACTGTCACCAGGCCTTCCTTCTGAGGTAAGTCTGGGTACAGTCAATAGGCCTTCCTTCTGAGGTACATCTGGGAAATGTCACCAGGCCTTCCTTCCGAGGTATCTCTGGGTACAGTTACCAGGCCTTCATTCTCAGGCACCTCTGGGTACAGTCACCAGGCCTTCCTTCTGAGGTAGCTCTGGGTACTGTCACCAGGCCTTCCTTCTGAGTTACCTCTGCGTATAGTCACCAGGCCTTCCTTCTGAGGTACCTCTGGGTACAGTCACCAGACCTTCCTTCTGAGGTACCTCTGGGTACTGTCACCAGGTTTTCCTTCTGAGGTAACTCTGCGTACTGTCACCAGGCCTTCCTTCCGAGGTAATTCTGTGTTCAGTCAAGAGTCCTTCCTTCCGAGGAACCTCTGGGTACACTCACGAGGCCCTGTATCCGAGGTACGTCTGGGTACAGTCACCAGGCCTTCCTTCTTAGGTACCTCTGGGTACAGTCACCAGGCCTTCCTTCTCAGTTACCTTTGGGTACACTTACCAGTTCTTCCTTCTGAGGTACCTCAGTGGACTGTCACCAGGCCTTCCTTCCAAGCTACCTCTGGGTATAGTCACCAGTCCTTCCTTCCGAGGTAACTCTGGGTACAGTCATCAGACCTTTTTTCCGAGGTAACTGTGGGTACAATCATCAGACCTTTCTTCCGAGATACCTCTGGGTAGAGTGACCAGGCCTTCCTTCCGAGGTACCTCTGAGTACAGTCAGTAGGCCTTCCTTCTGAGGTACCTCTGGGTACAGTTACCAGGCCTTCCTTCTCAGGCACCTCTGGGTACAGTCACCAGGCCTTCCTTCTCAGGCACCTCTGGGTACAGTCACCAAGCCGTCCTTCCCAGTTACGACTGGGTACTGTCACCAGGCCTTCCTTCCGAGGTACCTCAGGGTACAGGCACCAGGCCTCGTATCCAAGGTACCTCTGGGTACAGTCACCAGGCCTTCCTTCTGAGCTACCTCTGGGTACTGTCACCAGGCCTTCCTTCGGAGGTAACTCTGGGTTCAGTCACCAGGCCTTCCCTCCAGGGTTACTCTGGGTACAGTCACCAGGCCTTCCTTCCAGGTACCTCTGGGTACAGTCCGTAGGCCTTCCTTCTGAGGTAACTCTGAGTACAGTCAGGAGGCCTGCCTTCTCAGACACTTCTGGGTACTGTCACCAGGCCTTCCTTCTGAGGTACCTCTGGGTCCAGTCATCAGGCCTTCCTTCCTAGGTATGCATGGGCAGAGTCACCAGGCATTCCTTCTGAGGTACCTCTGGGTATAATCACCAGGCCTTCCTTCCGAGGTACGTCTGGGTACAGTCTCTAAGCCTTCCTTCCGAGGTTTGTCTTTGTACAGTTTCCAGGCCTTCCTTCTGAGGTACCTCTGGGTACAGTCACCACGCCTTCCTTCTTAGGTACCTCTGGGTATAGTTACCAGGCCTTCCTTCTCAGGTATGCCTGGGTACTGTCACCAGGCCTTCCTTCCGAGGTACCTGTGGGTACTGTCACCAGGCCTTCCTTCCGAGGTACCTCTGGGTACAGGCACCAGCCATTGCTTCCGAAGTAACTCTGGGTACAGTCACCAGGCCTTGTATCCAAGGTAACTCTGGGTACAGTCAGCGGGACTTCCTTCCGAGGTACTTCTTGGTATAGTCAGTAGGCCTGCCTTCTGAGGTACCTCTGGGTAATGTCTCCTGGGCTTCCTTCTCCAGTACCTTTGGGTACAGTCACCAGGCCTTCATTCTCAGCTACCTCGGGGTACAGTCACCAGACCTTCGTTCTGAGGTACCACTGAGTAGAGTCAGCAGGCGTGCCTTCTAAGATGACTGTGGGTACTATCACCAGGCCTCTCTTCCGAGGTAACTCTGGGTACAGATAATCAGACCTTTCTTCCGAGATACCTCTCGGTAGAGTGACCAGGCCTTCCTTCCGAGGTACCTCTGGGTAAAGTCAGTAGGCCTTCCTTCCGAGGTCCCTCTGGGTACTGTCACCAGGCCTTTCTTCTGAGGTACGTCTGGGTACAGTCACCAGGCCTTCCTTCCGAGGTACGTCTGGGTACATTTACCAGGCCTTCCTTCTCAGGTTCCTCTGTGTACAGTCACCAGGCCTTCCTTCTGAGCTACCTCTGGGTACTGGCACCAGGCCTTCCTTCGGAGGTAACTCTGGGTTCAGTCACCAGGCCATCCCTCCAGGGTTACTCTGGGTACAGTCACCAGGCCTTCCTTCCAGGTACCTCTGGGTACAGTCCGTAGGCCTTCCTTCTGAGGTAACTCTGAGTACAGTCAGGAGGCCTGCCTTCTCAGACACTTCTGGGTACTGTCACCAGGCCTTCCTTCTGAGGTACCTCTGGGTCCAGTCATCAGGCCTTCCTTCCTAGGTATGCATGGGCAGAGTCACCAGGCCTTCCTTCTGAGGTACCTCTGGGTATAGTCACCAGGCCTTCCTTCCGAGGTACGTCTGGGTACAGTCTCTAAGCCTTCCTTCCGAGGTTTGTCTTTGTACAGTTTCCAGGCCTTCCTTCTGAGGTACCTCTGGGTATAGTCACCAGGCCTTCCTTCCGAGGTACGTCTGGGTACAGTCTCTAAGCCTTCCTTCCGAGGTTTGTCTTTGTACAGTTTCCAGGCCTTCCTTCTGAGGTACCTCTGGGTACTGTCACCAGGCCTTCCTTCCGAGGTACCTCTGGGTACTGTCACCAGGCCTTCCTTCTGAGGTAAGTCTGGGTACAGTCAATAGGCCTTCCTTCTGAGATACATCTGGGAAATGTCACCAGGCCTTCCTTCCGAGGTATCTCTGGGTACAGTTACCAGGCCCTCATTCTCAGGCACCTCTGGGTACAGTCACCAGGCCTTCCTTCTGAGGTAGCTCTGGGTACTGTCACCAGGCCTTCCGTCTGAGTTACCTCTGAGTATAGTCACCAGGCCTTCCTTCTGAGGTACCTCTGGGTACAGTCACCAGACCTTCCTTCTGAGGTACCTCTGGGTACTGTCACCAGGTTTTCCTTCTGAGGTAACTCTGCGTACTGTCACCAGGCCTTCCTTCCGAGGTAATTCTGTGTTCAGTCAAGAGTCCTTCCTTCCGAGGAACCTCTGGGTACACTCACGAGGCCCTGTATCCGAGGTACGTCTGGGTACAGTCACCAGGCCGTCCTTCCGAGGTACCTCTGGGTATAGTCAGTAGGCCTTCCTTCTGAGGTACCTCTGGGTAATGTCTCCAGGGATTCTATCTCCAGTACTTCTGGGTACAGTCAACAGGCCTTCATTCTCAGGTACCTCTGGGTAGAGTCACCAGCCCTTCATTCTCAGGTACCTCAGAGTACGGTCTCCAGGCCTTCTTTCCGAGGAACCTCTGGGTACAGTCACCAGACCTTCCTTCTGAGGTACCTCTGGGTATCGTCACCAGGCCTTTCTTCTGAGGTAACTCTGGGTACAGTCAGCAGGCCTTCCTCCTCAAATACCTCTGGGCACAGTCACCAGGCCTTCCTTCTTAGGTACCTCTGGGTACAGTCACCAGGCCTTCCTTCTCAGTTACCTTTGGGTACACTTACCAGGTCTTCCTTCTGAGGTACCTCAGTGGACTGTCACCAGGCCTTCCTTCCAAGCTACCTCTGGGTATAGTCACCAGTCCTTCCTTCCGAGGTAACTCTGGGTACAGTCATCAGACCTTTTTTCCGAGGTAACTGTGGGTACAATCATCAGACCTTTCTTCCGAGATACCTCTGGGTAGAGTGACCAGGCCTTCCTTCCGAGGTACCTCTGAGTACAGTCAGTAGGCCTTTCTTCTGAGGTACCTCTGGGTACAGTTACCAGGCCTTTCTTCTCAGGCACCTCTGGGTACAGTCACCAGGCCTTCCTTCTCAGGCACCTCTGGGTACAGTCACCAAGCCGTCCTTCCCAGTTACGACTGGGTACTGTCACCAGGCCTTCCTTCCGAGGTACCTCAGGGTACAGGCACCAGGTCTCGTATCCAAGGTACCTCTGGGTACAGTCACCAGGCCTTCCTTCCGAGGTACCTCTGAGTACAGTTACCAGGCCTTCATTCTCAGGCACCTCTGTTTACAGTCACCAGGCCTTCCTTCCGAGCTACCTCTGGGTACTGTCACCAGGCCTTCCTTCGCAGTTATCTCTGGGTACAGTCACCAGGCCTTCCCTCCAGGGTTACTCTGGGTACAGTCACCAGGCCTTCCTTCCAGGTACCTCTGGGTACAGTCCGTAGGCCTTCCTTCTGAGGTAACTCTGAGTACAGTCAGGAGGCCTGCCTTCTCAGACACTTCTGGGTACTGTCACCAGGCCTTCCTTCTGAGGTACCTCTGGGTCCATTCATCAGGCCTTCCTTCCTAGGTATGCATGGGCAGAGTCACCAGGCCTTCTTTCTGAGGTACCTCTGGGTATAGTCACCAGGCCTTCCTTCCGAGGTACGTCTGGGTACAGTCTCTAAGCCTTCCTTCCGAGGTTTGTCTTTGTACAGTTTCCAGGCCTTCCTTCTGAGGTACCTCTGGGTACAGTCACCACGCCTTCCTTCTTAGGTACCTCTGGGTATAGTTACCAGGCCTTCCTTCTCAGGTACGCCTGGGTACTGTCACCAGGCCTTCCTTCCGAGGTACCTCTGGGTACTGTCACCAGGCCTTCCTTCCGAGGTACCTCTGGGTACAGGCACCAGCCATTGCTTCTGAAGTAACTCTGGGTACAGTCACCAGGCCTTGTATCCAAGGTAACTCTGGGTACAGTCAGCGGGACTTCCTTCCGAGGTACTTCTTGGTATAGTCAGTAGGCCTGCCTTCTGAGGTACCTCTGGGTAATGTCTCCTGGGCTTCCTTCTCCAGTACCTTTGGGTACAGTCACCAGGCCTTCATTCTCAGCTACCTCGGGGTACAGTCACCAGGCCTTCGTTCTGAGGTACCTCTGAGTAGAGTCAGCAGGCGTGCCTTCTCAGATGACTCTGGGTACTATCACCAGGCCTCTCTTCCGAGGTAACTCTGGGTACAGATAATCAGACCTTTCTTCCGAGATACCTCTCGGTAGAGTGACCAGGCCTTCCTTCCGAGATAACTCTGGGTACAGTCAGTCGGTCTTCCTTCTGAGCTACATCTGGGTGATGTCACCAGGCCTTCCTTCCGAGGTACCTCTGGGTACAGTCACCAGGCCTTCCCTTCACGGTTACTCTGGCTACACTCACAAGGCCTTCCTTCCGAGGTACCCCAGGGTACAGACACCAAACGTTTCTTCCATGGTAACTCTGGGTACAGTCACCAGACCTGCCTTCCGAGGTACCTCTGTTTACTGTCACCTGTCCTTCCTTCCGAGGTAAGTCTGGGTACAGTCACCAGGATTTCCTTCCGAGGTACCTCTGGGTTAGTCACCAGGCCTTCCTTCCGAGGTACGTCTGGGTACAGTCACCAGGCCTTTATTCTGAGGTACCTCTGGGTACAGTCACCAGGCCTTCCTTCTGAGGTACCTCTGTTACAGTCACCAGGCCTTCCTTCTGAGATACCTGTGGTTACAGTCACCAGACCTTCCTTCTCAGGTTCCTTTGGCTGCAGTCACCAGGCCTTTTTTCCGAGTACCTCTGAGCACAGTCATCAGCCATTTCTCCCGAAGTACCTCTGGGAATAGTCACCAGGCCTTCCTTCTGAGGTACCTCTGGGTACAGTCAGCAGGCCTTCCTTCTCAGATACCTCTGGGCACAGTCACCAGGGCTTCCTTCTTAGGTACCTCTGAGTACAGTCACCAGCCTTCCTTCTGAGGTACCTTTGGGTACACTTACCAGGTCTTCCTTTTGAGGTACCTCTGTGGACTGTCACCAGGCCTTCCTGCTGAGGCACCTCTGGGTACACTCATTGGACACTCCTATTTAGGTACCTCTGGTACAGTCACCAGGCCTTCCTTCCAAGGTACCTTTGGGTATATTCACCAGAACTTCCTTCCGAGGTACCTCTGGGTACTGTCACCAGGCCTTCCTTCTGAGGTAAGTCTGGGTACAGTCAATAGGCCTTCCTTCTGAGGTACATCTGGGAAATGTCACCAGGCCTTCCTTCCGAGGTATCTCTGGGTACAGTTACCAGGCCTTCATTGTCAGGCACCTCTGGGTACAGTCACCAGGCCTTCCTTCTGAGGTAGCTCTGGGTACTGTCACCAGGCCTTCCTTCTGAGTTACCTCTGCGTATAGTCACCAGGCCTTCCTTCTGAGGTACCTCTGGGTACAGTCACCAGACCTTCCTTCTGAGGTACCTCTGGGTACTGTCACCAGGTTTTCCTTCTGAGGTAACTCTGCGTACTGTCACCAGGCCTTCCTTCCGAGGTAATTCTGTGTTCAGTCAAGAGTCCTTGCTTCCGAGGAACCTCTGGGTACACTCACGAGGCCCTGTATCCGAGGTACGTCTGGGTACAGTCACCAGGCCGTCCTTTCGAGGTACCTCTGGGTATAGTCAGTAGGCCTTCCTTCTGAGGTACCTCTGGGTATCGTCACCAGGCCTTTCTTCTGAGGTAACTCTGGGTACAGTCAGCAGGCCTTCCTCCTCAAATACCTCTGGGCACAGTCACCAGGCCTTCCTTCTTAGCTACCTCTGGGTACAGTCACCAGGCCTTCCTTCTCAGTTACCTTTGGGTACACTTACCAGTTCTTCCTTCTGAGGTACCTCAGTGGACTGTCACCAGGCCTTCCTTCCAAGCTACCTCTGGGTATAGTCACCAGTCCTTCCTTCCGAGGTAACTCTGGGTACAGTCATCAGACCTTTTTTCCGAGGTAACTGTGGGTACAATCATCAGACCTTTCTTCCGAGATACCTCTGGGTAGAGTGACCAGGCCTTCCTTCCGAGGTACCTCTGAGTACAGTCAGTAGGTCTTCCTTCTGAGGTACCTCTGGGAACAGTTACCAGGCCTTCCTTCTCAGGCACCTCTGGGTACAGTCACCAGGCCTTCCTTCTCAGGCACCTCTGGGTACAGTCACCAAGCCGTCCTTCCCAGTTACGACTGGGTACTGTCACCAGGCCTTCCTTCCGAGGTACCTCAGGGTACAGGCACCAGGCCTTCCTTCCAGGTACCTCTGGGTACAGTCCGTAGGCCTTCCTTCTGAGGTAACTCTGAGTACAGTCAGGAGGCCTGCCTTCTCAGACACTTCTGGGTACTGTCACCAGGCCTTCCTTCTGAGGTATCTCTGGGTATAGTCACCAGGCATTCCTTCCGAGGTACGTCTGGGTACAGTCTCTAAGCCTTCCTTCCGAGGTTTGTCTTTGTACAGTTTCCAGGCCTTCCTTCTGAGGTACCTCTGGGTACAGTCACCACGCCTTCCTTCTTAGGTATCTCTGGGTATAGTTACCAGGCCTTCCTTCTCAGGTAAGCCTGGGTTCTGTCACCAGGCCTTCCTTCCGAGGTACCTCTGGGTACTGTCACCAGGCCTTCCTTCTGAGGTAGCTCTGGGTACAGTCACCAAGCCTTCCTTCCCAGTTACGACTGGGTACTGTCACCAGGCCTTCCTTCCGAGGTACCTCAGGGTACAGGCACCAGGCCTTCCTTCCAGGTACCTCTGGGTACAGTCCGTAGGCCTTCCTTCTGAGGTAACTCTGAGTACAGTCAGGAGGCCTGCCTTCTCAGACACTTCTGGGTACTGTCACCAGGCCTTCCTTCTGAGGTACCTCTGGGTCCAGTCATCAGGCCTTCCTTCCTAGGTATGCATGGGCAGAGTCACCAGGCCTTCCTTCTGAGGTACCTCTGGGTATAGTCACCAGGCCTTCCTTCCGAGGTACGTCTGGGTACAGTCTCTAAGCGTTCCTTCCGAGGTTTGTCTTTGTACAGTTTCCAGGCCTTCCTTCTGAGGTACCTCTGGGTATAGTCACCAGGCCTTCCTTCCGAGGTACGTCTGGGTACAGTCTCTAAGCCTTCCTTCCGAGGTTTGTCTTTTTACAGTTTCCAGGCCTTCCTTCTGAGGTACCTCTGGGTACTGTCACCAGGTTTTCCTTCTGAGGTAACTCTGCGTACTGTCACCAGGCCTTCCTTCCGAGGTAATTCTGTGTTCAGTCAAGAGTCCTTCCTTCCGAGGAACCTCTGGGTACACTCACGAGGCCCTGTATCCGAGGTACGTCTGGGTACAGTCACCAGGTCTTCCTTCCGAGGTACCTCTGGGTATAGTCAGTAGGCCTTCCTTCTGAGGTACCTCTGGGTAATGTCTCCAGGGATTCTATCTCCAGTACTTCTGGGTACAGTCAACAGGCCTTCATTCTCAGGTACCTCTGGGTAGAGTCACCAGCCCTTCATTCTCAGGTACGCCTGGGTACTGTCACCAGGCCTTCCTTCCGAGGTACCTCTGGGTACTGTCACAAGGCCTTCCTTCTGAGGTAGCTCTGGGTACAGTCACCAAACCTTCCTTCCCAGTTACGCCTGGGTACTGTCACCAGGCCTTCCTTCCAAGGTACCTTTGGGTATATTCACCAGAACTTCCTTCCGAGGTACCTCTGGGTACTGTCACCAGGCCTTCCTTCTGAGGTAAGTCTGGGTACAGTCAATAGGCCTTCCTTCTGAGGTACATCTGGGAAATGTCACCAGGCCTTCCTTCCGAGGTATCTCTGGGTACAGTTACCAGGCCTTCATTCTCAGGCACCTCTGGGTACAGTCACCAGGCCTTCCTTCTGAGGTAGCTCTGGGTACTGGCACCAGGCCTTCCTTCTGAGTTACCTCTGCGTATAGTCACCAGGCCTTCCTTCTGAGGTACCTCTGGGTACTGTCACCAGGTTTTCCTTCTGAGGTAACTCTGCGTACTGTCACCAGGCCTTCCTTCCGAGGTAATTCTGTGTTCAGTCAAGAGTCCTTCCTTCCGAGGAACCTCTGGGTACACTCACGAGGCCCTGTATCCGAGGTACGTCTGGGTACAGTCACCAGGCCGTCCTTTCGAGGTACCTCTGGGTATAGTCAGTAGGCCTTCCTTCTGAGGTACCTCTGGGTATCGTCACCAGGCCTTTCTTCTGAGGTAACTCTGGGTACAGTCAGCAGGCCTTCCTCCTCAAATACCTCTGGGCACAGTCACCAGGCCTTCCTTCTTAGGTACCTCTGGGTACAGTCACCAGGCCTTCCTTCTCAGTTACCTTTGGGTACACATACCAGTTCTTCCTTCTGAGGTACCTCAGTGGACTGTCACCAGGCCTTCCTTCCAAGCTACCTCTGGGTATAGTCACCAGTCCTTCCTTCCGAGGTAACTCTGGGTACAGTCATCAGACCTTTTTTCCGAGGTAACTGTGGGTACAATCATCAGACCTTTCTTCCGAGATACCTCTGGGTAGACTGACCAGGCCTTACTTCCGAGGTACCTCTGAGTACAGTCAGTAGGCCTTCCTTCTGAGGTACCTCTGGGTACAGTTACCAGGCCTTCCTTCTCAGGCACCTCTAGGTACAGTCACCAGGCCTTCCTTCTCAGGCACCTCTGGGTACAGTCACCAAGCCGTCCTTCCCAGTTACGACTGGGTACTGTCACCAGGCCTTCCTTCCGAGGTACCTCTGGGTACAGTTACCAGGCCTTCATTCTCAGGCACCTCTGTTTACAGTCACCAGGCCTTCCTTCTGAGGTACCTCTGGGTACTGTCACCAGGTTTTCCTTCTGAGGTAACTCTGCGTACTGTCACCAGGCCTTCCTTCCGAGGTAATTTTGTGTTCAGTCAAGAGTCCTTCCTTCCGAGGAACCTCTGGGTACACTCACGAGGCCCTGTATCCGAGGTACGTCTGGGTACAGTCACCAGGCCTTCCTTCTTAGGTACCTCTGGGTACAGTCACCAGGCCTTCCTTCTCAGTTACCTTTGGGTACACTTACCAGTTCTTCCTTCTGAGGTACCTCAGTGGACTGTCACCAGGCCTTCCTTCCAAGCTACCTCTGGGTATAGTCACCAGTCCTTCCTTCCGAGGTAACTCTGGGTACAGTCATCAGACCTTTTTTCCGAGGTAACTGTGGGTACAATCATCAGACCTTTCTTCCGAGATACCTCTGGGTAGAGTGACCAGGCCTTCCTTCCGAGGTACCTCTGAGTACAGTCAGTAGGCCTTCCTTCTGAGGTACCTCTGGGTACAGTTACCAGGCCTTCCTTCTCAGGCACCTCTGGGTACAGTCACCAGGCCTTCCTTCTCAGGCACCTCTGGGTACAGTCACCAAGCCGTCCTTCCCAGTTACGACTGGGTACTGTCACCAGGCCTTCCTTCCGAGGTACCTCAGGGTACAGGCACCAGGCCTCGTATCCAAGGTATCTCTGGGTACAGTCACCAGGCCTTCCTTCTGAGCTACCTCTGGGTACTGTCACCAGGCCTTCCTTCGGAGGTAACTCTGGGTTCAGTCACCAGGCCTTCCCTCCAGGGTTACTCTGGGTACAGTCACCAGGCCTTCCTTCCAGGTACCTCTGGGTACAGTCCGTAGGCCTTCCTTCTGAGGTAACTCTGAGTACAGTCAGGAGGCCTGCCTTCTCAGACACTTCTGGGTACTGTCACCAGGCCTTCCTTCTGAGGTACCTCTGGGTCCAGTCATCAGGCCTTCCTTCCTAGGTATGCATGGGCAGAGTCACCAGGCATTCCTTCTGAGGTACCTCTGGGTATAATCACCAGGCCTTCCTTCCGAGGTACGTCTGGGTACAGTCTCTAAGCCTTCCTTCCGAGGTTTGTCTTTGTACAGTTTCCAGGCCTTCCTTCTGAGGTACCTCTGGGTACAGTCACCACGCCTTCCTTCTTAGGTACCTCTGGGTATAGTTACCAGGCCTTCCTTCTCAGGTATGCCTGGGTACTGTCACCAGGCCTTCCTTCCGAGGTACCTCTGGGTACTGTCACCAGGCCTTCCTTCCGAGGTACCTCTGGGTACAGGCACCAGCCATTGCTTCCGAAGTAACTCTGGGTACAGTCACCAGGCCTTGTATCCAAGGTAACTCTGGGTACAGTCAGCGGGACTTCCTTCCGAGGTACTTCTTGGTATAGTCAGTAGGCCTGCCTTCTGAGGTACCTCTGGGTAATGTCTCCTGGGCTTCCTTCTCCAGTACCTTTGGGTACAGTCACCAGGCCTTCATTCTCAGCTACCTCGGGGTACAGTCACCAGACCTTCGTTCTGAGGTACCACTGAGTAGAGTCAGCAGGCGTGCCTTCTAAGATGACTGTGGGTACTATCACCAGGCCTCTCTTCCGAGGTAACTCTGGGTACAGATAATCAGACCTTTCTTCCGAGATACCTCTCGGTAGAGTGACCAGGCCTTCCTTCCGCGGTACCTCTGGGTACAGTCAGTAGGCCTTCCTTCCGAGGTCCCTCTGGGTACTGTCACCAGGCCTTTCTTCTGAGGTACGTCTGGGTACAGTCACCAGGCCTTCCTTCCGAGGTACGTCTGGGTACAGTTACCAGGCCTTCCTTCTCAGGTTCCTCTGTGTACAGTCACCAGGCCTTCCTTCTGAGCTACCTCTGGGTACTGTCACCAGGCCTTCCTTCGGAGGTAACTCTGGGTTCAGTCACCAGGCCATCCCTCCAGGGTTACTCTGGGTACAGTCACCAGGCCTTCCTTCCAGGTACCTCTGGGTACAGTCCGTAGGCCTTCCTTCTGAGGTAACTCTGAGTACAGTCAGGAGGCCTGCCTTCTCAGACACTTCTGGGTACTGTCACCAGGCCTTCCTTCTGAGGTACCTCTGGGTCCAGTCATCAGGCCTTCCTTCCTAGGTATGCATGGGCAGAGTCACCAGGCCTTCCTTCTGAGGTACCTCTGGGTATAGTCACCAGGCCTTCCTTCCGAGGTACGTCTGGGTACAGTCTCTAAGCCTTCCTTCCGAGGTTTGTCTTTGTACAGTTTCCAGGCCTTCCTTCTGAGGTACCTCTGGGTACTGTCACCAGGTTTTCCTTCTGAGGTAACTCTGCGTACTGTCACCAGGCCTTCCTTCCGAGGTAATTCTGTGTTCAGTCAAGAGTCCTTCCTTCCGAGGAACCTCTGGGTACACTCACGAGGCCCTGTATCCGAGGTACGTCTGGGTACAGTCACCAGGCCATCCTTCCGAGGTACCTCTGGGTATAGTCAGTAGGCCTTCCTTCTGAGGTACCTCTGGGTAATGTCTCCAGGGATTCTATCTCCAGTACTTCTGGGTACAGTCAACAGGCCTTCATTCTCAGGTACCTCTGGGTAGAGTCACCAGCCCTTCATTCTCAGGTACCTCAGAGTACGGTCTCCAGGACTTCTTTCCGAGGAACCTCTGGGTACAGTCACCAGACCTTCCTTCTGAGGTACCTCTGGGTATCGTCACCAGGCCTTTCTTCTGAGGTAACTCTGGGTACAGTCAGCAGGCCTTCCTCCTCAAATACCTCTGGGCACAGTCACCAGGCCTTCCTTCTTAGGTACCTCTGGGTACAGTCACCAGGCCTTCCTTCTCAGTTACCTTTGGGTACACTTACCAGGTCTTCCTTCTGAGGTACCTCAGTGGACTGTCACTAGGCCTTCCTTCCAAGCTACCTCTGGGTATAGTCACCAGTCCTTCCTTCCGAGGTAACTCTGGGTACAGTCATCAGACCTTTTTTCCGAGGTAACTGTGGGTACAATCATCAGACCTTTCTTCCGAGATACCTCTGGGTAGAGTGACCAGGCCTTCCTTCCGAGGTACCTCTGAGTACAGTCAGTAGGCCTTCCTTCTGAGGTACCTCTGGGTACAGTTACCAGGCCTTCCTTCTCAGGCACCTCTAGGTACAGTCACCAGGCCTTCCTTCTCAGGCACCTCTGGGTACAGTCACCAAGCCGTCCTTCCCAGTTACGACTGGGTACTGTCACCAGGCCTTCCTTCCGAGGTACCTCTGGGTACAGTTACCAGGCCTTCATTCTCAGGCACCTCTGTTTACAGTCACCAGGCCTTCCTTCTGAGGTACCTCTGGGTACTGTCACCAGGTTTTCCTTCTGAGGTAACTCTGCGTACTGTCACCAGGCCTTCCTTCCGAGGTAATTCTGTGTTCAGTCAAGAGTCCTTCCTTCCGAGGAACCTCTGGGTACACTCACGAGGCCCTGTATCCGAGGTACGTCTGGGTACAGTCACCAAGGCTTCCTTCTTAGGTACCTCTGGGTACAGTCACCAGGCCTTCCTTCTCAGTTACCTTTGGGTACACTTACCAGTTCTTCCTTCTGAGGTACCTCAGTGGACTGTCACCAGGCCTTCCTTCCAAGCTACCTCTGGGTATAGTCACCAGTCCTTCCTTCCGAGGTAACTCTGGGTACAGTCATCAGACCTTTTTTCCGAGGTAACTGTGGGTACAATCATCAGACCTTTCTTCCGAGATACCTCTGGGTAGAGTGACCAGGCCTTCCTTCCGAGGTACCTCTGAGTACAGTCAGTAGGCCTTCCTTCTGAGGTACCTCTGGGTACAGTTACCAGGCCTTCCTTCTCAGGCACCTCTGGGTACAGTCACCAGGCCTTCCTTCTCAGGCACCTCTGGGTACAGTCACCAAGCCGTCCTTCCCAGTTACGACTGGGTACTGTCACCAGGCCTTCCTTCCGAGGTACCTCAGGGTACCGGCACCAGGCCTCGTATCCAAGGTACCTCTGGGTACAGTCACCAGGCCTTCCTTCTGAGCTACCTCTGGGTACTGTCACCAGGCCTTCCTTCGGAGGTAACTCTGGGTTCAGTCACCAGGCCTTCCCTCCAGGGTTACTCTGGGTACAGTCACCAGGCCTTCCTTCCAGGTACCTCTGGGTACAGTCCGTAGGCCTTCCTTCTGAGGTAACTCTGAGTACAGTCAGGAGGCCTGCCTTCTCAGACACTTCTGGGTACTGTCACCAGGCCTTCCTTCTGAGGTACCTCTGGGTCCAGTCATCAGGCCTTCCTTCCTAGGTATGCATGGGCAGAGTCACCAGGCCTTCCTTCTGAGGTACCTCTGGGTATAATCACCAGGCCTTCCTTCCGAGGTACGTCTGGGTACAGTCTCTAAGCCTTCCTTCCGAGGTTTGTCTTTGTACAGTTTCCAGGCCTTCCTTCTGAGGTACCTCTGGGTACAGTCACCACGCCTTCCTTCTTAGGTACCTCTGGGTATAGTTACCAGGCCTTCCTTCTCAGGTATGCCTGGGTACTGTCACCAGGCCTTCCTTCCGAGGTACCTGTGGGTACTGTCACCAGGCCTTCCTTCCGAGGTACCTCTGGGTACAGGCACCAGCCATTGCTTCCGAAGTAACTCTGGGTACAGTCACCAGGCCTTGTATCCAAGGTAACTCTGGGTACAGTCAGCGGGACTTCCTTCCGAGGTACTTCTTGGTATAGTCAGTAGGCCTGCCTTCTGAGGTACCTCTGGGTAATGTCTCCTGGGCTTCCTTCTCCAGTACCTTTGGGTACAGTCACCAGGCCTTCATTCTCAGCTACCTCGGGGTACAGTCACCAGACCTTCGTTCTGAGGTACCACTGAGTAGAGTCAGCAGGCGTGCCTTCTAAGATGACTGTGGGTACTATCACCAGGCCTCTCTTCCGAGGTAACTCTGGGTACAGATAATCAGACCTTTCTTCCGAGATACCTCTCGGTAGAGTGACCAGGCCTTCCTTCCGCGGTACCTCTGGGTACAGTCAGTAGGCCTTCCTTCCGAGGTCCCTCTGGGTACTGTCACCAGGCCTTTCTTCTGAGGTACGTCTGGGTACAGTCACCAGGCCTTCCTTCCGAGGTACGTCTGGGTACAGTTACCAGGCCTTCCTTCTCAGGTTCCTCTGTGTACAGTCACCAGGCCTTCCTTCTGAGCTACCTCTGGGTACTGTCACCAGGCCTTCCTTCGGAGGTAACTCTGGGTTCAGTCACCAGGCCATCCCTCCAGGGTTACTCTGGGTACAGTCACCAGGCCTTCCTTCCAGGTACCTCTGGGTACAGTCCGTAGGCCTTCCTTCTGAGGTAACTCTGAGTACAGTCAGGAGGCCTGCCTTCTCAGACACTTCTGGGTACTGTCACCAGGCCTTCCTTCTGAGGTACCTCTGGGTCCAGTCATCAGGCCTTCCTTCCTAGGTATGCATGGGCAGAGTCACCAGGCCTTCCTTCTGAGGTACCTCTGGGTATAGTCACCAGGCCTTCCTTCCGAGGTACGTCTGGGTACAGTCTCTAAGCCTTCCTTCCGAGGTTTGTCTTTGTACAGTTTCCAGGCCTTCCTTCTGAGGTACCTCTGGGTACTGTCACCAGGTTTTCCTTCTGAGGTAACTCTGCGTACTGTCACCAGGCCTTCCTTCCGAGGTAATTCTGTGTTCAGTCAAGAGTCCTTCCTTCCGAGGAACCTCTGGGTACACTCACGAGGCCCTGTATCCGAGGTACGTCTGGGTACAGTCACCAGGCCTTCCTTCCGAGGTACCTCTGGGTATAGTCAGTAGGCCTTCCTTCTGAGGTACCTCTGGGTAATGTCTCCAGGGATTCTATCTCCAGTACTTCTGGGTACAGTCAACAGGCCTTCATTCTCAGGTACCTCTGGGTAGAGTCACCAGCCCTTCATTCTCAGGTACCTCAGAGTACGGTCTCCAGGCCTTCTTTCCGAGGAACCTCTGGGTACAGTCACCAGACCTTCCTTCTGAGGTACCTCTGGGTATCGTCACCAGGCCTTTCTTCTGAGGTAACTCTGGGTACAGTCAGCAGGCCTTCCTCCTCAAATACCTCTGGGCACAGTCACCAGGCCTTCCTTCTTAGGTACCTCTGGGTACAGTCACCAGGCCTTCCTTCTCAGTTACCTTTGGGTACACTTACCAGGTCTTCCTTCTGAGGTACCTCAGTGGACTGTCACCAGGCCTTCCTTCCAAGCTACCTCTGGGTATAGTCACCAGTCCTTCCTTCCGAGGTAACTCTGGGTACAGTCATCAGACCTTTTTTCCGAGGTAACTGTGGGTACAATCATCAGACCTTTCTTCCGAGATACCACTGGGTAGAGTGACCAGGTCTTCCTTCCGAGGTACCTCTGAGTACAGTCAGTAGGCCTTCCTTGTGAGGTACCTCTGGGTACAGTTACCAGGCCTTCCTTCTCAGGCACCTCTAAGTACAGTCACCAGGCCTTCCTTCTCAGGCACCTCTGGGTACAGTCACCAAGCCGTCCTTCCCAGTTACGACTGGGTACTGTCACCAGGCCTTCCTTCCGAGGTACCTCAGGGTACAGGCACCAGGCCTCGTATCCAAGGTACCTCTGGGTACAGTCACCAGGCCTTCCTTCCGAGGTACCTCTGGGTACAGTTACCAGGCCTTCATTCTCAGGCACCTCTGTTTACAGTCACCAGGCCTTCCTTCCGAGCTACCTCTGGGTACTGTCACCAGGCCGTCCTTCGCAGTTATCTCTGGGTACAGTCACCAGGCCTTCCCTCCAGGGTTACTCTGGGTACAGTCACCAGGCCTTCCTTCCAGGTACCTCTGGGTACAGTCCGTAGGCCTTCCTTCTGAGGTAACTCTGAGTACAGTCAGGAGGCCTGCCTTCTCAGACACTTCTGGGTACTGTCACCAGGCCTTCCTTCTGAGGTACCTCTGGGTCCAGTCATCAGGCCTTCCTTCCTAGGTATGCATGGGCAGAGTCACCAGGCCTTCCTTCTGAGGTACCTCTGGGTATAGTCACCAGGCCTTCCTTTCGAGGTACGTCTGGGTACAGTCTCTAAGCCTTCCTTCCGAGGTTTGTCTTTGTACAGTTTCCAGGCCTTCCTTCTGAGGTACCTCTGGGTACAGTCACCACGCCTTCCTTCTTAGGTACCTCTGGGTATAGTTACCAGGCCTTCCTTCTCAGGTACGCCTGGGTACTGTCACCAGGCCTTCCTTCCGAGGTACCTCTGGGTACAGGCACCAGCCATTGCTTCCGAAGTAACTCTGGGTACAGTCACCAGGCCTTGTATCCAAGGTAACTCTGGGTACAGTCAGCGGGACTTCCTTCCGAGGTACTTCTTGGTATAGTCAGTAGGCCTGCCTTCTGAGGTACCTCTGGGTAATGTCTCCTGGGCTTCCTTCTCCAGTACCTTTGGGTACAGTCACCAGGCCTTCATTCTCAGATACCTCGGGGTACAGTCACCAGGCCTTCGTTCTGAGGTACCTCTGAGTAGAGTCAGCAGGCGTGCCTTCTCAGATGACTCTGGGTACTATCACCAGGCCTCTCTTTCGAGGTAACTCTGGGTACAGATAATCAAACCTTTCTTCCGAGATAACTCTCGGTAGAGTGACCAGGCCTTTCTTCCGAGATAAATCTGGGTACAGTCAGTCGGTCTTCCTTCTGAGGTACATCTGGGTGATGTCACCAGGCCTTCCTTCCGAGGTACCTCTGGGTACAGTCACCAGGCCTTCCCTTCACGGTTACTCTGGCCACACTCACAAGGCCTTCCTTCCGAGGTACCCCAGGGTACAGACACCAAAGGTTTCTTCCATGGTAACTCTGGGTACAGTCACCAGACCTGCCTTCCGAGGTACCTCTGTTTACTGTCACCTGTCCTTCCTTCCGAGGTAAGTCTGGGTACAGTCACCAGGATTTCCTTCCGAGGTACCTCTGGGTTAGTCACCAGGCCTTCCATCCGAGGTACGTCTGGGTACAGTCACCAGGCCTTTATTCTGAGGTACCTCTGGGTACAGTCACCAGGCCTTCCTTCTGAGGTACCTCTGTTACAGTCACCAGGCCTTCCTTCTGAGATACCTGTGGTTACAGTCACCAGACCTTCCTTCTCAGGTTCCTTTGGCTGCAGTCACCAGGCCTTTTTTCCGAGTACCTCTGAGTACAGTCATCAGCCCTTTCTCCCGAAGTACCTCTGGGAATAGTCACCAGGCCTTCCTTCTGAGGTACCTCTGGGTACAGTCAGCAGGCCTTCCTTCTCAGATACCTCTGGGCACAGTCACCAGGGCTTCCTTCTTAGGTACCTCTGAGTACAGTCACCAGCCTTTCTTCTGAGGTACCTTTTGGTACACTTACCAGGTCTTCCTTTTGAGGTACCTCTGTGGACTGTCACCAGGCCTTCCTGCTGAGGCACCTCTGGGTACACTCATTAGACACTCCTATTTAGGTACCTCTGGTACAGTCACCAGGCCTTCCTTCCAAGGTACCTTTGGGTATATTCACCAGAACTTCCTTCCGAGGTACCTCTGGGTACTGTCACCAGGCCTTCCTTCTGAGGTAAGTCTGGGTACAGTCAATAGGCCTTCCTTCTGAGGTACATCTGGGAAATGTCACCAGGCCTTCCTTCCGAGGTATCTCTGGGTACAGTTACCAGGCCTTCATTCTCAGGCACCTCTGGGTACAGGCACCAGGCCTTCCTTCTGAGGTAGCTCTGGGTACTGTCACCAGGCCTTCCTTCTGAGTTACCTCTGCGTATAGTCACCAGGCCTTCCTTCTGAGGTACCTCTGGGTACAGTCACCAGACCTTCCTTCTGAGGTACCTCTGGGTACTGTCACCAGGTTTTCCTTCTGAGGTAACTCTGCGTACTGTCACCAGGCCTTCCTTCCGAGGTAATTCTGTGTTCAGTCAAGAGTCCTTCCTTCCGAGGAAACTCTGGGTACACTCACGAGGCCCTGTATCCGAGGTACGTCTGGGTACAGTCACCAGGCCGTCCTTTCGAGGTACCTCTGGGTATAGTCAGTAGGCCTTCCTTCTGAGGTACCTCTGGGTATCGTCACCAGGCCTTTCTTCTGAGGTAACTCTGGGTACAGTCAGCAGGCCTTCCTCCTCAAATACCTCTGGGCACAGTCACCAGGCCTTCCTTCTTAGGTACCTCTGGGTACAGTCACCAGGCCTTCCTTCTCAGTTACCTTTGGGTACACTTACCAGTTCTTCCTTCTGAGGTACCTCAGTGGACTGTCACCAGGCCTTCCTTCCAAGCTACCTCTGGGTATAGTCACCAGTCCTTCCTTCCGAGGTAACTCTGGGTACAGTCATCAGACCTTTTTTCCGAGGTAACTGTGGGTACAATCATCAGACCTTTCTTCCGAGATACCTCTGGGTAGAGTGACCAGGCCTTCCTTCCGAGGTACCTCTGAGTACAGTCAGTAGGCCTTCCTTCTGAGGTACCTCTGGGTACAGTTACCAGGCCTTCCTTCTCAGGCACCTCTAGGTACAGTCACCAGGCCTTCCTTCTCAGGCACCTCTGGGTACAGTCACCAAGCCGTCCTTCCCAGTTATGACTGGGTACTGTCACCAGGCCTTCCTTCCGAGGTACCTCTGGGTACAGTTACCAGGCCTTCATTCTCAGGCACCTCTGTTTACAGTCACCAGGCCTTCCTTCCGAGCTACCTCTGGGTACTGTCACCAGGCCTTCCCTCCAGTGTTACTCGGGGTACAGTCACCAGGCCTTCCTTCCTGGTACCTCTGGGTACAGTCCGTAGGCCTTCCTTCTGAGATAACTCTGAGTACAGTCAGGAGGCCTGCCTTCTCAGACACTTCTGGGTACTGTCACCAGGCCTTCCTTCTGAGGTACCTCTGGGTATAGTCACCAGGCCTTCCTTCCGAGGTACGTCTGGGTACAGTCTCTAAGCCTTCCTTCCGAGGTTTGTCTTTGTACAGTTTCCAGGCCTTCCTTCTGAGGTACCTCTGGGTACAGTCACCACGCCTTCCTTCTTAGGTATCTCTGCGTATAGTTACCAGGCCTTCCTTCTCAGGTAAGCCTGGGTTCTGTCACCAGGCCTTCCTTCCGAGGTACCTCTGGGTACTGTCACCAGGCCTTCCTTCTGAGGTAGCTCTGGGTACAGTCACCAAGCCTTCCTTCCCTGTTACGACTGGGTACTGTCACCAGGCCTTCCTTCCGAGGTACCTCAGGGTACAGGCACCAGGCCTCGTATCCAAGGTACCTCTGGGTACAGTCACCAGGACTTCCTTCCGAGGTACCTCTGGGTACAGTCAGTAGGCCTTCCTTCAGAGGTCCCTCTGGGTACTGTCACCAGGCCTTTCTTCTGAGGTACGTCTGGGTACAGTCACCAGGCCTTCCTTCCGAGGTACGTCTGGGTACAGTTACCAGCCCTTCCTTCTCAGGTTCCTCTGTGTACAGTCACCAGGCCTTCCTTCTGAGCTACCTCTGGGTACTGTCACCAGGCCTTCCTTCGGAGGTAACTCTGGGTTCAGTCACCAGGCCATCCCTCCAGGGTTACTCTGGGTACAGTCACCAGGCCTTCCTTCCAGGTACCTCTGGGTACAGTCCGTAGGCCTTCCTTCTGAGGTAACTCTGAGTACAGTCAGGAGGCCTGCCTTCTCAGACACTTCTGGGTACTGTCACCAGGCCTTCCTTCTGAGGTACCTCTGGGTCCAGTCATCAGGCCTTCCTTCCTAGGTATGCATGGGCAGAGTCACAAGGCCTTCCTTCTGAGGTACCTCTGGGTATAATCACCAGGCCTTCCTTCCGAGGTACGTCTGGGTACAGTCTCTAAGCCTTCCTTCCGAGGTTTGTCTTTGTACAGTTTCCAGGCCTTCCTTCTGAGGTACCTCTGGGTACAGTCACCACGCCTTCCTTCTTAGGTACCTCTGGGTATAGTTACCAGGCCTTCCTTCTCAGGTATGCCTGGGTACTGTCACCAGGCCTTCCTTCCGAGGTACCTCTGGGTACTGTCACCAGGCCTTCCTTCCGAGGTACCTCTGGGTACAGGCACCAGCCATTGCTTCCGAAGTAACTCTGGGTACAGTCACCAGGCCTTGTATCCAAGGTAACTCTGGGTACAGTCAGCGGGACTTCCTTCCGAGGTACTTCTTGGTATAGTCAGTAGGCCTGCCTTCTGAGGTACCTCTGGGTAATGTCTCCTGGGCTTCCTTCTCCAGTACCTTTGGGTACAGTCACCAGGCCTTCATTCACAGGTACCTCGGGGTACAGTCACCAGACCTTCGTTCTGAGGTACCACTGAGTAGAGTCAGCAGGCGTGCCTTCTCAGATGACTCTGGGTACTATCACCAGGCCTCTCTTCCGAGGTAACTCTGGGTACAGATAATCAAACCTTTCTTCCGAGATACCTCTCGGTAGACTGACCAGGCCTTCCTTCCGAGGTACCTCTGGGTACAGTCAGTAGGCCTTCCTTCCGAGGTCCTTCTGGGTATTGTCACCAGGCCTTTCTTCTGAGGTACGTCTTGGTACAGTCACGAGGCCTTCCTTCTGAGCTACCTCTGGGTACTGTCACCAGGCCTTCCTTCGGAGGTAACTCTGGGTTCAGTCACCAGGCCTTCCCTCCAGGGTTACTCTGGGTACAGTCACCAGGCCTTCCTTCCAGGTACCTCTGGGTACAGTCCGTAGGCCTTCCTTCTGAGGTAACTCTGAGTACAGTCAGGAGCCCTGCCTTCTCAGACACTTCTGGGTACTGTCAGCAGGCCTTCCTTCTGAGGTACCTCTGGGTCCAGTCATCAGGCCTTCCTTCCTAGGTATGCATGGGCAGAGTCACCAGGCCTTCCTTCTGAGGTACCTCTGGGTATAGTCACCAGGCCTTCCTTCCGAGGTACGTCTGGGTACAGTCTCTAAGCCTTCCTTCCGAGGTTTGTCTTTGTACAGTTTCCAGGCCTTCCTTCTGAGGTACCTCTGGGTACTGTCACCAGGTTTTCCTTCTGAGGTAACTCTGCGTACTGTCACCAGGCCTTCCTTCCGAGGTAATTCTGTGTTCAGTCAAGAGTCCTTCCTTCCGAGGAACCTCTGGGTACACTCACGAGGCCCTGTATCCGAGGTACGTCTGGGTACAGTCACCAGGCCTTCCTTCCGAGGTACCTCTGGGTATAGTCAGTAGGCCTTCCTTCTGAGGTACCTCTGGGTAATGTCTCCAGGGATTCTATCTCCAGTACTTCTGGGTACAGTCAACAGGCCTTCATTCTCAGGTACCTCTGGGTAGAGTCACCAGCCCTTCATTCTCAGGTACCTCAGAGTACGGTCTCCAGGCCTTCTTTCCGAGGAACCTCTGGGTACAGTCACCAGACCTTCCTTCTGAGGTACCTCTGGGTATCGTCACCAGGCCTTTCTTCTGAGGTAACTCTGGGTACAGTCAGCAGGCCTTCCTCCTCAAATACCTCTGGGCACAGTCACCAGGCCTTCCTTCTTAGGTACCTCTGGGTACAGTCACCAGGCCTTCCTTCTCAGTTACCTTTGGGTACACTTACCAGGTCTTTCTTCTGAGGTACCTCAGTGGACTGTCACCAGGCCTTCCTTCCAAGCTACCTCTGGGTATAGTCACCAGTCCTTCCTTCCAAGGTAACTCTGGGTACAGTCATCAGACCTTTTTTCCGAGGTAACTGTGGGTACAATCATCAGACCTTTCTTTCGAGATACCTCTGGGTAGAGTGACCAGGCCTTCCTTCCGAGGTACCTCTGAGTACAGTCAGTAGGCCTTCCTTGTGAGGTACCTCTGGGTACAGTTACCAGGCCTTCCTTCTCAGGCACCTCTAGGTACAGTCACCGGGCCTTCCTTCTCAGGCACCTCTGGGTATAGTCACCAGGCCTTCCTTTCGAGGTACATCTGGGTACAGTCTCTAAGCCTTCCTTCCGAGGTTTGTCTTTGTACAGTTTCCAGGCCTTCCTTCTGAGGTACCTCTGGGTACAGTCACCACGCCTTCCTTCTTAGGTACCTCTGGGTATAGTTACCAGGCCTTCCTTCTCAGGTACGCCTGGGTACTGTCACCAGCCCTTCCTTCCGAGGTACCTCTGGGTACAGGCACCAGCCATTGCTTCCGAAGTAACTCTGGGTACAGTCACCAGGCCTTGTATCCAAGGTAACTCTGGGTACAGTCAGCGGGACTTCCTTCCGAGGTACTTCTTGGTATAGTCAGTAGGCCTGCCTTCTGAGGTACCTCTGGGTAATGTCTCCTGGGCTTCCTTCTCCAGTACCTTTGGGTACAGTCACCAGGCCTTCATTCTCAGATACCTCGGGGTACAGTCACCAGGCCTTCGTTCTGAGGTACCTCTGAGTAGAGTCAGCAGGCGTGCCTTCTCAGATGACTCTGGGTACTATCACCAGGCCTCTCTTCCGAGGTAACTCTGGGTACAGATAATCAGACCTTTCTTCCGAGATACCTCTCGGTAGAGTGACCAGGCCTTCCTTCCGAGATAACTCTGGGTACAGTCAGTCGGTCTTCCTTCTGAGCTACATCTGGGTGATGTCACCAGGCCTTCCTTCCGAGGTACCTCTGGGTACAGTCACCAGGCCTTCCCTTCACGGTTACTCTGGCTACACTCACAAGGCCTTCCTTCCGAGGTACCCCAGGGTACAGACACCAAAGGTTTCTTCCATGGTAACTCTGGGTACAGTCACCAGACCTGCCTTCCGAGGTACCTCTGTTTACTGTCACCTGTCCTTCCTTCCGAGGTAAGTCTGGGTACAGTCACCAGGATTTCCTTCCGAGGTACCTCTGGGTTAGTCACCAGGCCTTCCTTCCGAGGTACGTCTGGGTACAGTCACCAGGCCTTTATTCTGAGGTACCTCTGGGTACAGTCACCAGGCCTTCCTTCTGAGGTACCTCTGTTACAGTCACCAGGCCTTCCTTCTGAGATACCTGTGGTTACAGTCACCAGACCTTCCTTCTCAGGTTCCTTTGGCTGCAGTCACCAGGCCTTTTTTCCGAGTACCTCTGAGTACAGTCATCAGCCCTTTCTCCCGAAGTACCTCTGGGAATAGTCACCAGGCCTTCCTTCTGAGGTACCTCTGGGTACAGTCAGCAGGCCTTCCTTCTCAGATACCTCTGGGCACAGTCACCAGGGCTTCCTTCTTAGGTACCTCTGAGTACAGTCACCAGCCTTTCTTCTGAGGTACCTTTTGGTACACTTACCAGGTCTTCCTTTTGAGGTACCTCTGTGGACTGTCACCAGGCCTTCCTGCTGAGGCACCTCTGGGTACACTCATTAGACACTCCTATTTAGGTACCTCTGGGTACAGTCACCAGGCCTTCCTTCCAAGGTACCTTTGGGTATATTCACCAGAACTTCCTTCTGAGGTACCTCTGGGTACTGTCACCAGGCCTTCCTTCTGAGGTAAGTCTGGGTACAGTCAATAGGCCTTCCTTCTGAGGTACATCTGGGAAATGTCACCAGGCCTTCCTTCCGAGGTATCTCTGGGTACAGTTACCAGGCCTTCATTCTCAGGCACCTCTGGGTACAGGCACCAGGCCTTCCTTCTGCGGTAGCTCTGGGTACTGTCACCAGGCCTTCCTTCTGAGTTACCTCTGCGTATAGTCACCAGGCCTTCCTTCTGAGGTACCTCTGGGTACAGTCACCAGACCTTCCTTCTGAGGTACCTCTGGGTACTGTCACCAGGTTTTCCTTCTGAGGTAACTCTGCGTACTGTCACCAGGCCTTCCTTCCGAGGTAATTCTGTGTTCAGTCAAGAGTCCTTCCTTCCGAGGAAACTCTGGGTACACTCACGAGGCCCTGTATCCGAGGTACGTCTGGGTACAGTCACCAGGCCGTCCTTTCGAGGTACCTCTGGGTATAGTCAGTAGGCCTTCCTTCTGAGGTACCTCTGGGTATCGTCACCAGGCCTTTCTTCTGAGGTAACTCTGGGTACAGTCAGCAGGCCTTCCTCCTCAAATACCTCTGGGCACAGTCACCAGGCCTTCCTTCTTAGGTACCTCTGGGTACAGTCACCAGGCCTTCCTTCTCAGTTACCTTTGGGTACACTTACCAGTTCTTCCTTCTGAGGTACCTCAGTGGACTGTCACCAGGCCTTCCTTCCAAGCTACCTCTGGGTATAGTCACCAGTCCTTCCTTCCGAGGTAACTCTGGGTACAGTCATCAGACCTTTTTTCCGAGGTAACTGTGGGTACAATCATCAGACCTTTCTTCCGAGATACCTCTGGGTAGAGTGACCAGGCCTTCCTTCCGAGGTACCTCTGAGTACAGTCAGTAGGCCTTCCTTCTGAGGTACCTCTGGGTACAGTTACCAGGCCTTCCTTCTCAGGCACCTCTAGGTACAGTCACCAGGCCTTCCTTCTCAGGCACCTCTGGGTACAGTCACCAAGCCGTCCTTCCCAGTTATGACTGGGTACTGTCACCAGGCCTTCCTTCCGAGGTACCTCTGGGTACAGTTACCAGGCCTTCATTCTCAGGCACCTCTGTTTACAGTCACCAGGCCTTCCTTCCGAGCTACCTCTGGGTACTGTCACCAGGCCTTCCTTCGCAGTTATCTCTGGGTACAGTCACCAGGCCTTCCCTCCAGGGTTACTCGGGGTACAGTCACCAGGCCTTCCTTCCAGGTACCTCTGGGTACAGTCCGTAGGCCTTCCTTCTGAGATAACTCTGAGTACAGTCAGGAGGCCTGCCTTCTCAGACACTTCTGGGTACTGTCACCAGGCCTTCCTTCTGAGGTACCTCTGGGTATAGTCACCAGGCCTTCCTTCCGAGGTACGTCTGGGTACAGTCTCTAAGCCTTCCTTCCGAGGTTTGTCTTTGTACAGTTTCCAGGCCTTCCTTCTGAGGTACCTCTGGGTACAGTCACCACGCCTTCCTTCTTAGGTATCTCTGCGTATAGTTACCAGGCCTTCCTTCTCAGGTAAGCCTGGGTTCTGTCACCAGGCCTTCCTTCCGAGGTACCTCTGGGTACTGTCACCAGGCCTTCCTTCTGAGGTAGCTCTGGGTACAGTCACCAAGCCTTCCTTCCCTGTTACGACTGGGTACTGTCACCAGGCCTTCCTTCCGAGGTACCTCAGGGTACAGGCACCAGGCCTCGTATCCAAGGTACCTCTGGGTACAGTCACCAGGACTTCCTTCCGAGGTACCTCTGGGTACAGTCAGTAGGCCTTCCTTCCGAGGTCCCTCTGGGTACTGTCACCAGGCCTTTCTTCTGAGGTACGTCTGGGTACAGTCACCAGGCCTTCCTTCCGAGGTACGTCTGGGTACAGTTACCAGCCCTTCCTTCTCAGGTTCCTCTGTGTACAGTCACCAGGCCTTCCTTCTGAGCTACCTCTGGGTACTGTCACCAGGCCTTCCTTCGGAGGTAACTCTGGGTTCAGTCACCAGGCCATCCCTCCAGGGTTACTCTGGGTACAGTCACCAGGCCTTCCTTCCAGGTACCTCTGGGTACAGTCCGTAGGCCTTCCTTCTGAGGTAACTCTGAGTACAGTCAGGAGGCCTGCCTTCTCAGACACTTCTGGGTACTGTCACCAGGCCTTCCTTCTGAGGTACCTCTGGGTCCAGTCATCAGGCCTTCCTTCCTAGGTATGCATGGGCAGAGTCACAAGGCCTTCCTTCTGAGGTACCTCTGGGTATAATCACCAGGCCTTCCTTCCGAGGTACGTCTGGGTACAGTCTCTAAGCCTTCCTTCCGAGGTTTGTCTTTGTACAGTTTCCAGGCCTTCCTTCTGAGGTACCTCTGGGTACAGTCACCACGCCTTCCTTCTTAGGTACCTCTGGGTATAGTTACCAGGCCTTCCTTCTCAGGTACGCGTGGGTACTGTCACCAGGCCTTCGTTCTGAGGTACCACTGAGTAGTGTCAGCAGGCGTGCCTTCTCAGATGACTCTGGGTACTATCACCAGGCCTCTCTTCCGAGGTAACTCTGGGTACAGATAATCAAACCTTTCTTCCGAGATACCTCTCGGTAGAGTGACCAGGCCTTCCTTCCGAGGTACCTCTGGGTACAGTCAGTAGGCCTTTCTTCCGAGGTCCTTCTGGGTACTGTCACCAGGCCTTTCTTCTGAGGTACGTCTGGGTACAGTCACGAGGCCTTCCTTCTGAGCTACCTCTGGGTACTGTCACCAGGCCTTCCTTCGGAGGTAACTCTGGGTTCAGTCACCAGGCCTTCCCTCCAGGGTTACTCTGGGTACAGTCACCAGGCCTTCCTTCCAGGTTCCTCTGGGTACAGTCCGTAGGCCTTCCTTCTGAGGTAACTCTGAGTACAGTCAGGAGCCCTGCCTTCTCAGACACTTCTGGGTACTGTCACCAGGCCTTACTTCTGAGGTACCTCTGGGTCCAGTCATCAGGCCTTCCTTCCTAGGTATGCATGGGCAGAGTCACCAGGCCTTCCTTCTGAGGTACCTCTGGGTATAGTCACCAGGCCTTCCTTCCGAGGTACGTCTGGGTACAGTCTCTAAGCCTTCCTTCCGAGGTTTGTCTTTGTACAGTTTCCAGGCCTTCCTTCTGAGGTACCTCTGGGTACTGTCACCAGGTTTTCCTTCTGAGGTAACTCTGCGTACTGTCACCAGACCTTCCTTCCGAGGTAATTCTGTGTTCAGTCAAGAGTCCTTCCTTCCGAGGAACCTCTGGGTACACTCACGAGGCCCTGTATCCGAGGTACGTCTGGGTACAGTCACCAGGCCTTCCTTCCGAGGTACCTCTGGGTATAGTCAGTAGGCCTTCCTTCTGAGGTACCTCTGGGTAATGTCTCCAGGGATTCTATCTCCAGTACTTCTGGGTACAGTCAACAGGCCTTCATTCTCAGGTACCTCTGGGTAGAGTCACCAGCCCTTCATTCTCAGGTACCTCAGAGTACGGTCTCCAGGCCTTCTTTCCGAGGAACCTCTGGGTACAGTCACCAGACCTTCCTTCTGAGGTACCTCTGGGTATCGTCACCAGGCCTTTCTTCTGAGGTAACTCTGGGTACAGTCAGCAGGCCTTCCTCCTCAAATACCTCTGGGCACAGTCACCAGGCCTTCCTTCTTAGGTACCTCTGGGTACAGTCACCAGGCCTTCCTTCTCAGTTACCTTTGGGTACACTTACCAGGTCTTTCTTCTGAGGTACCTCAGTGGACTGTCACCAGGCCTTCCTTCCAAGCTACCTCTGGGTATAGTCACCAGTCCTTCCTTCCAAGGTAACTCTGGGTACAGTCATCAGACCTTTTTTCCGAGGTAACTGTGGGTACAATCATCAGACCTTTCTTCCGAGATACCTCTGGGTAGAGTGACCAGGTCTTCCTTCCGAGGTACCTCTGAGTACAGTCAGTAGGCCTTCCTTGTGAGGTACCTCTGGGTACAGTTACCAGGCCTTCCTTCTCAGGCACCTCTAGGTACAGTCACCGGGCCTTCCTTCTCAGGCACCTCTGGGTATAGTCACCAGGCCTTCCTTTCGAGGTACATCTGGGTACAGTCTCTAAGCCTTCCTTCCGAGGTTTGTCTTTGTACAGTTTCCAGGCCTTCCTTCTGAGGTACCTCTGGGTACAGTCACCACGCCTTCCTTCTTAGGTACCTCTGGGTATAGTTACCAGGCCTTCCTTCTCAGGTACGCCTGGGTACTGTCACCAGGCCTTCCTTCCGAGGTACCTCTGGGTACAGGCACCAGCCATTGCTTCCGAAGTAACTCTGGGTACAGTCACCAGGCCTTGTATCCAAGGTAACTCTGGGTACAGTCAGCGGGACTTCCTTCCGAGGTACTTCTTGGTATAGTCAGTAGGCCTGCCTTCTGAGGTACCTCTGGGTAATGTCTCCTGGGCTTCCTTCTCCAGTACCTTTGGGTACAGTCACCAGGCCTTCATTCTCAGATACCTCGGGGTACAGTCACCAGGCCTTCGTTCTGAGGTACCTCTGAGTAGAGTCAGCAGGCGTGCCTTCTCAGATGACTCTGGGTACTATCACCAGGCCTCTCTTCCGAGGTAACTCTGGGTACAGATAATCAGACCTTTCTTCCGAGATACCTCTCGGTAGAGTGACCAGGCCTTCCTTCCGAGATAACTCTGGGTACAGTCAGTCGGTCTTCCTTCTGAGCTACATCTGGGTGATGTCACCAGGCCTTCCTTCCGAGGTACCTCTGGGTACAGTCACCAGGCCTTCCCTTCACGGTTACTCTGGCTACACTCACAAGGCCTTCCTTCCGAGGTACCCCAGGGTACAGACACCAAACGTTTCTTCCATGGTAACTCTGGGTACAGTCACCAGACCTGCCTTCCGAGGTACCTCTGTTTACTGTCACCTGTCCTTCCTTCCGAGGTAAGTCTGGGTACAGTCACCAGGATTTCCTTCCGAGGTACCTCTGGGTTAGTCACCAGGCCTTCCTTCCGAGGTACGTCTGGGTACAGTCACCAGGCCTTTATTCTGAGGTACCTCTGGGTACAGTCACCAGGCCTTCCTTCTGAGGTACCTCTGTTACAGTCACCAGGCCTTCCTTCTGAGATACCTGTGGTTACAGTCACCAGACCTTCCTTCTCAGGTTCCTTTGGCTGCAGTCACCAGGCCTTTTTTCCGAGTACCTCTGAGCACAGTCATCAGCCCTTTCTCCCGAAGTACCTCTGGGAATAGTCACCAGGCCTTCCTTCTGAGGTACCTCTGGGTACAGTCAGCAGGCCTTCCTTCTCAGATACCTCTGGGCACAGTCACCAGGGCTTCCTTCTTAGGTACCTCTGAGTACAGTCACCAGCCTTCCTTCTGAGGTAGCTTTGGGTACACTTACCAGGTCTTCCTTTTGAGGTACATCTGTGGACTGTCACCAGGCCTTCCTGCTGAGGCACCTCTGGGTACACTCATTAGACACTCCTATTTAGGTACCTCTGGGTACAGTCACCACGCCTTCCTTCCAAGGTATCTTTGGGTATATTCACCAGTCCTTCCTTCCGAGGTACCTCTGGGTAATGTCACCAGGCCTTTCTTCTGAGGTAAGTCTGGGTACAGTCAATAGGCCTTCCTTCTGAGGTACATCTGGGAAATGTCACCAGGCCTTCCTTCCGAGGTATCTCTGGGTACAGTTACCAGGCCTTCATTCTCAGGCACCTCTGGGTACAGTCAATAGGCCTTCCTTCTGAGGTAGCTCTGGGTACAGTCACCAGGTCTTCCTTCCTAGTTACCTCTGCGTATAGACATCTGGCCTTCCTTCTGAGGTACCTCTGGGTACAGTCACCAGGGCTTCCTTCCGAGGTACCTCTGGGTACAGTCACCAGGGCTTCCTTCCGAGGTACGACAGTGTACAGTCACCAGGCCTTCCTTCCGAGATACGTCAGTGTGCAGTCACCAGGCCGTCCTTCCCAGGTACCTCTGGGTACAGTCACCGGGCCTTCCTTCCAAAGAACCTCTGGGTACTGTCTCCAGGCCTTCCGTCTGAGGTAACTCTGGGTACAGTCACTGTACCTTTCTTCCGAGGTACCTCTGGGTACTGTCACCAGGCCTTCATTCCGAGGTAAATTTTTGTACTGTCACCTGGCCTTCCTTCCGAGGTACCTCTGGGTACAGTCACTAGGCCTTCCCTCTGAGGTACCTCTGAGTACAGTCAGCAGGCCTGCCTTCTCAGATACCTCTGGGGACTGTCACCAGACCTTCCTTCTGCGGTAGCTCTGGGTAGAGACACCAGGGCTTCCTTCGGAGGTACCTCTGGGTAAGGTCATCAGGGCTTCCTTCCGAGGTATGTATGGGTAGAGTCACCAGGGCTTCCTTCTAAGGTACGTCTGAGTACAGTCACCAGGCCTTCCTTCCGAGGTATCTCTGGGTACAGGCATCAGGCCTTCCCTCCGAAGAACGTCTGGGTACAGTCATCAGGCCTTCGTACCGAGTTACCTCAGGGTACAGTCACCAGGCCCTCCTTCCGAGGAACCTCTGGGTACTGTCACCAGGCCTTTCTTCTGAGGTACGTCTGGGTACAGTCACCAGGCCTTCCTTCCGAGGTACGTCTGGGTACCGTTACCAGGCCTTCCTTCTCAGGTTCCTCTGTGTACAGTCACCAGGCCTTCCTTCCGAGCTACCTGTGGGTACTGTCACCAGGCCTTCCTTCGGAGGTAACTCTGGGTTCAGTCACCAGGCCTTCCCTCCAGGGTTACTCTGGGTACAGTCACCAGGCCTTCCTTCCAGGTACCTCTGGGTACAGTCCGTAGGCCTTCCTTCTGAGGTAACTCTGAGTACAGTCAGGAGGCCTGCCTTCTCAGACACTTCTGGGTACAGTCAGTAGGCCTTCCTTCTGAGGTACATCTGGGAAATGTCACCAGGCCTTCCTTCCGAGGTATCTCTGGGTACAGTTACCAGGCCTTCATTCTCAGGCACCTCTGGGTACAGTCACCAGGCCTTCCTTCTGAGGTAGCTCTGGGTACTGTCACCAGGCCTTCCTTCTGAGTTACCTCTGCGTATAGTCACCAGGCCTTCCTTCTGAGGTACCTCTGGGTACAGTCACCAGACCTTCCTTCTGAGGTACCTCTGGGTACTGTCACCAGGTTTTCCTTCTGAGGTAACTCTGCGTACTGTCACCAGGCCTTCCTTCCGAGGTAATTCTGTGTTCAGTCAAGAGTCCTTCCTTCCGAGGAACCTCTGGGTACACTCACGAGGCCCTGTATCCGAGGTACGTCTGGGTACAGTCACCAGGCCTTCCTTCCGAGGTACCTCTGGGTATAGTCAGTAGGCCTTCCTTCTGAGGTACCTCTGGGTAATGTCTCCAGGGATTCTATCTCCAGTACTTCTGGGTACAGTCAACAGGCCTTCATTCTCAGGTACCTCTGGGTAGAGTCACCAGCCCTTCATTCTCAGGTACCTCAGAGTACGGTCTCCAGGCCTTCTTTCCGAGGAACCTCTGGGTACAGTCACCAGACCTTCCTTCTGAGGTACCTCTGGGTATCGTCACCAGGCCTTTCTTCTGAGGTAACTCTGGGTACAGTCAGCAGGCCTTCCTCCTCAAATACCTCTGGGCACAGTCACCAGGCCTTCCTTCTTAGGTACCTCTGGGTACAGTCACCAGGCCTTCCTTCTCAGTTACCTTTGGGTACACTTACCAGGTCTTCCTTCTGAGGTACCTCAGTGGACTGTCACCAGGCCTTCCTTCCAAGCTACCTCTGGGTATAGTCACCAGTCCTTCCTTCCGAGGTAACTCTGGGTACAGTCATCAGACCTTTTTTCCGAGGTAACTGTGGGTACAATCATCAGACCTTTCTTCCGAGATACCTCTGGGTAGAGTGACCAGGCCTTCCTTCCGAGGTACCTCTGAGTACAGTCAGTAGGCCTTCCTTCTGAGGTACCTCTGGGTACAGTTACCAGGCCTTCCTTCTCAGGCACCTCTGGGTACAGTCACCAGGCCTTCCTTCTCAGGCACCTCTGGGTACAGTCACCAAGCCGTCCTTCCCAGTTACGACTGGGTACTGTCACCAGGCCTTCCTTCTTAGGTACCTCTGGGTACAGTCACCAGGCCTTCCTTCTCAGTTACCTTTGGGTACACTTACCAGGTCTTCCTTCTGAGGTATCTCAGTGGACTGTCACCAGGCCTTCCTTCCAAGCTACCTCTGGGTATAGTCACCAGTCCTTCCTTCCGAGGTAACTCTGGGTACAGTCATCAGACCTTTTTTCCGAGGTAACTGTGGGTACAATCATCAGACCTTTCTTCCGAGATACCTCTGGGTAGAGTGACCAGGCCTTCCTTCCGAGGTACCTCTGAGTACAGTCCGTAGGCCTTCCTTCTGAGGTAACTCTGAGTACAGTCAGGAGGCCTGCCTTCTCAGACACTTCTGGGTACTGTCACCAGGCCTTCCTTCTGAGGTACCTCTGGGTCCAGTCATCAGGCCTTCCTTCCTAGGTATGCATGGGCAGAGTCACCAGGCCTTCCTTCTGAGGTACCTCTGGGTATAGTCACCAGGCCTTCCTTCCGAGGTACGTCTGGGTACAGTCTCTAAGCCTTCCTTCCGAGGTTTGTCTTTGTACAGTTTCCAGGCCTTCCTTCTGAGGTACCTCTGGGTACAGTCACCACGCCTTCCTTCTTAGGTACCTCTGGGTATAGTTACCAGGCCTTCCTTCTCAGGTACGCCTGGGTCCTGTCACCAGGCCTTCCTTCCGAGGTACCTCTGGGTACTGTCACCAGGCCTTCCTTCCGAGGTACCTCTGGGTACAGGCACCAGCCATTGCTTCTGAAGTAACTCTGGGTACAGTCACCAGGCCTTGTATCCAAGGTAACTCTGGGTACAGTCAGCGGGACTTCCTTCCGAGGTACTTCTTGGTATAGTCAGTAGGCCTGCCTTCTGAGGTACCTCTGGGTAATGTCTCCTGGGCTTCCTTCTCCAGTACCTTTGGGTACAGTCACCAGACCTTCATTCTCAGCTACCTCTGGGTACAGTCACCAGGCCTTCGTTCTGAGGTACCTCTGAGTAGAGTCAGCAGGCGTGCCTTCTCAGATGACTCTGGGTACTATCACCAGGCCTCTCTTCCGAGGTAACTCTGGGTACAGATAATCAGACCTTTCTTCCGAGATACCTCTCGGTAGAGTGACCAGGCCTTCCTTCCGAGATAACTCTGGGTACAGTCAGTCGGTCTTCCTTCTGAGCTACATCTGGGTGATGTCACCAGGCCTTCCTTCCGAGGTAACTCTGGGTACAGTCACCAGGCCTTCCCTTCACGGTTACTCTGGCTACACTCACAAGGCCTTCCTTCTGAGGTACCCCAGGGTACAGACACCAAACGTTTCTTCCATGGTAACTCTGGGTACAGTCACCAGACCTGCCTTCCGAGGTACCTCTGTTTACTGTCACCTGTCCTTCCTTCCGAGGTAAGTCTGGGTACAGTCACCAGGATTTCCTTCCGAGGTACCTCTGGGTTAGTCACCAGACCTTCCTTCCGAGGTACGTCTGGGTACAGTCACCAGGCCTTTATTCTGAGGTACCTCTGGGTACAGTCACCAGGCCTTCCTTCTGCGGTACCTCTGTTACAGTCACCAGGCCTTCCTTCTGAGATACCTGTGGTTACAGTCACCAGACCTTCCTTCTCAGGTTCCTTTGGCTGCAGTCACCAGACATTTTTCCGAGTACCTCTGAGCACAGTCATCAGCCCTTTCTCCCGAAGTACCTCTGGGAATAGTCACCAGGCCTTCCTTCTGAGGTACCTCTGGGTACAGTCAGCAGGCCTTCCTTCTCAGATACCTCTGGGCACAGTCACGAGGCCTTCCTTCTTAGGTACCTCTGAGTACAGTCACCAGCCTTCCTTCTGAGGTAGCTTTGGGTACACTTACCAGGTCTTCCTTTTGAGGTACATCTGTGGACTGTCACCAGGCCTTCCTGCTGAGGCACCTCTGGGTACACTCATTAGACACTCCTATTTAGGTACCTCTGGGTACAGTCACCAGGCCTTCCTTCCAAGGTATCTTTGGGTATATTCACCAGTCCTTCCTTCCGAGGTACCTCTGGGTACTGTCACCAGGCCTTCCTTCTGAGGTAAGTCTGGGTACAGTCAGTAGGCCTTCCTTCTGAGGTACATCTGGGAAATGTCACCAGGCCTTCCTTCCGAGGTATCTCTGGGTACAGTTACCAGGCCTTCATTCTCAGGCACCTCTGGGTACAGTCAATAGGCCTTCCTTCTGAGGTAGCTCTGGGTACAGTCACCAGGTCTTCCTTCCTAGTTACCTCTGCGTATAGACATCTGGCCTTCCTTCTGAGGTACCTCTGTGTACAGTCACCAGGGCTTCCTTCCGAGGTACCTCTGGGTACAGTCACCAGGGCTTCCTTCCGAGGTACGACAGTGTACAGTCACCAGGCCTTCCTTCCGAGATACGTCAGTGTGCAGTCACCAGGCCGTCCTTCCCAGGTACCTCTGGGTACAGTCACCGGGCCTTCCTTCCAAAGAACCTCTGGGTACTGTCTCCAGGCCTTCCGTCTGAGGTAACTCTGGGTACAGTCACTGGACCTTTCTTCCGAGGTACCTCTGGGTACTGTCACCAGGCCTTCATTCCGAGGTAAATTTTTGTACTGTCACCTGGCCTTCCTTCCGAGGTACCTCTGGGTACAGTCACTAGGCCTTCCCTCTAAGGAACCTCTGAGTACAGTCAGCAGGCCTGCCTTCTCAGATACCTCTGGGTACTGTCACCAGACATTCCTTCTGCGGTAGCTCTGGGTACAGACACCAGGGCTTCCTTCGGAGGTACCTCTGGGTAAGGTCATCAGGGCTTCCTTCCGAGGTATGTATGGGTAGAGTCACCAGGGCTTCCTTCTAAGGTACGTCTGAGTACAGTCACCAGGCCTTCCTTCCGAGGTATCTCTGGGTACAGGCATCAGGCCTTCCCTCCGAAGAACGTCTGGGTACAGTCATCAGGCCTTCGTACCGAGTTACCTCAGGGTACAGTCACCAGGCCTTCCTTCCGAGGTACCTCTGTGTTCAGTCACCAGTCCTTCCTTCCGAGGAACCTCTGGGTACAGTCACCAGGCCTTCTTTCCGAAGTACCTCTGGGAATAGTCACCAGGCCTTCGGTCTGAGGTACCTCTGGGTACAGTCAGCAGGCCTTCCTTCTCAGATACCTCTGGGCACAGTCACCAGGGCTTCCTTCTTAGGTACCTCTGAGTACAGTCAACAGCTTTTCTTCTGAGGTACCTTTTGGTACACTTACCAGGTCTTCCTTTTGAGGTACCTCTGTGGACTGTCACCAGGCCTTCCTGCTGAGGCACCTCTGGGTACACTCATTAGACACTCCTATTTAGGTACCTCTGGTACAGTCACCAGGCCTTCCTTCCAAGGTACCTTTGGGTATATTCACCAGAACTTCCTTCCGAGGTACCTCTGGGTACTGTCACCAGGCCTTCCTTCTGAGGTAAGTCTGGGTACAGTCAATAGGCCTTCCTTCTGAGGTACATCTGGGAAATGTCACCAGGCCTTCCTTCCGAGGTATCTCTGGGTACAGTTACCAGGCCTTCATTGTCAGGCACCTCTGGGTACAGTCACCAGGCCTTCCTTCTGAGGTAGCTCTGGGTACTGTCACCAGGCCTTCCTTCTGAGTTACCTCTGCGTATAGTCACCAGGCCTTCCTTCTGAGGTACCTCTGGGTACAGTCACCAGACCTTCCTTCTGAGGTACCTCTGGGTACTGTCACCAGGTTTTCCTTCTGAGGTAACTCTGCGTACTGTCACCAGGCCTTCCTTCCGAGGTAATTCTGTGTTCAGTGAAGAGTCCTTCCTTCCGAGGAACCTCTGGGTACACTCACGAGGCCCTGTATCCGAGGTACGTCTGGGTACAGTCACCAGGCCTTCCTTCCGAGGTACCTCTGGGTATAGTCAGTAGGCCTTCCTTCTGAGGTACCTCTGGGTAATGTCTCCAGGGATTCTATCTCCAGTACTTCTGGGTACAGTCAACAGGCCTTCATTCTCAGGTACCTCTGGGTAGAGTCACCAGCCCTTCATTCTCAGGTACCTCAGAGTACGGTCTCCAGGCCTTCTTTCCGAGGAACCTCTTGGTACAGTCACCAGACCTTCCTTCTGAGGTACCTCTGGGTATCGTCACCAGGCCTTTCTTCTGAGGTAACTCTGGGTACAGTCAGCAGGCCTTCCTCCTCAAATACCTCTGGGCACAGTCACCAGGCCTTCCTTCCTAGGTACCTCTGGGTACAGTCACCAGGCCTTCCTTCTCAGTTACCTTTGGGTACACTTACCAGGTCTTCCTTCTGAGGTACCTCAGTGGACTGTCACCAGGCCTTCCTTCCAAGCTACCTCTGGGTATAGTCACCAGTCCTTCCTTCCGAGGTAACTCTGGGTACAGTCATCAGACCTTTTTTCCGAGGTAACTGTGGGTACAATCATCAGACCTTTCTTCCGAGATACCTCTGGGTAGAGTGACCAGGTCTTCCTTCCGAGGTACCTCTGAGTACAGTCAGTAGGCCTTCCTTGTGAGGTACCTCTGGGTACAGTTACCAGGCCTTCCTTCTCAGGCACCTCTGGGTACAGTCACCAGGCCTTCCTTCTCAGGCACCTCTGGGTACAGTCACCAAGCCGTCCTTCCCAGTTACGACTGGGTACTGTCACCAGGCCTTCCTTCCGAGGTACCTCAGGGTACAGGCACCAGGGCTCGTATCCAAGGTACCTCTGGGTACAGTCACCAGGCCTTCCTTCCGAGGTACCTCTGGGTACAGTTACCAGGCCTTCATTCTCAGGCACCTCTGTTTACAGTCACCAGGCCTTCCTTCCGAGCTACCTCTGGGTACTGTCACCAGGCCTTCCTTCGCAGTTATCTCTGGGTACAGTCACCAGGCCTTCCCTCCAGGGTTACTCTGGGTACAGTCACCAGGCCTTCCTTCCAGGTACCTCTGGGTACAGTCCGTAGGCCTTCCTTCTGAGGTAACTCTGAGTACAGTCAGGAGGCCTGCCTTCTCAGACACTTCTGGGTACTGTCACCAGGCCTTCCTTCTGAGGTACCTCTGGGTATAGTCACCAGGCCTTCCTTCCGAGGTACGTCTGGTTACAGTCTCTAAGCCTTCCTTCCGAGGTTTGTCTTTGTACACTTTCCAGGCCTTCCTTCTGAGGTACCTCTGGGTACAGTCACCACGCCTTCCTTCTTAGGTACCTCTGGGTATAGTTACCAGGCCTTCCTTCTCAGGTACGCCTGGGTACTGTCACCAGGCCTTCCTTCCGAGGTACCTCTGGATACTGTCACCAGGCCTTCCTTCTGAGGTAGCTCTGGGTACAGTCACCAAGCCTTCCTTCCCAGTTACGCCTGGGTACTGTCACCAGGCCTTCCTTCCGAGGTACCTCTGGGTACTGTCACCAGGCCTTCCTTCCGAGGTACCTCTGGGTACAGGCACCAGCCATTGCTTCCGAAGTAACTCTGGGTACAGTCACTAGGCCTTGTATCCAAGGTAACTCTGGGTACAGTCAGCGGGACTTCCTTCCGAGGTACGTCTTGGTATAGTCAGTAGGCCTTCCTTCTGAGGTACCTCTGGGTATAGTCACCAGGCCTTCCTTCCGAGGTACGTCTGGGTACAGTCTCTAAGCCTTCCTTCCGAGGTTTGTCTTTGTACAGTTTCCAGGCCTTCCTTCTGAGCTACCTCTGGGTACAGTCACCACGCCTTCCTTCTTAGGTACCTCTGGGTACAGTCACCAGGCCTTCCTTCTCAGGTACGCCTGGGTACTGTCACCAGGCCTTCCTTCCGAGGTACCTCTGGGTACTGTCACCAGGCCTTCCTTCCGAGGTACCCCTGGGTACAGGCACCACCCATTGCTTCCGAAGTAACTCTGGGTACAGTCCCCAGGCCTTGTATCCAAGGTAACTCTGGGTACAGTCAGCGGGACTTCCTTCCGAGGTACTTCTTGGTATAGTCAGTAGGCCTGCCTTCTGAGGTACCTCTGGGTAATGTCTCCTGGGCTTCCTTCTCCAGTACATTTGGGTACAGTCACCAGACCTTCATTCTCAGCTACCTCGGGGTACAGTCACCAGGCCTTCGTTCTGAGGTACCTCTGAGTAGAGTCAGCAGGCGTGCCTTCTCAGATGACTCTGGGTACTATCACCAGGCCTCTCTTCCGAGGTAACTCTGGGTACAGATAATCAGACCTTTCTTCCGAGATACCTCTCGGTAGAGTGACCAGGCCTTCCTTCCGAGGTACCTCTGGGTACAGTCACCAGGCCTTCCCTTCACGGTTACTCTGGCTACACTCACAAGGCCTTCCTTCCGAGGTACCCCAGGGTACAGACACCAAACGTTTCTTCCATGGTAACTCTGGGTACAGTCACCAGACCTGCCTTCCGAAGTACCTCTGTTTACTGTCACCTGTCCTTCCTTCCGAGGTAAGTCTGGGTACAGTCACCAGGATTTCCTTCTGAGGTACCTCTGGGTTAGTCACCAGGCCTTCCTTCCGAGGTACGTCTGGGTACAGTCACCAGGCCTTTATTCTGAGGTACCTCTGGGTACAGTCACCAGGCCTTCCTTCTGAGATACCTGTGGTTACAGTCACCAGACCTTCCTTCTCAGGTTCCTTTGGCTGCAGTCACCAGGCCTTTTTTCCGAGTATCTCTGAGCACAGTCATCAGCCCTTTCTCCCGAGGTACCTCTGGGAATAGTCACCAGGCCTTCCTTCTGAGGTACCTCTGGGTACAGTCAGCAGGCCTTCCTTCTCAGATACCTCTGGGCACAGTCACGAGGGCTTCCTTCTTAGGTACCTCTGAGTACAGTCACCAGCCTTCCTTCTGAGGTAGCTTTTGGTACACTTACCAGGTCTTACTTTTGAGGTACATCTGTGGACTGTCACCAGGCCTTCCTGCTGAGGCACCTCTGGGTACACTCATTAGACACTCCTATTTAGGTACCTCTGGGTACAGTCACCAGGCCTTCCTTCCAAGGTATCTTTGGGTATATTCACCAGTCCTCCCTTCCGAGGTACCTCTGGGTACTGTCACCAGGCCTCCCTTCTGAGGTAAGTCTGGGTACAGTCAGTAGGCCTTCCTTCTGAGGTACATCTGGGAAATGTCACCAGGCCTTCCTTCTGAGGTATCTCTGGGTACAGTTACCAGGCCTTCATTCTCAGGCACCTCTGGGTACAGTCAATAGGCCTTCCTTCTGAGGTAGCTCTGGGTACAGTCACCAGACCTTCCTTCTGAGGTACCCCTGGGTACTGTCACCAGGTTTTCCTTCTGAGGTAACTCTGCGTACTGTCACCAGGCCTTCCTTCCGAGGTAATTCTGTGTTCAGTCAAGAGTCCTTCCTTCCGAGGAACCTCTGGGTACACTCACGAGGCCCTGTATCCGAGGTACGTCTGGGTACAGTCACCAGGCCTTCCTTCCGAGGTACCTCTGGGTATAGTCAGTAGGCCTTCCTTCTGAGGTACCTCTGGGTAATGTCTCCAGGGATTCTATCTCCAGTACTTCTGGGTACAGTCAACAGGCCTTCATTCTCAGGTACCTCTGGGTAGAGTCACCAGCCCTTCATTCTCAGGTACCTCAGAGTACGGTCTCCAGGCCTTCTTTCCGAGGAACCTCTGGGTACAGTCACCAGACCTTCCTTCTGAGGTACCTCTGGGTATCGTCACCAGGCCTTTCTTCTGAGGTAACTCTGGGTACAGTCAGCAGGCCTTCCTCCTCAAATACCTCTGGGCACAGTCACCAGGCCTTCCTTCTTAGGTACCTCTGGGTACAGTCACCAGGCCTTCCTTCTCAGTTACCTTTGGGTACACTTACCAGGTCTTCCTTCTGAGGTACCTCAGTGGACTGTCACCAGGCCTTCCTTCCAAGCTACCTCTGGGTATAGTCACCAGTCCTTCCTTCCGAGGTAACTCTGGGTACAGTCATCAGACCTTTTTTCCGAGGTAACTGTGGGTACAATCATCAGACCTTTCTTCCGAGATACCTCTGGGTAGAGTGACCAGGCCTTCCTTCCGAGGTACCTCTCTGTTCAGTCACCAGTCCTTCCTTCCGAGGAACCTCTGGGTACAGTCACCAGGCCTTCTTTCCGAAGTACCTCTGGGAATAGTCACCAGGCCTTCGGTCTGAGGTACCTCTGGGTACAGTCAGCAGGCCTTCCTTCTCAGATACCTCTGGGCACAGTCACCAGGGCTTCCTTCTTAGGTACCTCTGAGTACAGTCAACAGCTTTTCTTCTGAGGTACCTTTTGGTACACTTACCAGGTCTTCCTTTTGAGGTACCTCTGTGGACTGTCACCAGGCCTTCCTGCTGAGGCACCTCTGGGTGCACTCATTAGACACTCCTATTTAGGTACCTCTGGTACAGTCACCAGGCCTTCCTTCCAAGGTACCTTTGGGTATATTCACCAGAACTTCCTTCCGAGGTACCTCTGGGTACTGTCACCAGGCCTTCCTTCTGAGGTAAGTCTGGGTACAGTCAATAGGCCTTCCTTCTGAGGTACATCTGGGAAATGTCACCAGGCCTTCCTTCCGAGGTATCTCTGGGTACAGTCACCAGGCCTTCCTTCTGAGGTACCTCTGGGTACTGTCACCAGGCCTTCCTTCTGAGTTACCTCTGCGTATAGTCACCAGGCCTTCCTTCTGAGGTACCTCTGGGTACAGTCACCAGACCTTCCTTCTGAGGTACCTCTGGGTACTGTCACCAGGTTTTCCTTCTGAGGTAACTCTGCGTACTGTCACCAGGCCTTCCTTCCGAGGTAATTCTGTGTTCAGTGAAGAGTCCTTCCTTCCGAGGAACCTCTGGGTACACTCACGAGGCCCTGTATCCGAGGTACGTCTGGGTACAGTCACCAGGCCTTCCTTCCGAGGTACCTCTGGGTATAGTCAGTAGGCCTTCCTTCTGAGGTACCTCTGGGTAATGTCTCCAGGGATTCTATCTCCAGTACTTCTGGGTACAGTCAACAGGCCTTCATTCTCAGGTACCTCTGGGTAGAGTCACCAGCCCTTCATTCTCAGGTACCTCAGAGTACGGTCTCCAGGCCTTCTTTCCGAGGAACCTCTGGGTACAGTCACCAGACCTTCCTTCTGAGGTACCTCTGGGTATCGTCACCAGGCCTTTCTTCTGAGGTAACTCTGGGTACAGTCAGCAGGCCTTCCTCCTCAAATACCTCTGGGCACAGTCACCAGGCCTTCCTTCCTAGGTACCTCTGGGTACAGTCACCAGGCCTTCCTTCTCAGTTACCTTTGGGTACACTTACCAGGTCTTCCTTCTGAGGTACCTCAGTGGACTGTCACCAGGCCTTCCTTCCAAGCTACCTCTGGGTATAGTCACCAGTCCTTCCTTCCGAGGTAACTCTGGGTACAGTCATCAGACCTTTTTTCCGAGGTAACTGTGGGTACAATCATCAGACCTTTCTTCCGAGATACCTCTGGGTAGAGTGACCAGGTCTTCCTTCCGAGGTACCTCTGAGTACAGTCAGTAGGCCTTCCTTCTGAGGTACCTCTGGGTACAGTTACCAGGCCTTCCTTCTCAGGCACCTCTGGGTACAGTCACCAGGCCTTCCTTCTCAGGCACCTCTGGGTACAGTCACCAAGCCGTCCTTCCCAGTTACGACTGGGTACTGTCACCAGGCCTTCCTTCCGAGGTACCTCAGGGTACAGGCACCAGGCCTCGTATCCAAGGTACCTCTGGGTACAGTCACCAGGCCTTCCTTCCGAGGTACCTCTGGGTACAGTTACCAGGCCTTCATTCTCAGGCACCTCTGTTTACAGTCACCAGGCCTTCCTTCCGAGCTACCTCTGGGTACTGTCACCAGGCCTTCCTTCGCAGTTATCTCTGGGTACAGTCACCAGGCCTTCCCTCCAGGGTTACTCTGGGTACAGTCACCAGGCCTTCCTTCCAGGTACCTCTGGGTACAGTCCGTAGGCCTTCCTTCTGAGGTAACTCTGAGTACAGTCAGGAGGCCTGCCTTCTCAGACACTTCTGGGTACTGTCACCAGGCCTTCCTTCTGAGGTACCTCTGGGTATAGTCACCAGGCCTTCCTTCCGAGGTACGTCTGGTTACAGTCTCTAAGCCTTCCTTCCGAGGTTTGTCTTTGTACAGTTTCCAGGCCTTCCTTCTGAGGTACCTCTGGGTACAGTCACCACGCCTTCCTTCTTAGGTACCTCTGGGTATAGTTACCAGGCCTTCCTTCTCAGGTACGCCTGGGTACTGTCACCAGGCCTTCCTTCCGAGGTACCTCTGGATACTGTCACCAGGCCTTCCTTCTGAGGTAGCTCTGGGTACAGTCACCAAGCCTTCCTTCCCAGTTACGCCTGGGTACTGTCACCAGGCCTTCCTTCCGAGGTACCTCTGGGTACTGTCACCAGGACTTCCTTCCGAGGTACCTCTGGGTACAGGCACCAGCCATTGCTTCCGAAGTAACTCTGGGTACAGTCACTAGGCCTTGTATCCAAGGTAACTCTGGGTACAGTCAGCGGGACTTCCTTCCGAGGTACGTCTTGGTATAGTCAGTAGGCCTTCCTTCTGAGGTACCTCTGGGTATAGTCACCAGGCCTTCCTTCCGAGGTACGTCTGGGTACAGTCTCTAAGCCTTCCTTCCGAGGTTTGTCTTTGTACAGTTTCCAGGCCTTCCTTCTGAGCTACCTCTGGGTACAGTCACCACGCCTTCCTTCTTAGGTACCTCTGGGTACAGTCACCAGGCCTTCCTTCTCAGGTACGCCTGGGTACTGTCACCAGGCCTTCCTTCCGAGGTACCTCTGGGTACTGTCACCAGGCCTTCCTTCCGAGGTACCCCTGGGTACAGGCACCAGCCATTGCTTCTGAAGTAACTCTGGGTACAGTCACCAGGCCTTGTATCCAAGGTAACTCTGGGTACAGTCAGCGGGACTTCCTTCCGAGGTACTTCTTGGTATAGTCAGTAGGCCTGCCTTCTGAGGTACCTCTGGGTAATGTCTCCTGGGCTTCCTTCTCCAGTACATTTGGGTACAGTCACCAGACCTTCATTCTCAGCTACCTCGGGGTACAGTCACCAGGCCTTCGTTCTGAGGTACCTCTGAGTAGAGTCAGCAGGCGTGCCTTCTCAGATGACTCTGGGTACTATCACCAGGCCTCTCTTCCGAGGTAACTCTGGGTACAGATAATCAGACCTTTCTTCCGAGATACCTCTCGGTAGAGTGACCAGGCCTTCCTTCCGAGGTACCTCTGGGTACAGTCACCAGGCCTTCCCTTCACGGTTACTCTGGCTACACTCACAAGGCCTTCCTTCCGAGGTACCCCAGGGTACAGACACCAAACGTTTCTTCCATGGTAACTCTGGGTACAGTCACCAGACCTGCCTTCCGAAGTACCTCTGTTTACTGTCACCTGTCCTTCCTTCCGAGGTAAGTCTGGGTACAGTCACCAGGATTTCCTTCCGAGGTACCTCTGGGTTAGTCACCAGGCCTTCCTTCCGAGGTACGTCTGGGTACAGTCACCAGGCCTTTATTCTGAGGTACCTCTGGGTACAGTCACCAGGCCTTCCTTCTGAGATACCTGTGGTTACAGTCACCAGACCTTCCTTCTCAGGTTCCTTTGGCTGCAGTCACCAGGCCTTTTTTCCGAGTATCTCTGAGCACAGTCATCAGCCCTTTCTCCCGAGGTACCTCTGGGAATAGTCACCAGGCCTTCCTTCTGAGGTACCTCTGGGTGCAGTCAGCAGGCCTTCCTTCTCAGATACCTCTGGGCACAGTCACGAGGGCTTCCTTCTTAGGTACCTCTGAGTACAGTCACCAGCCTTCCTTCTGAGGTAGCTTTTGGTACACTTACCAGGTCTTACTTTTGAGGTACATCTGTGGACTGTCACCAGGCCTTCCTGCTGAGGCACCTCTGGGTACACTCATTAGACACTCCTATTTAGGTACCTCTGGGTACAGTCACCAGGCCTTCCTTCCAAGGTATCTTTGGGTATATTCACCAGTCCTTCCTTCCGAGGTACCTCTGGGTACTGTCACCAGGCCTCCCTTCTGAGGTAAGTCTGGGTACAGTCAGTAGGCCTTCCTTCTGAGGTACATCTGGGAAATGTCACCAGGCCTTCCTTCTGAGGTATCTCTGGGTACAGTTACCAGGCCTTCATTCTCAGGCACCTCTGGGTACAGTCAATAGGCCTTCCTTCTGAGGTAGCTCTGGGTACAGTCACCAGACCTTCCTTCTGAGGTACCCCTGGGTACTGTCACCAGGTTTTCCTTCTGAGGTAACTCTGCGTACTGTCACCAGGCCTTCCTTCCGAGGTAATTCTGTGTTCAGTCAAGAGTCCTTCCTTCCGAGGAACCTCTGGGTACACTCACGAGGCCCTGTATCCGAGGTACGTCTGGGTACAGTCACCAGGCCTTCCTTCCGAGGTACCTCTGGGTATAGTCAGTAGGCCTTCCTTCTGAGGTACCTCTGGGTAATGTCTCCAGAGATTCTATCTCCAGTACTTCTGGGTACAGTCAACAGGCCTTCATTCTCAGGTACCTCTGGGTACAGTCACCAGCCCTTCATTCTCAGGTACCTCAGAGTACGGTCTCCAGGCCTTCTTTCCGAGGAACCTCTGGGTACAGTCACCAGACCTTCCTTCTGAGGTACCTCTGGGTATCGTCACCAGGCCTTTCTTCTGAGGTAACTCTGGGTACAGTCAGCAGGCCTTCCTCCTCAAATACCTCTGGGCACAGTCACCAGGCCTTCCTTCTTAGGTACCTCTGGGTACAGTCACCAGGCCTTCCTTCTCAGTTACCTTTGGGTACACTTACCAGGTCTTCCTTCTGAGGTACCTCAGTGGACTGTCACCAGGCCTTCCTTCCAAGCTACCTCTGGGTATAGTCACCAGTCCTTCCTTCCGAGGTAACTCTGGGTACAGTCATCAGACCTTTTTTCCGAGGTAACTGTGGGTACAATCATCAGACCTTTCTTCCGAGATACCTCTGGGTAGAGTGACCAGGCCTTCCTTCCGAGGTACCTCTGAGTACAGTCAGTAGGCCTTCCTTCTGAGGTACCTCTGGGTACAGTTACCAGGCCTTCCTTCTCAGGCACCTCTGGGTACAGTCACCAGGCCTTCCTTCTCAGGCACCTCTGGGTACAGTCACCAAGCCGTCCTTCCCAGTTACGACTGGGTACTGTCACCAGGCCTTCCTTCCGAGGTACCTCAGGGTACAGGCACCAGGCCTCGTATCCAAGGTACCTCTGGGTACAGTCACCAGGCCTTCCTTCCGAGGTACCTCTGGGTACAGTTACCAGGCCTTCATTCTCAGGCACCTCTGTTTACAGTCACCAGGCCTTCCTTCCGAGCTACCTCTGGGTACTGTCACCAGGCCTTCCTTCGCAGTTATCTCTGGGTACAGTCACCAGGCCTTCCCTCCAGGGTTACTCTGGGTACAGTCACCAGGCCTTCCTTCCAGGTACCTCTGGGTACAGTCCGTAGGCCTTCCTTCTGAGATAACTCTGAGTACAGTCAGGAGGCCTGCCTTCTCAGACACTTCTGGGTACTGTCACCAGGCCTTCCTTCTGAGGTACCTCTGGGTCCAGTCATCAGGCCCTCCTTCCTAGGTATGCATGGGCAGAGTCACCAGGCCTTCCTTCTGAGGTACCTCTGGGTATAGTCACCAGGCCTTCCTTCCGAGGTACGTCTGGGTACAGTCTCTAAGCCTTCCTTCCGAGGTTTGTCTTTGTACAGTTTCCAGGCCTTCCTTCTGAGCTACCTCTGGGTACAGTCACCACGCCTTCCTTCTTAGGTACCTCTGGGTATAGTTACCAGGCCTTCCTTCTCAGGTACGCCTGGGTACTGTCACCAGGCCTTCCTTCCGAGGTACCTCTGGGTACTGTCACCAGGCCTGCCTTCCGAGGTACCTCTGGGTACAGGCACCAGCCATTGCTTCCGAAGTAACTCTGGGTACAGTCACCAGGCCTTGTATCCAAGGTAACTCTGGGTACAGTCAGCGGGACTTCCTTCCGAGGTACTTCTTGGTATAGTCAGTAGGCCTGCCTTCTGAGGTACCTCTGGGTAATGTCTCCTGGGCTTCCTTCTCCAGTACCTTTGGGTACAGTCACCAGACCTTCATTCTCAGCTACCTCGGGGTACAGTCACGAGGCCTTCGTTCTGAGGTACCTCTGAGTAGAGTCAGCAGGCGTGCCTTCTCAGATGACTCTGGGTACTATCACCAGGCCTCTCTTCCGAGGTAACTCTGGGTACAGATAATCAGACCTTTCTTCTGAGATACCTCTCGGTAGAGTGACCAGGCCTTCCTTCCGAGATAACTCTGGGTACAGGCAGTCGGTCTTCCTTCTGAGGTACATCTGGGTGATGTCACCAGGCCTTCCTTCCGAGGTACCTCTGGGTACAGTCACCAGGCCTTCCCTTCACGGTTACTCTGGCTACACTCACAAGGCCTTCCTTCCGAGGTACCCCAGGGTACAGACACCAAACGTTTCTTCCATGGTAACTCTGGGTACAGTCACCAGACCTGCCTTCCGAGGTACCTCTGTTTACTGTCACCTGTCCTTCCTTCCGAGGTAAGTCTGGGTACAGTCACCAGGATTTCCTTCCGAGGTACCTCTGGGTTAGTCACCAGGCCTTCCTTCCGAGGTACGTCTGGGTACAGTCACCAGGCCTTTATTCTGAGGTACCTCTGGGTACAGTCACCAGGCCTTCCTTCTGAGATACCTGTGGTTACAGTCACCAGACCTTCCTTCTCAGGTTCCTTTGGCTGCAGTCACCAGGCCTTTTTTCCGAGTATCTCTGAGCACAGTCATCAGCCCTTTCTCCCGAGGTACCTCTGGGAATAGTCACCAGGCCTTCCTTCTGAGGTACCTCTGGGTACAGTCAGCAGGCCTTCCTTCTCAGATACCTCTGGGCACAGTCACGAGGGCTTCCTTCTTAGGTACCTCTGAGTACAGTCACCAGCCTTCCTTCTGAGGTACCTTTTGGTACACTTACCAGGTCTTCCTTTTGAGGTACATCTGTGGACTGTCACCAGGCCTTCCTGCTGAGGCACCTCTGGGTACACTCATTAGACACTCCTATTTAGGTACCTCTGGGTACAGTCACCAGGCCTTCCTTCCAAGGTATCTTTGGGTATATTGACCAGTCCTTCCTTCCGAGGTACCTCTGGGTACTGTCACCAGGCCTCCCTTCTGAGGTAAGTCTGGGTACAGTCAGTAGGCCTTCCTTCTGAGGTACATCTGGGAAATGTCACCAGGCCTTCCTTCTGAGGTATCTCTGGGTACAGTTACCAGGCCTTCATTCTCAGGCACCTCTGGGTACAGTCAATAGGCCTTCCTTCTGAGGTAGCTCTGGGTACAGTCACCAGGTCTTCCTTCCTAGTTACCTCTGCGTATAGACATCTGGCCTTCCTTCTGAGGTACCTCTGGGTACAGTCACCAGGGCTTCCTTCCGAGGTACCTCTGGGTACAGTCACCAGGGCTTCCTTCCGAGATACGTCAGTGTGCAGTCACCAGGCCGTCCTTCCCAGGTACCTGTGGTTACAGTCACCGGGCCTTCCTTCCAAAGAACCTCTGGGTACTGTCTCCAGGCCTTCCGTCTGAGGTAACTCTGGGTACAGTCACTGGACCTTTCTTCCGAGGTACCTCTGGGTACTGTCACCAGGCCTTCATTCCGAGGTAAATTTTTGTACTGTCACCTGGCCTTCCTTCCGAGGTACCTCTGGGTACAGTCACTAGGCCTTCCCTCTGAGGTACCTCTGAGTACAGTCAGCAGGCCTGCCTTCTCAGATACCTCTGGGCACTGTCACCAGACCTTCCTTCTGCGGTAGCTCTGGGTACAGACACCAGGGCTTCCTTCGGAGGTACCTCTGGGTAAGGTCATCAGGGCTTCCTTCCGAGGTATGTATGGGTAGAGTCACCAGGGCTTCCTTCTAAGGTACGTCTGAGTACAGTCACCAGGCCTTCCTTCCGAGGTATCTCTGGGTACAGGCATCAGGCCTTCCCTCCGAAGAACGTCTGGGTACAGTCATCAGGCCTTCGTACCGAGTTACCTCAGGGTACAGTCACCAGGCCTTCCTTCCGAGGTACCTCTGTGTTCAGTCACCAGTCCTTCCTTCCGAGGAACCTCTGGGTACAGTCACCAGGCCTTCTTTCCGAAGTACCTCTGGGAATAGTCACCAGGCCTTCGGTCTGAGGTACCTCTGGGTACAGTCAGCAGGCCTTCCTTCTCAGATACCTCTGGGCACAGTCACCAGGGCTTCCTTCTTAGGTACCTCTGAGTACAGTCACCAGCCTTTCTTCTGAGGTACCTTTTGGTACACTTACCAGGTCTTCCTTTTGAGGTACCTCTGTGGACTGTCACCAGGCCTTCCTGCTGAGGCACCTCTGGGTACACTCATTAGACACTCCTATTTAGGTACCTCTGGTACAGTCACCAGGCCTTCCTTCCAAGGTACCTTTGGGTATATTCACCAGAACTTCCTTCCGAGGTACCTCTGGGTACTGTCACCAGGCCTTCCTTCTGAGGTAAGTCTGGGTACAGTCAATAGGCCTTCCTTCTGAGGTACATCTGGGAAATGTCACCAGGCCTTCCTTCCGAGGTATCTCTGGGTACAGTTACCAGGCCTTCATTGTCAGGCACCTCTGGGTACAGTCACCAGGCCTTCCTTCTGAGGTAGCTCTGGGTACTGTCACCAGGCCTTCCTTCTGAGTTACCTCTGCGTATAGTCACCAGGCCTTCCTTCTGAGGTACCTCTGGGTACAGTCACCAGACCTTCCTTCTGAGGTACCTCTGGGTACTGTCACCAGGTTTTCCTTCTGAGGTAACTCTGCGTACTGTCACCAGGCCTTCCTTCCGAGGTAATTCTGTGTTCAGTCAAGAGTCCTTCCTTCCGAGGAACCTCTGGGTACACTCACGAGGCCCTGTATCCGAGGTACGTCTGGGTACAGTCACCAGGCCTTCCTTCCGAGGTACCTCTGGGTATAGTCAGTAGGCCTTCCTTCTGAGGTACCTCTGGGTAATGTCTCCAGGGATTCTATCTCCAGTACTTCTGGGTACAGTCAACAGGCCTTCATTCTCAGGTACCTCTGGGTAGAGTCACCAGCCCTTCATTCTCAGGTACCTCAGAGTACGGTCTCCAGGCCTTCTTTCCGAGGAACCTCTGGGTACAGTCACCAGACCTTCCTTCTGAGGTACCTCTGGGTATCGTCACCAGGCCTTTCTTCTGAGGTAACTCTGGGTACAGTCAGCAGGCCTTCCTCCTCAAATACCTCTGGGCACAGTCACCAGGCCTTCCTTCTTAGGTACCTCTGGGTACAGTCACCAGGCCTTCCTTCTCAGTTACCTTTGGGTACACTTACCAGGTCTTCCTTCTGAGGTACCTCAGTGGACTGTCACCAGGCCTTCCTTCCAAGCTACCTCTGGGTATAGTCACCAGTCCTTCCTTCCGAGGTAACTCTGGGTACAGTCATCAGACCTTTTTTCCGAGGTAACTTTGGGTACAATCATCAGACCTTTCTTCCGAGATACCTCTGGGTAGAGTGACCAGGCCTTCCTTCCGAGGTAACTCTGAGTACAGTCAGTAGGCCTTCCTTCTGAGGTGCCTCTGGGTACAGTTACCAGGCCTTCTTCTCAGGCACCTCTGGGTACAGTCACCAGGCCTTCCTTCTCAGGCACCTCTGGGTACAGTCACCAAGCCGTCCTTCCCAGTTACGACTGGGTACTGTCACCAGGCCTTCCTTCCGAGGTACCTCAGGGTACAGGCACCAGGCCTCGTATCCAAGGTACCTCTGGGTACAGTCACCAGGCCTTCCTTCCGAGGTACCTCTGGGTACAGTTTCCAGGCCTTCCCTCCAGGGTTACTCTGGGTACAGTCACCAGGCCTTCCTTCCAGGTACCTCTGGGTACAGTCCGTAGGCCTTCCTTCTGAGGTAACTCTGAGTACAGTCAGGAGGCCTGCCTTCTCAGACACTTCTGGGTACTGTCACCAGGCCTTCCTTCTGAGGTACCTCTGGGTCCAGTCATCAGGCCTTCCTTCCTAGGTATGCATGGGCAGAGTCACCAGGCCTTCCTTCTGAGGTACCTCTGGGTATAGTCACCAGGCATTCCTTCTGAGGTACGTCTGGGTACAGTCTCTAAGCCTTCCTTCCGAGGTTTGTCTTTGTACAGTTTCCAGGCCTTCCTTCTGAGGTACCTCTGGGTACAGTCACCACGCCTTCCTTCTTAGGTACCTCTGGGTATAGTTACCAGGCCTTCCTTCTCAGGTACGCCTGGGTATTGTCACCAGGCCTTCCTTCCGAGGTACCTCTGGGTACTGTCACCAGGCCTTCCTTCCGAGGTACCTCTGGGTACAGGCACCAGCCATTGCTTCTGAAGTAACTCTGGGTACAGTCACCAGGCCTTGTATCCAAGGTAACTCTGGGTACAGTCAGCGGGACTTCCTTCCGAGGTACTTCTTGGTATAGTCAGTAGGCCTGCCTTCTGAGGTACCTCTGGGTAATGTCTCCTGGGCTTCCTTCTCCAGTACCTTTGGGTACAGTCACCAGACCTTCATTCTCAGCTACCTCGGGGTACAGTCACCAGGCCTTCGTTCTGAGGTACCTCTGAGTAGAGTCAGCAGGCGTGCCTTCTCAGATGACTCTGGGTACTATCACCAGGCCTCTCTTCCGAGGTAACTCTGGGTACAGATAATCAGACCTTTCTTCCGAGATACCTCTCGGTAGAGTGACCAGGCCTTCCTTCCGAGATAACTCTGGGTACAGGCAGTCGGTCTTCCTTCTGAGCTACATCTGGGTGATGTCACCAGGCCTTCCTTCCGAGGTACCTCTGTGTTCAGTCACCAGTCCTTCCTTCCGAGGAACCTCTGGGTACAGTCACCAGGCCTTCTTTCCGAAGTACCTCTGGGAATAGTCACCAGGCCTTCGGTCTGAGGTACTCTGGGTACAGTCAGCAGGCCTTCCTTCTCAGATACCTCTGGGCACAGTCACCAGGGCTTCCTTCTTAGGTACCTCTGAGTACAGTCACCAGCCTTTCTTCTGAGGTACCTTTTGGTACACTTACCAGGTCTTCCTTTTGAGGTACCTCTGTGGACTGTCACCAGGCCTTCCTGCTGAGGCACCTCTGGGTACACTCATTAGACACTCCTATTTAGGTACCTCTGGTACAGTCACCAGGCCTTCCTTCCAAGGTACCTTTGGGTATATTCACCAGAACTTCCTTCCGAGGTACCTCTGGGTACTGTCACCAGGCCTTCCTTCTGAGGTAAGTCTGGGTACAGTCAATAGGCCTTCCTTCTGAGGTACATCTGGGAAATGTCACCAGGCCTTCCTTCCGAGGTATCTCTGGGTACAGTTACCAGGCCTTCATTGTCAGGCACCTCTGGGTACAGTCACCAGGCCTTCCTTCTGAGGTAGCTCTGGGTACTGTCACCAGGCCTTCCTTCTGAGTTACCTCTGCGTATAGTCACCAGGCCTTCCTTCTGAGGTACCTCTGGGTACAGTCACCAGACCTTCCTTCTGAGGTATCTCTGGGTACTGTCACCAGGTTTTCCTTCTGAGGTAACTCTGCGTACTGTCACCAGGCCTTCCTTCCGAGGTAATTCTGTGTTCAGTCAAGAGTCCTTCCTTCCGAGGAACCTCTGGGTACACTCACGAGGCCCTGTATCCGAGGTACGTCTGGGTACAGTCACCAGGCCTTCCTTCCGAGGTACCTCTGGGTATAGTCAGTAGGCCTTCCTTCTGAGGTACCTCTGGGTAATGTCTCCAGGGATTCTATCTCCAGTACTTCTGGGTACAGTCAACAGGCCTTCATTCTCAGGTACCTCTGGGTAGAGTCACCAGCCCTTCATTCTCAGGTACCTCAGAGTACGGTCTCCAGGCCTTCTTTCCGAGGAACCTCTGGGTACAGTCACCAGACCTTCCTTCTGAGGTACCTCTGGGTATCGTCACCAGGCCTTTCTTCTGAGGTAACTCTGGGTACAGTCAGCAGGCCTTCCTCCTCAAATACCTCTGGGCACAGTCACCAGGCCTTCCTTCTTAGGTACCTCTGGGTACAGTCACCAGGCCTTCCTTCTCAGTTACCTTTGGGTACACTTACCAGGTCTTCCTTCTGAGGTACCTCAGTGGACTGTCACCAGGCCTTCCTTCCAAGCTACCTCTGGGTATAGTCACCAGTCCTTCCTTCCGAGGTAACTCTGGGTACAGTCATCAGACCTTTTTTCCGAGGTAACTTTGGGTACAATCATCAGACCTTTCTTCCGAGATACCTCTGGGTAGAGTGACCAGGCCTTCCTTCCGAGGTACCTCTGAGTACAGTCAGTAGGCCTTCCTTCTGAGGTACCTCTGGGTACAGTTACCAGGCCTTCTTCTCAGGCACCTCTGGGTACAGTCACCAGGCCTTCCTTCTCAGGCACCTCTGGGTACAGTCACCAAGCCGTCCTTCCCAGTTACGACTGGGTACTGTCACCAGGCCTTCCTTCCGAGGTACCTCAGGGTACAGGCACCAGGCCTCGTATCCAAGGTACCTCTGGGTACAGTCACAAGGCCTTCCTTCCGAGGTACCTCTGGGTACAGTTACCAGGCCTTCCCTCCAGGGTTACTCTGGGTACAGTCACCAGGCCTTCCTTCCAGGTACCTCTGGGTACAGTCCGTAGGCCTTCCTTCTGAGGTAACTCTGAGTACAGTCAGGAGGCCTGCCTTCTCAGACACTTCTGGGTACTGTCACCAGGCCTTCCTTCTGAGGTACCTCTGGGTCCAGTCATCAGGCCTTCCTTCCTAGTTATGCATGATCAGAGTCACCAGGCCTTCCTTCTGAGGTACCTCTGGGTATAGTCACCAGGCATTCCTTCCGAGGTACGTCTGGGTACAGTCTCTAAGCCTTCCTTCCGAGGTTTGTCTTTGTACAGTTTCCAGGCCTTCCTTCTGAGGTACCTCTGGGTACAGTCACCACGCCTTCCTTCTTAGGTACCTCTGGGTATAGTTACCAGGCCTTCCTTCTCAGGTACGCCTGGGTATTGTCACCAGGCCTTCCTTCCTAGGTACCTCTGGGTACTGTCACCAGGCCTTCCTTCCGAGGTACCTCTGGGTACAGGCACCAGCCATTGCTTCTGAAGTAACTCTGGGTACAGTCACCAGGCCTTGTATCCAAGGTAACTCTGGGTACAGTCAGCGGGACTTCCTTCCGAGGTACTTCTTGGTATAGTCAGTAGGCCTGCCTTCTGAGGTACCTCTGGGTAATGTCTCCTGGGCTTCCTTCTCCAGTACCTTTGGGTACAGTCACCAGACCTTCATTCTCAGCTACCTCGGGGTACAGTCACCAGGCCTTCGTTCTGAGGTACCTCTGAGTAGAGTCAGCAGGCGTGCCTTCTCAGATGACTCTGGGTACTATCACCAGGCCTCTCTTCCGAGGTAACTCTGGGTACAGATAATCAGACCTTTCTTCCGAGATACCTCTCGGTAGAGTGACCAGGCCTTCCTTCCGAGATAACTCTGGGTACAGGCAGTCGGTCTTCCTTCTGAGCTACATCTGGGTGATGTCACCAGGCCTTCCTTCCGAGGTACCTCTGGGTACAGTCACCAGGCCTTCCCTTCACGGTTACTCTGGCTACACTCACAAGGCCTTCCTTCCGAAGTACCCCAGGGTACAGACACCAAACGTTTCTTCCATGGTAACTCTGGGTACAGTCACCAGACCTGCCTTCCGAGGTACCTCTGTTTACTGTCACCTGTCCTTCCTTCCGAGGTAAGTCTGGGTACAGTCACCAGGATTTCCTTCCGAGGTACCTCTGGGTTAGTCACCAGGCCTTCCTTCCGAGGTACGTCTGGGTACAGTCACCAGGCCTTTATTCTGAGGTACCTCTGTTACAGTCACCAGGCCTTCCTTCTGAGATACCTGTGGTTACAGTCACCAGACCTTCCTTCTCAGGTTCCTTTGGCTGCAGTCACCAGGCCTTTTTTCCGAGTATCTCTGAGCACAGTCATCAGCCCTTTCTCCCGAAGTACCTCTGGGAATAGTCACCAGGCCTTCCTTCTGAGGTACCTCTGGGTACAGTCAGCAGGCCTTCCTTCTCAGATACCTCTGGGCACAGTCACGAGGGCTTCCTTCTTAGGTACCTCTGAGTACAGTCACCAGCCTTCCTTCTGAGGTAGCTTTTGGTACACTTACCAGGTCTTACTTTTGAGGTACATCTGTGGACTGTCACCAGGCCTTTCTGCTGAGGCACCTCTGGGTACACTCATTAGACACTCCTATTTAGGTACCTCTGGGTACAGTCACCAGGCCTTCCTTCCAAGGTATCTTTGGGTATATTGACCAGTCCTTCCTTCCGAAGTACCTCTGGGTACTGTCACCAGGCCTCCCTTCTGAGGTAAGTCTGGGTACAGTCAGTAGGCCTTCCTTCTGAGGTACATCTGGGAAATGTCACCAGGCCTTCCTTCCGAGGTATCTCTGGGTACAGTTACCAGGCCTTCATTCTCAGGCACCTCTGGGTACAGTCAATAGGCCTTCCTTCTGAGGTAGCTCTGGGTACAGTCACCAGGTCTTCCTTCCTAGTTACCTCTGCGTATAGACATCTGGCCTTCCTTCTGAGGTACCTCTGGGTACAGTCAAGAGGGCTTCCTTCCGAGGTACCTCTGGGTACAGTCACCAGGGCTTCCTTCCGAGGTACGACAGTGTACAGTCACCAGGCCTTCCTTCCGAGATACATCAGTGTGCAGTCACCAGGCCGTCCTTCCCAGGTACCTCTGGGTACAGTCACCGGGCCTTCCTTCCAAAGAACCTCTGGGTACTGTCTCCAGGCCTTCCGTCTGAGGTAACTCTGGGTACAGTCACTGGACCTTTCTTCCGAGGTACCTCTGGGTACTGTCACCAGGCCTTCATTCCGAGGTAAATTTTTGTACTGTCACCTGGCCTTCCTTCCGAGGTACCTCTGGGTACAGTCACTAGGCCTTCCCTCTGAGGTACCTCTGAGTACAGTCAGCAAGCCTGCCTTCTCAGATACCTCTGGGTACTGTCACCAGACCTTCCTTCTGCGGTAGCTCTGGGTACAGACACCAGGGCTTCCTTCGGAGGTACCTCTGGGTAAGGTCATCAGGGCTTCCTTCCGAGGTATGTATGGGTAGAGTCACCAGGGCTTCCTTCTAAGGTACGTCTGAGTACAGTCACCAGGCCTTCCTTCCGAGGTATCTCTGGGTACAGGCATCAGGCCTTCCCTCCGAAGAACGTCTGGGTACAGTCATCAGGCCTTCGTACCGAGTTACCTCAGGGTACAGTCACCAGGCCTTCCTTCCGAGGTACCTCTGTGTTCAGTCACCAGTCCTTCCTTCCGAGGAATCTCTGGGTACAGTCACCAGGCCTTCTTTCCGAAGTACCTCTGGGAATAGTCACCAGGCCTTCGGTCTGAGGTACCTCTGGGTACAGTCAGCAGGCCTTCCTTCTCAGATACCTCTGGGCACAGTCACCAGGGCTTCCTTCTTAGGTACCTCTGAGTACAGTCACCAGCCTTTCTTCTGAGGTACCTTTTGGTACACTTACCAGGTCTTCCTTTTGAGGTACCTCTGTGGACTGTCACCAGACCTTCCTGCTGAGGCACCTCTGGGTACACTCATTAGACACTCCTATTTAGGTACCTCTGGTACAGTCACCAGGCCTTCCTTCCAAGGTACCTTTGGGTATATTCACCAGAACTTCCTTCCGAGGTACCTCTGGGTACTGTCACCAGGCCTTCCTTCTGAGGTAAGTCTGGGTACAGTCAATAGGCCTTCCTTCTGAGGTACATCTGGGAAATGTCACCAGGCCTTCCTTCCGAGGTATCTCTGGGTACAGTTACCAGGCCTTCATTGTCAGGCACCTCTGGGTACAGTCACCAGGCCTTCCTTCTGAGGTAGCTCTGGGTACTGTCACCAGGCCTTCCTTCTGAGTTACCTCTGCGTATAGTCACCAGGCCTTCCTTCTGAGGTACCTCTGGGTACAGTCACCAGACCTTCCTTCTGAGGTACCTCTGGGTACTGTCACCAGGTTTTCCTTCTGAGCTAACTCTGCGTACTGTCACCAGGCCTTCCTTCCGAGGTAATTCTGTGTTCAGTCAAGAGTCCTTCCTTCCGAGGAACCTCTGGGTACACTCACGAGGCCCTGTATCCGAGGTACGTCTGGGTACAGTCACCAGGCCTTCCTTCCGAGGTACCTCTGGGTATAGTCAGTAGGCCTTCCTTCTGAGGTACCTCTGGGTAATGTCTCCAGGGATTCTATCTCCAGTACTTCTGGGTACAGTCAACAGGCCTTCATTCTCAGGTACCTCTGGGTAGAGTCACCAGCCCTTCATTCTCAGGTACCTCAGAGTACGGTCTCCAGGCCTTCTTTCCGAGGAACCTCTGGGTACAGTCACCAGACCTTCCTTCTGAGGTACCTCTGGGTATCGTCACCAGGCCTTTCTTCTGAGGTAACTCTGGGTACAGTCAGCAGGCCTTCCTCCTCAAATACCTCTGGGCACAGTCACCAGGCCTTCCTTCTTAGGTACCTCTGGGTACAGTCACCAGGCCTTCCTTCTCAGTTACCTTTGGGTACACTTACCAGGTCTTCCTTCTGAGGTACCTCAGTGGACTGTCACCAGGCCTTCCTTCCAAGCTACCTCTGGGTATAGTCACCAGTCCTTCCTTCCGAGGTAACTCTGGGTACAGTCATCAGACCTTTTTTCCGAGGTAACTGTGGGTACAATCATCAGACCTTTCTTCCGAGATACCTCTGGGTAGAGTGACCAGGCCTTCCTTCCGAGGTACCTCTGAGTACAGTCAGTAGGCCTTCCTTCTGAGGTACCTCTGGGTACAGTTACCAGGCCTTCCTTCTCAGGCACCTCTGGGTACAGTCACCAGGCCTTCCTTCTCAGGCACCTCTGGGTACAGTCACCAAGCCGTCCTTCCCAGTTACGACTGGGTACTGTCACCAGGCCTTCCTTCCGAGGTACCTCAGGGTACAGGCACCAGGCCTCGTATCCAAGGTACCTCTGGGTACAGTCACCAGGCCTTCCTTCCGAGGTACCTCTGGGTACAGTTACCAGGCCTTCATTCTCAGGCACCTCTGTTTACAGTCACCAGGCCTTCCTTCCGAGCTACCTCTGGGTACTGTCACCAGGCCTTCCTTCGCAGTTATCTCTGGGTACAGTCACCAGGCCTTCCCTCCAGGGTTACTCTGGGTACAGTCACCAGGCCTTCCTTCCAGGTACCTCTGGGTACAGTCCGTAGGCCTTCCTTCTGAGGTAACTCTGAGTACAGTCAGGAGGCCTGCCTTCTCAGACACTTCTGGGTACTGTCACCAGGCCTTCCTTCTGAGGTACCTCTGGGTCCAGTCATCAGGCCTTCCTTCCTAGGTATGCATGGGCAGAGTCACCAGGCCTTCCTTCTGAGGTACCTCTGGGTATAGTCACCAGGCCTTCCTTCCGAGGTACGTCTGGGTACAGTCTCTAAGCCTTCCTTCCGAGGTTTGTCTTTGTACAGTTTCCAGGCCTTCCTTCTGAGGTACCTCTGGGTACAGTCACCACGCCTTCCTTCTTAGGTACCTCTGGGTATAGTTACCAGGCCTTCCTTCTCAGGTACGCCTGGGTACTGTCACCAGGCCTTCCTTCCGAGGTACCTCTGGGTACTGTCACAAGGCCTTCCTTCTGAGGTAGCTCTGGGTACAGTCACCAAACCTTCCTTCCCAGTTACGCCTGGGTACTGTCACCAGGCCTTCCTTCCGAGGTACTTCTGGGTACTGTCACCAGGCCTTCCTTCCGAGGTACCTCTGGGTACAGGCACCAGCCATTGCTTCCGAAGTAACTCTGGGTACAGTCACCAGGCCTTGTATCCAAGGTAACTCTGGGTACAGTCAGCGGGACTTCCTTCCGAGGTAGTTCTTGGTTTAGTCAGTAGGCCTGCCTTCTGAGGTACCTCTGGGTAATGTCTCCTGGGCTTCCTTCTCCAGTACCTTTGGGTACAGTCACCAGACCTTCATTCTCAGCTACCTCGGGGTACAGTCACCAGGCCTTCGTTCTGAGGTACCTCTGAGTAGAGTCAGCAGGCGTGCCTTCTCAGATGACTCTGGGTACTATCACCAGGTCTCTCTTCCGAGGTAACTCTGGGTACAGATAATCAGACCTTTCTTCCGAGATACCTCTCGGTAGAGTGACCAGGCCTTCCTTCCGAGATAACTCTGGGTACAGGCAGTCGGTCTTCCTTCTGAGGTACATCTGGGTGATGTCACCAGGCCTTCCTTCCGAGGTACCTCTGGGTACAGTCACCAGGCCTTCCCTTCACGGTTACTCTGGCTACACTCACAAGGCCTTCCTTCCGAGGTACCCCAGGGTACAGACACCAAACGTTTCTTCCATGGTAACTCTGGGTACAGTCACCAGACCTGCCTTCCGAGGTACCTCTGTTTACTGTCACCTGTCCTTCCTTCCGAGGTAAGTCTGGGTACAGTCACCAGGATTTCCTTCCGAGGTACCTCTGGGTTAGTCACCAGGCCTTCCTTCCGAGGTACGTCTGGGTACAGTCACCAGGCCTTTATTCTGAGGTACCTCTGGGTACAGTCACCAGGCCTTCCTTCTGAGATACCTGTGGTTACAGTCACCAGACCTTCCTTCTCAGGTTCCTTTGGCTGCAGTCACCAGGCCTTTTTTCCGAGTACCTCTGAGCACAGTCATCAGCCCTTTCTCCCGAAGTACCTCTGGGAATAGTCACCAGGCCTTCCTTCTGAGGTACCTCTGGGTACAGTCAGCAGGCCTTCCTTCTCAGATACCTCTGGGCACAGTCACGAGGGCTTCCTTCTTAGGTACCTCTGAGTACAGTCACCAGCCTTCCTTCTGAGGTAGCTTTTGGTACACTTACCAGGTCTTCCTTTTGAGGTACATCTGTGGACTGTCACCAGGCCTTCCTGCTGAGGCACCTCTGGGTACACTCATTAGACACTCCTATTTAGGTACCTCTGGGTACAGTCACCAGGCCTTCCTTCCAAGGTATCTTTGGGTATATTCACCAGTCCTTCCTTCCGAGGTACCTCTGGGTACTGTCACCAGGCCTCCCTTCTGAGGTAAGTCTGGGTACAGTCAGTAGGCCTTCCTTCTGAGGTACATCTGGGAAATGTCACCAGGCCTTCCTTCTGAGGTATCTCTGGGTACAGTTACCAGGCCTTCATTCTCAGGCACCTCTGGGGACAGTCAATAGGCCTTCCTTCTGAGGTAGCTCTGGGTACAGTCACCAGGTCTTCCTTCCTAGTTACCTCTGCGTATAGACATCTGGCCTTCCTTCTGAGGTACCTCTGTGTACAGTCACCAGGGCTTCCTTCCGAGGTACCTCTGGGTACAGTCACCAGGGCTTCCTTCCGAGGTACGACAGTGTACAGTCACCAGGCCTTCCTTCTGAGATACGTCAGTGTGCAGTCACCAGGCCGTCCTTCCCAGGTACCTCTGGGTACCGTCACCAGGCCTTCCCTTCACGGTTACTCTGGCTACACTCACAAGGCCTTCCTTCCGAGGTACCCCAGGGTACAGACACCAAACGTTTCTTCCATGGTAACTCTGGGTAAAGTCACCAGACCTGCCTTCCGAGGTACCTCTGTTTACTGTCACCTGTCCTTCCTTCCGAGGTAAGTCTGGGTACAGTCACCAGGATTTCCTTCCGAGGTACCTCTGGGTTAGTCACCAGGCCTTCCTTCCGAGGTACGTCTGGGTACAGTCACCAGGCCTTTATTCTGAGGTACCTCTGGGTACAGTCACCAGGCCTTCCTTCGGAGGTACCTCTGTTACAGTCACCAGGCCTTCCTTCTGAGATACCTGTGGTTACAGTCACCAGACCTTCCTTCTCAGGTTCCTTTGGCTGCAGTCACCAGGCCTTTTTTCCGAGTACCTCTGAGCACAGTCATCAGCCCTTTCTCCCGAAGTACCTCTGGGAATAGTCACCAGGCCTTCCTTCTGAGGTACCTCTGGGTACAGTCAGCAGGCCTTCCTTCTCAGATACCTCTGGGCACAGTCACGAGGGCTTCCTTCTTAGGTACCTCTGAGTACAGTCACCAGCCTTCCTTCTGAGGTACCTTTTGGTACACTTACCAGGTCTTCCTTTTGAGGTACATCTGTGGACTGTCACCAGGCCTTCCTGCTGAGGCACCTCTGGGTACACTCATTAGACACTCCTATTTAGGTACCTCTGGGTACAGTCACCAGGCCTTCCTTCCAAGGTATCTTTGGGTATATTCACCAGTCCTTCCTTCCGAGGTACCTCTGGGAACTGTCACGAGGCCCTCCTTCTGAGGTAAGTCTGGGTACAGTCAGTAGGCCTTCCTTCTGAGGTACATCTGGGAAATGTCACCAGGCCTTCCTTCCGAGGTATCTCTGGGTACAGTTACCAGGCCTTCATTCTCAGGCACCTCTGGGTACAGTTACCAGGCCTTCCTTCTCAGGCACCTCTGGGTACAGTCACCAGGCCTTCCTTCCTGGTTACCTCTGCGTATAGACATCTGGCCTTCCTTCTGAGGTACCTCTGGGTAGAGTCACCAGGGCTTTCTTCCGAGGTACCTCTGGGTACAGTCACCAGGGCTTCCTTCCGAGGTACGACAGTGTACAGTCACCAGGCCTTCCTTCCGAGATACATCAGTGTGCAGTCACCAGGCCGTCCTTCCCAGGTACCTCTGGGTACAGTCACCGGGCCTTCCTTCCAAAGAACCTCTGGGTACTGTCTCCAGGCCTTCCGTCTGAGGTAACTCTGGGTACAGTCACTGGACCTTTCTTCCGAGGTACCTCTGGGTACTGTCACCAGGCCTTCATTCCGAGGTAAATTTTTGTACTGTCACCTGGCCTTCCTTCCGAGGTACCTCTGGGTACAGTCACTAGGCCTTCCCTCTGAGGTACCTCTGAGTACAGTCAGCAGGCCTCCCTTCTCAGATACCTCTGGGTACTGTCACCAGACCTTCCTTCTGCGGTAGCTCTGGGTACAGACACCAGGGCTTCCTTCGGAGGTAGCTCTGGGTACTGTCACCAGGCCTTCCTTCTGAGTTACCTCTGCGTATAGTCACCAGGCCTTCCTTCTGAGGTACCTCTGGGTACAGTCACCAGACCTTCCTTCTGAGGTACCTCTGGGTACAGTCACCAGGTTTTCCTTCTGAGGTAACTCTGCGTACTGTCACCAGGCCTTCCTTCCGAGGTAATTCTGTGTTCAGTCAAGAGTCCTTCCTTCCGAGGAACCTCTGGGTACACTCACGAGGCCCTGTATCCGAGGTACGTCTGGGTACAGTCACCAGGCCTTCCTTCCGGGGTACCTCTGGGTATAGTCAGTAGGCCTTCCTTCTGAGGTACCTCTGGGTAATGTCTCCAGGGATTCTATCTCCAGTACTTCTGGGTACAGTCAACAGGCCTTCATTCTCAGGTACCTCTGGGTAGAGTTACCAGCCCTTCATTCTCAGGTACCTCAGAGTACGGTCTCCAGGCCTTCTTTCCGAGGAACCTCTGGGTACAGTCACCAGACCTTCCTTCTGAGGTACCTCTGGGTATCGTCACCAGGCCTTTCTTCTGAGGTAACTCTGGGTACAGTCAGCAGGCCTTCCTCCTCAAATACCTCTGGGCACAGTCACCAGGCCTTCCTTCTTAGCTACCTCTGGGTACAGTCACCAGGCCTTCCTTCTCAGTTACCTTTGGGTACACTTACCAGGTCTTCCTTCTGAGGTACCTCAGTGGACTGTCACCAGGCCTTCCTTCCAAGCTACCTCTGGGTATAGTCACCAGTCCTTCCTTCCGAGGTAACTCTGGGTACAGTCATCAGACCTTTTTTCCGAGGTAACTGTGGGTACAATCATCAGACCTTTCTTTCGAGATACCTCTGGGTAGAGTGACCAGGCCTTCCTTCCGAGGTACCTCTGAGTACAGTCAGTAGGCCTTCCTTCTGAGGTACCTCTGGGTACAGTTACCAGGCCTTCCTTCTCAGGCACCTCTGGGTACAGTCACCAGGCCTTCCTTCTCAGGCACCTCTGGGTACAGTCACCAAGCCGTCCTTCCCAGTTACGACTGGGTACTGTCACCAGGCCTTCCTTCCGAGGTACCTCAGGGTACAGGCACCAGGCCTCGTATCCAAGGTACCTCTGGGTACAGTCACCAGGCCTTCCTTCCGAGGTACCTCTGGGTACAGTTACCAGGCCTTCATTCTCAGGCACCTCTGTTTACAGTCACCAGGCCTTCCTTCCGAGCTACCTCTGGGTACTGTCACCAGGCCTTCCTTCGCAGTTATCTCTGGGTACAGTCACCAGGCCTTCCCTCCAGGGTTACTCTGGGTACAGTCACCAGGCCTTCCTTCCAGGTACCTCTGGGTACAGTCCGTAGGCCTTCCTTCTGAGGTAACTCTGAGTACAGTCAGGAGGCCTGCCTTCTCAGACACTTCTGGGTACTGTCACCAGGCCTTCCTTCTGAGGTACCTCTGGGTCCAGTCATCAGGCCTTCCTTCCTAGGTATGCATGGGCAGAGTCACCAGGCCTTCCTTCTGAGGTACCTCTGGGTATAGTCACCAGGCCTTCCTTCCGAGGTACGTCTGGGTACAGTCTCTAAGCCTTCCTTCCGAGGTTTGTCTTTGTACAGTTTCCAGGCCTTCCTTCTGAGGTACCTCTGGGTACAGTCACCACGCCTTCCTTCTTAGCTACCTCTGGGTATAGTTACCAGGCCTTCCTTCTCAGGTACGCCTGGGTACTGTCACCAGGCCTTCCTTCCGAGGTACCTCTGGGTACTGTCACAAGGCCTTCCTTCTGAGGTAGCTCTGGGTACAGTCACCAAACCTTCCTTCCCAGTTACGCCTGGGTACTGTCACCAGGCCTTCCTTCCGAGGTACTTCTGGGTACTGTCACCAGGCCTTCCTTCCGAGGTACCTCTGGGTACAGGCACCAGCCATTGCTTCCGAAGTAACTCTGGGTACAGTCACCAGGCCTTGTATCCAAGGTAACTCTGGGTACAGTCAGCGGGACTTCCTTCCGAGGTACTTCTTGGTATAGTCAGTAGGCCTGCCTTCTGAGGTACCTCTGGGTAATGTCTCCTGGGCTTCCTTCTCCAGTACCTTTGGGTACAGTCACCAGACCTTCATTCTCAGCTACCTCGGGGTACAGTCACCAGGCCTTCGTTCTGAGGTACCTCTGAGTAGAGTCAGCAGGCGTGCCTTCTCAGATGACTCTGGGTACTATCACCAGGTCTCTCTTCCGAGGTAACTCTGGGTACAGATAATCAGACCTTTCTTCCGAGATACCTCTCGGTAGAGTGACCAGGCCTTCCTTCCGAGATAACTCTGGGTACAGGCAGTCGGTCTTCCTTCTGAGGTACATCTGGGTGATGTCACCAGGCCTTCCTTCCGAGGTACCTCTGGGTACAGTCACCAGGCCTTCCCTTCACGGTTACTCTGGCTACACTCACAAGGCCTTCCTTCCGAGGTACCCCAGGGTACAGACACCAAACGTTTCTTCCATGGTAACTCTGGGTACAGTCACCAGACCTGCCTTCCGAGGTACCTCTGTTTACTGTCACCTGTCCTTCCTTCCGAGGTAAGTCTGGGTACAGTCACCAGGATTTCCTTCCGAGGTACCTCTGGGTTAGTCACCAGGCCTTCCTTCCGAGGTACGTCTGGGTACAGTCACCAGGCCTTTATTCTGAGGTACCTCTGGGTACAGTCACCAGGCCTTCCTTCTGAGATACCTGTGGTTACAGTCACCAGACCTTCCTTCTCAGGTTCCTTTGGCTGCAGTCACCAGGCCTTTTTTCCGAGTACCTCTGAGCACAGTCATCAGCCCTTTCTCCCGAAGTACCTCTGGGAATAGTCACCAGGCCTTCCTTCTGAGGTACCTCTGGGTACAGTCAGCAGGCCTTCCTTCTCAGATACCTCTGGGCACAGTCACGAGGGCTTCCTTCTTAGGTACCTCTGAGTACAGTCACCAGCCTTCCTTCTGAGGTAGCTTTTGGTACACTTACCAGGTCTTCCTTTTGAGGTACATCTGTGGACTGTCACCAGGCCTTCCTGCTGAGGCACCTCTGGGTACACTCATTAGACACTCCTATTTAGGTACCTCTGGGTACAGTCACCAGGCCTTCCTTCCAAGGTATCTTTGGGTATATTCACCAGTCCTTCCTTCCGAGGTACCTCTGGGTACTGTCACCAGGCCTCCCTTCTGAGGTAAGTCTGGGTACAGTCAGTAGGCCTTCCTTCTGAGGTACATCTGGGAAATGTCACCAGGCCTTCCTTCTGAGGTATCTCTGGGTACAGTTACCAGGCCTTCATTCTCAGGCACCTCTGGGTACAGTCAATAGGCCTTCCTTCTGAGGTAGCTCTGGGTACAGTCACCAGGTCTTCCTTCCTAGTTACCTCTGCGTATAGACATCTGGCCTTCCTTCTGAGGTACCTCTGTGTACAGTCACCAGGGCTTCCTTCCGAGGTACCTCTGGGTACAGTCACCAGGGCTTCCTTCCGAGGTACGACAGTGTACAGTCACCACGCCTTCCTTCTGAGATACGTCAGTGTGCAGTCACCAGGCCGTCCTTCCCAGGTACCTCTGGGTACAGTCACCGGGCCTTCCTTCCAAAGAACCTCTGGGTACTGTCTCCAGGCCTTCCGTCTGAGGTAACTCTGGGTACAGTCACTGGACCTTTCTTCCGAGGTACCTCTGGGTACTGTCACCAGGCCTTCATTCCGAGGTAAATTTTTGTACTGTCACCTGGCCTTCCTTCCGAGGTACCTCTGGGTACAGTCACTAGGCCTTCCCTCTGAGGTACCTCTGAGTACAGTCAGCAGGCCTGCCTTCTCAGATACCTCTGGGTACTGTCACCAGACCTTCCTTCTGCGGTAGCTCTGGGTACAGACACCAGGGCTTCCTTCGGAGGTACCTCTGGGTAAGGTCATCAGGGCTTCCTTCCGAGGTATGTATGGGTAGAGTCACCAGGGCTTCCTTCTAAGGTACGTCTGAGTACAGTCACCAGGCCTTCCTTCCGAGGTATCTCTGGGTACAGGCATCAGGCCTTCCCTCCGAAGAACGTCTGGGTACAGTCATCAGGCCTTCGTAAAGAGTTACCTCAGGGTACAGTCACCAGGCCTTCCTTCCGAGGTACCTCTGTGTTCAGTCACCAGTCCTTCCTTCCGAGGAACCTCTGGGTACAGTCACCAGGCCTTCTTTCCGAAGTACCTCTGGGAATAGTCACCAGGCCTTCGGTCTGAGGTACCTCTGGGTACAGTCAGCAGGCCTTCCTTCTCAGATACCTCTGGGCACAGTCACCAGGGCTTCCTTCTTAGCTACCTCTGAGTACAGTCACCAGCCTTTCTTCTGAGGTACCTTTTGGTACACTTACCAGGTCTTCCTTTTGAGGTACCTCTGTGGACTGTCACCAGGCCTTCCTGCTGAGGCACCTCTGGGTACACTCATTAGACACTCCTATTTAGGTACCTCTGGTACAGTCACCAGGCCTTCCTTCCAAGGTACCTTTGGGTATATTCACCAGAACTTCCTTCCGAGGTACCTCTGGGTACTGTCACCAGGCCTTCCTTCTGAGGTAAGTCTGGGTACAGTCAATAGGCCTTCCTTCTGAGGTACATCTGGGAAATGTCACCAGGCCTTCCTTCCGAGGTATCTCTGGGTACAGTTACCAGGCCTTCATTCTCAGGCACCTCTGGGTACAGTCACCAGGCCTTCCTTCTGAGGTAGCTCTGGGTACTGTCACCAGGCCTTCCTTCTGAGTTACCTCTGCGTATAGTCACCAGGCCTTCCTTCTGAGGTACCTCTGGGTACAGTCACCAGACCTTCCTTCTGAGGTACCTCTGGGTACTGTCACCAGGTTTTCCTTCTGAGGTAACTCTGCGTACTGTCACCAGGTCTTCCTTCCGAGGTAATTCTGTGTTCAGTCAAGAGTCCTTCCTTCCAAGGAACCTCTGGGTACACTCAAGAGGCCCTGTATCCGAGGTACGCCTGGGTACAGTCACCAGGCCTTCCTTCCGAGGTACCTCTGGGTATAGTCAGTAGGCCTTCCTTCTGAGGTACCTCTGGGTAATGTCTCCAGGGATTCTATCTCCAGTACTTCTGGGTACAGTCAACAGGCCTTCATTCTCAGGTACCTCTGGGTAGAGTCACCAGCCCTTCATTCTCAGGTACCTCAGAGTACGGTCTCCAGGCCTTCTTTTCGAGGAACCTCTGGGTACAGTCACCAGACCTTCCTTCTGAGGTACCTCTGGGTATCGTCACCAGGCCTTTCTTCTGAGGTAACTCTGGGTACAGTCAGCAGGCCTTCCTCCTCAAATACCTCTGGGCACAGTCACCAGGCCTTCCTTCTTAGGTACCTCTGGGTACAGTCACCAGGCCTTCCTTCTCAGTTACCTTTGGGTACACTTACCAGGTCTTCCTTCTGAGGTACCTCAGTGGACTGTCACCAGGCCTTCCTTCCAAGCTACCTCTGGGTATAGTCACCAGTCCTTCCTTCCGAGGTAACTCTGGGTACAGTCATCAGACCTTTTTTCCGAGGTAACTGTGGGTACAATCATCAGACCTTTCTTCCGAGATACCTCTGGGTAGAGTGACCAGGCCTTCCTTCCGAGGTACCTCTGAGTACAGTCAGTAGGCCTTCCTTCTGAGGTACCTCTGGGTACAGTTACCAGGCCTTCCTTCTCAGGCACCTCTGGGTACAGTCACAGGCCTTCCTTCTCAGGCACCTCTGGGTACAGTCACCAAGCCGTCCTTCCCAGTTACGACTGGGTACTGTCACCAGGCCTTCCTTCCGAGGTACCTCAGGGTACAGGCACCAGGCCTCGTATCCAAGGTACCTCTGGGTACAGTCACCAGGCCTTCCTTCCGAGGTACCTCTGGGTACAGTTACCAGGCCTTCATTCTCAGGCACCTCTGTTTACAGTCACCAGGCCTTCCTTCCGAGCTACCTCTGGGTACTGTCACCAGGCCTTCCTTCGCAGTTATCTCTGGGTACAGTCACCAGGCCTTCCCTCCAGGGTTACTCTGGGTACAGTCACCAGGCCTTCCTTCCAGGTACCTCTGGGTACAGTCCGTAGGCCTTCCTTCTGAGGTAACTCTGAGTACAGTCAGGAGGCCTGCCTTCTCAGACACTTCTGGGTACTGTCACCAGGCCTTCCTTCTGAGGTACCTCTGGGTCCCGTCATCAGGCCTTCCTTCCTAGGTATGCATGGGCAGAGTCACCAGGCCTTCCTTCTGAGGTACCTCTGGATATAGTCACCAGGCCTTCCTTCCGAGGTATGTCTGGGTACAGTCTCTAAGCCTTCCTTCCGAGGTTTGTCTTTGTACAGTTTCCAGGCCTTCCTTCTGAGGTACCTCTGGGTACAGTCACCACGCCTTCCTTCTTAGGTACCTCTGGGTATAGTTACCAGGCCTTCCTTCTCAGGTACGCCTGGGTACTGTCACCAGGCCTTCCTTCTGAGGTACCTCTGGGTACTGTCACCAGGCCTTCCTTCCGAGGTACCTCTGGGTACAGGCACCAGCCATTGCTTCCGAAGTAACTCTGGGTACAGTCACCAGGCCTTTTATCCAAGGTAACTCTGGGTACAGTCAGCGGGACTTCCTTCCGAGGTACTTCTTGGTATAGTCAGTAGGCCTGCCTTCTGAGGTACCTCTGGGTAATGTCTCCTGGGCTTCCTTCTCCAGTACCTTTGGGTACAGTCACCAGACCTTCATTCTAAGCTACCTCGGGGTACAGTCACCAGGCCTTCGTTCTGAGGTACCTCTGAGTAGAGTCAGCAGGCGTGCCTTCTCAGATGACTCTGGGTACTATCACCAGGCCTCTCTTCCGAGGTAACTCTGGGTACAGATAATCAGACCTTTCTTCTGAGATACCTCTCGGTAGAGTGACCAGGCCTTCCTTCCGAGATAACTCTGGGTACAGTCAGTCGGTCTTCCTTCTGAGGTACATCTGGGTGATGTCACCAGGCCTTCCTTCCGAGGTACCTCTGGGTACAGTCACCAGGCCTTCCCTTCACGGTTACTCTGGCTACACTCACAAGGCCTTCCTTCCGAGGTACCCCAGGGTACAGACACCAAACGTTTCTTCCATGGTAACTCTGGGTACAGTCACCAGACCTGCCTTCCGAGGTACCTCTGTTTACTGTCACCTGTCCTTCCTTCCGAGGTAAGTCTGGGTACAGTCACCAGGATTTCCTTCCGAGGTACCTCTGGGTTAGTCACCAGGCCTTCCTTCCGAGGTACGTCTGGGTACAGTCACCAGGCCTTTATTCTGAGGTACCTCTGGGTACAGTCACCAGGCCTTCCTTCTGAGGTACCTCTGTTACAGTCACCAGGCCTTCCTTCTGAGATACCTGTGGTTACAGTCACCAGACCTTCCTTCTCAGGTTCCTTTGGCTGCAGTCACCAGGCCTTTTTTCCGAGTACCTCTGAGCACAGTCATCAGCCCTTTCTCCCGAAGTACCTCTGGGAATAGTCACCAGGCCTTCCTTCTGAGGTACCTCTGGGTACAGTCAGCAGGCCTTCCTTCTCAGATACCTCTGGGCACAGTCACCAGGGCTTCCTTCTTAGGTACCTCTGAGTACAGTCACCAGCCTTCCTTCTGAGGTAGCTTTTGGTACACTTACCAGGTCTTCCTTTTGAGGTACATCTGTGGACTGTCACCAGGCCTTCCTGCTGAGGCACCTCTGGGTACACTCATTAGACACTCCTATTTAGGTACCTCTGGGTACAGTCACCAGGCCTTCCTTCCAAGGTATCTTTGGGTATATTCACCAGTCCTTCCTTCCGAGGTACCTCTGGGTACTGTCACGAGGCCCTCCTTCTGAGGTAAGTCTGGGTACAGTCAGTAGGCCTTCCTTCTGAGGTACATCTGGGAAATGTCACCAGGCCTTCCTTCCGAGGTATCTCTGGGTACAGTTACCAGGCCTTCATTCTCAGGCACCTCTGGGTACAGTCAATAGGCCTTCCTTCTGAGGTAGCTCTGGGTACAGTCACCAGGCCTTCCTTCCTGGTTACCTCTGCGTATAGACATCTGGCCTTCCTTCTGAGGTACCTCTGGGTAGAGTCACCAGGGCTTTCTTCCGAGGTACCTCTGGGTACAGTCACCAGGGCTTCCTTCCGAGGTACGACAGTGTACAGTCACCAGGCCTTCCTTCCGAGATACATCAGTGTGCAGTCACCAGGCCGTCCTTCCCAGGTACCTCTGGGTACAGTCACCGGGCCTTCCTTCCAAAGAACCTCTGGGTACTGTCTCCAGGCCTTCCGTCTGAGGTAACTCTGGGTACACTCACTGGACCTTTCTTCCGAGGTACCTCGGGGTACTGTCACCAGGCCTTTATTCCGAGGTAAATTTTTGTACTGTCACCTGGCCTTCCTTCCGAGGTACCTCTGGGTACAGTCACTAGGCCTTCCCTCTGAGGTACCTCTGAGTACAGTCAGCAGGCCTGCCTTCTCAGATACCTCTGGGTACTGTCAGCAGACCTTCCTTCTGCGGTAGTTCTGGGTACAGACACCAGGGCTTCCTTCGGAGGTACCTCTGGGTAAGGTCATCAGGGCTTTCTTCCGAGGTATGTATGGGTAGAGTCACCAGGGCTTCCTTCTAAGGTACGTCTGAGTACAGTCACCAGGCCTTCCTTCCGAGGTATCTCTGGGTACAGGCATCAGGCCTTCCCTCCGAAGAACGTCTGGGTACACTCATCAGGCCTTCGTACCGAGTTACCTCAGGGTACAGTCACCAGGCCTTCCTTCCGAGGTACCTCTGTGTTCAGTCACCAGTCCTTCCGAGGAACCTCTGGGTATAGTCACCAGGCCTTCTTTCCGAAGTACCTCTGGGAATAGTCACCAGGCCTTCGGTCTGAGGTACCTCTGGGTACAGTCAGCAGGCCTTCCTTCTCAGATACCTCTGGGCACAGTCACCAGGGCTTCCTTCTTAGGTACCTCTGAGTACAGTCACCAGCCTTTCTTCTGAGGTACCTTTTGGTACACTTACCAGGTCTTCCTTTTGAGGTACCTCTGTGGACTGTCACCAGGCCTTCCTGCTGAGGCACCTCTGGGTACACTCATTGGACACTCCTATTTAGGTACCTCTGGTACAGTCACCAGGCCTTCCTTCCAAGGTACCTTTGGGTATATTCACCAGAACTTCCTTCCGAGGTACCTCTGGGTACTGTCACCAGGCCTTCCTTCTGAGGTAAGTCTGGGTACAGTCAATAGGTCTTCCTTCTGAGGTACATCTGGGAAATGTCACCAGGCCTTCCTTCCGAGGTATCTCTGGGTACAGTTACCAGGCCTTCATTCTCAGGCACCTCTGGGTACAGTCACCAGGCCTTCCTTCTGAGGTATCTCTGGGTACTGTCACCAGGCCTTCCTTCTGAGTTACCTCTGCGTATAGTCACCAGGCCTTCCTTCTGAGGTACCTCTGGGTACAGTCACCAGACCTTCCTTCTGAGGTACCTCTGGGTACTGTCACCAGGTTCTCCTACTGAGGTAACTCTGCGTACTGTCACCAGGCCTTCCTTCCGAGGTAATTCTGTGTTCAGTCAAGAGTCCTTCCTTCCGAGGAACCTCTGGGTACACTCACGAGGCCCTGTATCCGAGGTACGTCTGGGTACAGTCACCAGGCCTTCCTTCCGAGGTATCTCTGGGTACAGTTACCAGGCCTTCATTGTCAGGCACCTCTGGGTACAGTCACCAGGCCTTCCTTCTGAGGTACCTCTGGGTATCGTCACCAGGCCTTTCTTCTGAGGAAACTCTGGGTACAGTCAGCAGGCCTTCCTCCTCAAATACCTCTGGGCACAGTCACCAGGCCTTCCTTCTTAGGTACCTCTGGGTACAGTCACCAGGCCTTCCTTCTCAGTTACCTTTGGGTACACTTACCAGGTCTTCCTTCTGAGGTACCTCAGTGGACTGTCACCAGGCCTTCCTTCCAAGCTACCTCTGGGTATAGTCACCAGTCCTTCCTTCCGAGGTAACTCTGGGTACAGTCATCAGACCTTTTTTCCGAGGTAACTGTGGGTACAATCATCAGACCTTTCTTTCGAGATACCTCTGGGTAGAGTGACCAGGCCTTCCTTCCAAGGTACCTCTGAGTACAGTCAGTAGGCCTTCCTTCTGAGGTACCTCAGGGTACAGTTACCAGGCCTTCCTTCTCAGGCACCTCTGGGTACAGTCACCAGGCCTTCCTTCTCAGGCACCTCTGGGTACAGTCACCAAGCCGTCCTTCCCAGTTACGACTTGGTACTGTCACCAGGCCTTCCTTCCGAGGTACCTCAGGGTACAGGCACCAGGCCTCGTATCCAAGGTACCTCTGGGTACAGTCACCAGGCCTTCCTTCCGAGGTACCTCTGGGTACAGTTACCAGGCCTTCATTCTCAGGCACCTCTGTTTACAGTCACCAGGCCTTCCTTCCGAGCTACCTCTGGGTACTGTCACCAGGCCTTCCTTCGCAGTTATCTCTGGGTACAGTCACCAGGCCTTCCCTCCAGGGTTACTCTGGGTACAGTCACCAGGCCTTCCTTCCAGGTACCTCTGGGTACAGTCCGTAGGCCTTCCTTCTGAGATAACTCTGAGTACAGTCAGGAGGCCTGCCTTCTCAGACACTTCTGGGTACTGTCACCAGGCCTTCCTTCTGAGGTACCTCTGGGTCCAGTCATCAGGCCTTCCTTCCTAGGTATGCATGGGCAGAGTCACCAGGCCTTCCTTCTGAGGTACCTCTGGGTATAGTCACCAGGCCTTCCTTCCGAGGTACGTCTGGGTACAGTCTCTAAGCCTTCCTTCCGAGGTTTGTCTTTGTACAGTTTCCAGGCCTTCCTTCTGAGGTACCTCTGGGTACAGTCACCACGCCTTCCTTCTTAGGTACCTCTGGGTATAGTTACCAGGCCTTCCTTCTCAGGTACGCCTCGGTACTGTCACCAGGCCTTCCTTCCGAGGTACCTCTGGGTACTGTCACCAGGCCTTCCTTCCGAGGTACCTCTGGGTACAGGCACCAGCCATTGCTTCCGAAGTAACTGTGGGTACAGTCACCAGGCCTTGTATCCAAGGTAACTCTGGGTACAGTCAGCGGGACTTCCTTCCGAGGTACTTCTTGGTATAGTCAGTAGGCCTGCCTTCTGAGGTACCTCTGGGTAATGTCTCCTGGGCTTCCTTCTCCAGTACCTTTGGGTACAGTCACCAGACCTTCATTCTCAGCTACCTCGGAGTACAGTCACCAGGCCTTCGTTCTGAGGTACCTCTGAGTAGAGTCAGCAGGCGTGCCTTCTCAGATGACTCTGGGTACTATCACCAGGCCTCTCTTCCGAGGTAACTCTGGGTACAGATAATCAGACCTTTCTTCCGAGATACCTCTCGGTAGAGTGACCAGGCCTTCCTTCCGAGATAACTCTGGGTACAGTCAGTCGGTCTTCCTTCTGAGGTACATCTGGGTGATGTCACCAGGCCTTCCTTCCGAGGTACCTCTGGGTACAGTCACCAGGCCTTCCCTTCACGGTTACTCTGGCTACACTCACAAGGCCTTCCTTCCGAGGTACCCCAGGGTACAGACACCAAACGTTTCTTCCATGGTAACTCTGGGTACAGTCACCAGACCTGCCTTCCGAGGTACCTCTGTTTACTGTCACCTGTCCTTCCTTCCGAGGTAAGTCTGGGTACAGTCACCAGGATTTCCTTCCGAGGTACCTCTGGGTTAGTCACCAGGCCTTCCTTCCGAGGTACGTCTGGGTACAGTCACCAGGCCTTTATTCTGAGGTACCTCTGGGTACAGTCACCAGGCCTTCCTTCGGAGGTACCTCTGTTACAGTCACCAGGCCTTCCTTCTGAGATACCTGTGGTTACAGTCACCAGACCTTCCTTCTCAGGTTCCTTTGGCTGCAGTCACCAGGCCTTTTTTCCGAGTACCTCTGAGCACAGTCATCAGCCCTTTCTCCCGAAGTACCTCTGGGAATAGTCACCAGGCCTTCCTTCTGAGGTACCTCTGGGTACAGTCAGCAGGCCTTCCTTCTCAGATACCTCTGGGCACAGTCACGAGGGCTTCCTTCTGAGGTACCTTTTGGTACACTTACCAGGTCTTCCTTTTGAGGTACATCTGTGGACTGTCACCAGGCCTTCCTGCTGAGGCACCTCTGGGTACACTCATTAGACACTCCTATTTAGGTACCTCTGGGTACAGTCACCAGGCCTTCCTTCCAAGGTATCTTTGGGTATATTCACCAGTCCTTCCTTCCGAGGTACCTCTGGGTACTGTCACCAGGCCTTCCTTCTGAGGTAAGTCTGGGTACAGTCAGTAGGCCTTCCTTCTGAGGTACATCTGGGAAATGTCACCAGGCCTTCCTTCCGAGGTATCTCTGGGTACAGTTACCAGGCCTTCATTCTCAGGCACCTCTGGGTACAGTCAATAGGGCTTCCTTCTGAGGTAGCTCTGGGTACAGTCACCAGACCTTCCTTCCTAGTTACCTCTGCGTATAGACATCTGGCCTTCCTTCTGAGGTACCTCTGGGTACAGTCACCAGGGCTTCCTTCCGAGGTACCTCTGGGTACAGTCACCAGGGCTTCCTTCCGAGGTACGACAGTGTACAGTCACCAGGCCTTCCTTCCGAGATACATCAGTGTGCAGTCACCAGGCCGTCCTTCCCAGGTACCTCTGGGTACAGTCACCGGGCCTTCCTTCCAAAGAACCTCTGGGTACTGTCTCCAGGCCTTCCGTCTGAGATAACTCTGGGTACAGTCACTGGACCTTTCTTCCGAGGTACCTCTGGGTACTGTCACCAGGCCTTCATTCCGAGGTAAATTTTTGTACTGTCACCTGGCCTTCCTTCCGAGGTACCTCTGGGTACAGTCACTAGGCCTTCCCTCTGAGGTACCTCTGAGTACAGTCAGCAGGCCTGCCTTCTCAGATACCTCTGGGTACTGTCAGCAGACCTTCCTTCTGCGGTAGCTCTGGGTACAGACACCAGGGCTTCCTTCGGAAGTACCTCTGGGTAAGGTCATCAGGGCTTCCTTCCGAGGTATGTATGGGTAGAGTCACCAGGGCTTCCTTCTAAGGTACGTCTGAGTACAGTCACCAGGCCTTCCTTCCGAGGTATCTCTGGGTACAGGCATCAGGCCTTCCCTCCGAAGAACGTCTGGGAACAGTCATCAGGCCTTCGTACCGAGTTACCTCAGGGTACAGTCACCAGGCCTTCCTTCCGAGGTACCTCTGTGTTCAGTCACCAGTCCTTCCGAGGAACCTCTGGGTACAGTCACCAGGCCTTCTTTCCGAAGTACCTCTGGGAATAGTCACCAGGCCTTCGGTCTGAGGTACCTCTGGGTACAGTCAGCAGGCCTTCCTTCTCAGATACCTCTGGGCACAGTCACCAGGGCTTCCTTCTTAGGTACCTCTGAGTACAGTCACCAGCCTTTCTTCTGAGGTACCTTTTGGTACACTTACCAGGTCTTCCTTTTGAGGTACCTCTGTGGACTGTCACCAGGCCTTCCTGCTGAGGCACCTCTGGGTACAGTCACCAAGCCGTCCTTCCCAGTTACGACTGGGTACTGTCACCAGGCCTTCCTTCCGAGGTACCTCAGGGTACAGGCACCAGGCCTCGTATCCAAGGTACCTCTGGGTACAGTCACCAGGCCTTCCTTCCGAGGTACCTCTGGGTACAGTTACCAGGCCTTCATTCTCAGGCACCTCTGTTTACAGTCACCAGGCCTTCCTTCCGAGCTACCTCTGGGTACTGTCACCAGGCCTTCCTTCGCAGTTATCTCTGGGTACAGTCACCAGGCCTTCCCTCCAGGGTTACTCTGGGTACAGTCACCAGGCCTTCCTTCCAGGTACCTCTGGGTACAGTCCGTAGGCCTTCCTTCTGAGGTAACTCTGAGTACAGTCAGGAGGCCTGCCTTCTCAGACACTTCTGGGTACTGTCACCAGGCCTTCCTTCTGAGGTACCTCTGGGTCCAGTCATCAGGCCTTCCTTCCTAGGTATGCATGGGCAGAGTCACCAGGATTTCCTTCTGAGGTACCTCTGGGTATAGTCACCAGGCCTTCCTTCCGAGGTACGTCTGGGTACAGTCTCTAAGCCTTCCTTCCGAGGTTTGTCTTTGTACACTTTCCAGGCCTTCCTTCTGAGGTACCTCTGGGTACAGTCACCACGCCTTCCTTCTTAGGTACCTCTGGGTATAGTTACCAGGCCTTCCTTCTCAGGTACGCCTGGGTCCTGTCACCAGGCCTTCCTTCCGAGGTACCTCTGGGTACTGTCACCAGGCCTTCCTTCCGAGGTACCTCTGGGTACAGGCACCAGCCATTGCTTCCGAAGTAACTCTGGGTACAGTCACCAGGCCTTGTATCCAAGGTAACTCTGGGTACAGTCAGCGGGACTTCCTTCCGAGGTACTTCTTGGTATAGTCACTAGGCCTGCCTTCTGAGGTACCTCTGGGTAATGTCTCCTGGGCTTCCTTCTCCAGTACCTTTGGGTACAGTCACCAGACCTTCATTCTCAGCTACCTCGGGGTACAGTCACCAGGCCTTCGTTCTGAGGTACCTCTGAGTAGAGTCAGCAGGTGTGCCTTCTCAGATGACTCTGGGTAGTATCACCAGGCCTCTCTTCCGAGGTAACTCTGGGTACAGATAATCAGACCTTTCTTCTGAGATACCTCTCGGTAGAGTGACCAGGCCTTCCTTCCGAGATAACTCTGGGTACAGTCAGTCGGTCTTCCTTCTGAGGTACATCTGGGTGATGTCACCAGGCCTTCCTTCCGAGGTACCTCTGGGTACAGTCACCAGGCCTTCCCTTCACGGTTACTCTGGCTACACTCACAAGGCCTTCCTTCCGAGGTACCCCAGGGTACAGACACCAAACGTTTCTTCCATGGTAACTCTGGGTACAGTCACCAGACCTGCCTTCCGAGGTACCTCTGTTTACTGTCACCTGTCCTTCCTTCCGAGGTAAGTCTGGGTACAGTCACCAGGATTTCCTTCCGAGGTACCTCTGGGTTAGTCACCAGGCCTTCCTTCCGAGGTACGTCTGGGTACAGTCACCAGGCCTTTATTCTGAGGTACCTCTGGGTACAGTCACCAGGCCTTCCTTCTGAGGTACCTCTGTTACAGTCACCAGGCCTTCCTTCTGAGATACCTGTGGTTACAGTCACCAGACCTTCCTTCTCAGGTTCCTTTGGCTGCAGTCACCAGGCCTTTTTTCCGAGTACCTCTGAGCACAGTCATCAGCCCTTTCTCCCGAAGTACCTCTGGGAATAGTCACCAGGCCTTCCTTCTGAGGTACCTCTGGGTACAGTCAGCAGGCCTTCCTTCTCAGATACCTCTGGGCACAGTCACGAGGGCTTCCTTCTTAGGTACCTCTGAGTACAGTCACCAGCCTTCCTTCTGAGGTACCTTTTGGTACACTTACCAGGTCTTCCTTTTGAGGTACATCTGTGGACTGTCACCAGGCCTTCCTGCTGAGGCACCTCTGGGTACACTCATTAGACACTCCTATTTAGGTACCTCTGGGTACAGTCACCAGGCCTTCCTTCCAAGGTATCTTTGGGTATATTCACCAGTCCTTCCTTCCGAGGTACCTCTGGGTACTGTCACGAGGCCCTCCTTCTGAGGTAAGTCTGGGTACAGTCAGTAGGCCTTCCTTCTGAGGTACATCTGGGAAATGTCACCAGGCCTTCCTTCCGAGGTATCTCTGGGTACAGTTACCAGGCCTTCATTCTCAGGCACCTCTGGGTACAGTCAATAGGCCTTCCTTCTGAGGTAGCTCTGGGTACAGTCACCAGGCCTTCCTTCCTGGTTACCTCTGCGTATAGACATCTGGCCTTCCTTCTGAGGTACCTCTGGGTACAGTCACCAGGGCTTTCTTCCGATGTACCTCTGGGTACAGTCACCAGGGCTTCCTTCCGAGGTACGACAGTGTACAGTCACCAGGCCTTCCTTCCGAGATACATCAGTGTGCAGTCACCAGGCCGTCCTTCCCAGGTACCTCTGGGTACAGTCACCGGGCCTTCCTTCCAAAGAACCTCTGGGTACTGTCTCCAGGCCTTCCGTCTGAGGTAACTCTGGGTACAGTCACTGGACCTTTCTTCCGAGGTACCTCTGGGTACTGTCACCAGGCCTTCATTCCGAGGTAAATTTTTGTACTGTCACCTGGCCTTCCTTCCGAGGTACCTCTGGGTACAGTCACTAGGCCTTCCCTCTGAGGTACCTCTGAGTACAGTCAGCAGGCCTGCCTTCTCAGATACCTCTGGGTACTGTCAGCAGACCTTCCTTCTGCGGTAGTTCTGGGTACAGACACCAGGGCTTCCTTCGGAGGTACCTCTGGGTAAGGTCATCAGGGCTTTCTTCCGAGGTATGTATGGGTAGAGTCACCAGGGCTTCCTTCTAAGGTACGTCTGAGTACAGTCACCAGGCCTTCCTTCCGAGGTATCTCTGGGTACAGGCATCAGGCCTTCCCTCCGAAGAACGTCTGGGTACACTCATCAGGCCTTCGTACCGAGTTACCTCAGGGTACAGTCACCAGGCCTTCCTTCCGAGGTACCTCTGTGTTCAGTCACCAGTCCTTCCGAGGAACCTCTGGGTATAGTCACCAGGCCTTCTTTCCGAAGTACCTCTGGGAATAGTCACCAGGCCTTCGGTCTGAGGTACCTCTGGGTACAGTCAGCAGGCCTTCCTTCTCAGATACCTCTGGGCACAGTCACCAGGGCTTCCTTCTTAGGTACCTCTGAGTACAGTCACCAGCCTTTCTTCTGAGGTACCTTTTGGTACACTCACCAGGTCTTCCTTTTGAGGTACCTCTGTGGACTGTCACCAGGCCTTCCTGCTGAGGCACCTCTGGGTACACTCATTAGACACTCCTATTTAGGTACCTCTGGTACAGTCACCAGGCCTTCCTTCCAAGGTACCTTTGGGTATATTCACCAGAACTTCCTTCCGAGGTATCTCTGGGTACAGTTACCAGGCCTTCATTGTCAGGCACCTCTGGGTACAGTCACCAGGCCTTCCTTCTGAGGTACCTCTGGGTATCGTCACCAGGCCTTTCTTCTGAGGTAACTCTGGGTACAGTCAGCAGGCCTTCCTCCTCAAATACCTCTGGGCACAGTCACCAGGCCTTCCTTCTTAGGTACCTCTGGGTACAGTCACCAGGCCTTCCTTCTCAGTTACCTTTGGGTACACTTACCAGGTCTTCCTTCTGAGGTACCTCAGTGGACTGTCACCAGGCCTTCCTTCCAAGCTACCTCTGGGTATAGTCACCAGTCCTTCCTTCCGAGGTAACTCTGGGTACAGTCATCAGACCTTTTTTCCGAGGTAACTGTGGGTACAATCATCAGACCTTTCTTTCGAGATACCTCTGGGTAGAGTGACCAGGCCTTCCTTCCAAGGTACCTCTGAGTACAGTCAGTAGGCCTTCCTTCTGAGGTACCTCAGGGTACAGTTACCAGGCCTTCCTTCTCAGGCACCTCTGGGTACAGTCACCAGGCCTTCCTTCTCAGGCACCTCTGGGTACAGTCACCAAGCCGTCCTTCCCAGTTACGACTTGGTACTGTCACCAGGCCTTCCTTCCGAGGTACCTCAGGGTACAGGCACCAGGCCTCGTATCCAAGGTACCTCTGGGTACAGTCACCAGGCCTTCCTTCCGAGGTACCTCTGGGTACAGTTACCAGGCCTTCATTCTCAGGCACCTCTGTTTACAGTCACCAGGCCTTCCTTCCGAGCTACCTCTGGGTACTGTCACCAGGCCTTCCTTCGCAGTTATCTCTGGGTACAGTCACCAGGCCTTCCCTCCAGGGTTACTCTGGGTACAGTCACCAGGCCTTCCTTCCAGGTACCTCTGGGTACAGTCCGTAGGCCTTCCTTCTGAGATAACTCTGAGTACAGTCAGGAGGCCTGCCTTCTCAGACACTTCTGGGTACTGTCACCAGGCCTTCCTTCTGAGGTACCTCTGGGTCCAGTCATCAGGCCTTCCTTCCTAGGTATGCATGGGCAGAGTCACCAGGCCTTCCTTCTGAGGTACCTCTGGGTATAGTCACCAGGCCTTCCTTCCGAGGTACGTCTGGGTACAGTCTCTAAGCCTTCCTTCCGAGGTTTGTCTTTGTACAGTTTCCAGGCCTTCCTTCTGAGGTACCTCTGGGTACAGTCACCACGCCTTCCTTCTTAGGTACCTCTGGGTATAGTTACCAGGCCTTCCTTCTCAGGTACGCCTCGGTACTGTCACCAGGCCTTCCTTCCGAGGTACCTGTGGGTACTGTCACCAGGCCTTCCTTCCGAGGTACCTCTGGGTACAGGCACCAGCCATTGCTTCCGAAGTAACTCTGGGTACAGTCACCAGGCCTTGTATCCAAGGTAACTCTGGGTACAGTCAGCGGGACTTCCTTCCGAGGTACTTCTTGGTATAGTCAGTAGGCCTGCCTTCTGAGGTACCTCTGGGTAATGTCACCAGGCCTTCCTTCCGAGGTATCTCTGGGTACAGTTACCAGGCCTTCATTCTCAGGCACCTCTGGGTACAGTCAATAGGGCTTCCTTCTGAGGTAGCTCTGGGTACAGTCACCAGACTTTCCTTCCTACTTACCTCTGCGTATAGACATCTGGCCTTCCTTCTGAGGTACCTCTGGGTACAGTCACCAGGGCTTCCTTCCGAGGTACCTCTGGGTACAGTCACCAGGGCTTCCTTCCGAGGTACGACAGTGTACAGTCACCAGGCCTTCCTTCCGAGATACATCAGTGTGCAGTCACCAGGCCGTCCTTCCCAGGTACCTCTGGGTACAGTCACCGGGCCTTCCTTCCAAAGAACCTCTGGGTACTGTCTCAAGGCCTTCCGTCTGAGGTAACTCTGGGTACAGTCACTGGACCTTTCTTCCGAGGTACCTCTGGGTACTGTCACCAGGCCTTCATTCCGAGGTAAATTTTTGTACTGTCACCTGGCCTTCCTTCCGAGGTACCTCTGGGTACAGTCACTAGGCCTTCCCTCTGAGGTACCTCTGAGTACAGTCAGCAGGCCTGCCTTCTCAGATACCTCTGGGTACTGTCAGCAGACCTTCCTTCTGCGGTAGCTCTGGGTACAGACACCAGGGCTTCCTTCGGAAGTACCTCTGGGTAAGGTCATCAGGGCTTCCTTCCGAGGTATGTATGGGTAGAGTCACCAGGGCTTCCTTCTAAGGTACGTCTGAGTACAGTCACCAGGCCTTCCTTCCGAGGTATCTCTGGGTACAGGCATCAGGCCTTCCCTCCGAAGAACGTCTGGGAACAGTCATCAGGCCTTCGTACCGAGTTACCTCAGGGTACAGTCACCAGGCCTTCCTTCCGAGGTACCTCTGTGTTCAGTCACCAGTCCTTCCGAGGAACCTCTGGGTACAGTCACCAGGCCTTCTTTCCGAAGTACCTCTGGGAATAGTCACCAGGCCTTCGGTCTGAGGTACCTCTGGGTACAGTCAGCAGGCCTTCCTTCTCAGATACCTCTGGGCACAGTCACCAGGGCTTCCTTCTTAGGTACCTCTGAGTACAGTCACCAGCCTTTCTTCTGAGGTACCTTTTGGTACACTTACCAGGTCTTCCTTTTGAGGTACCTCTGTGGACTGTCACCAGGCCTTCCTGCTGAGGCACCTCTGGGTACAGTCACCAAGCCGTCCTTCCCAGTTACGACTGGGTACTGTCACCAGGCCTTCCTTCCGAGGTACCTCAGGGTACAGGCACCAGGCCTCGTATCCAAGGTACCTCTGGGTACAGTCACCAGGCCTTCCTTCCGAGGTACCTCTGGGTACAGTTACCAGGCCTTCATTCTCAGGCACCTCTGTTTACAGTCACCAGGCCTTCCTTCCGAGCTACCTCTGGGTACTGTCACCAGGCCTTCCTTCGCAGTTATCTCTGGGTACAGTCACCAGGCCTTCCCTCCAGGGTTACTCTGGGTACAGTCACCAGGCCTTCCTTCCAGGTACCTCTGGGTACAGTCCGTAGGCCTTCCTTCTGAGGTAACTCTGAGTACAGTCAGGAGGCCTGCCTTCTCAGACACTTCTGGGTACTGTCACCAGGCCTTCCTTCTGAGGTACCTCTGGGTCCAGTCATCAGGCCTTCCTTCCTAGGTATGCATGGGCAGAGTCACCAGGCCTTCCTTCTGAGGTACCTCTGGGTATAGTCACCAGGCCTTCCTTCCGAGGTACGTCTGGGTACAGTCTCTAAGCCTTCCTTCCGAGGTTTGTCTTTGTACACTTTCCAGGCCTTCCTTCTGAGGTACCTCTGGGTACAGTCACCACGCCTTCCTTCTTAGGTACCTCTGGGTATAGTTACCAGGCCTTCCTTCTCAGGTACGCCTGGGTACTGTCACCAGGCCTTCCTTCCGAGGTACCTCTGGGTACTGTCACCAGGCCTTCCTTCCGAGGTACCTCTGGGTACAGGCACCAGCCATTGCTTCCGAAGTAACTCTGGGTACAGTCACCAGGCCTTGTATCCAAGGTAACTCTGGGTACAGTCAGCGGGACTTCCTTCCGAGGTACTTCTTGGTATAGTCACTAGGCCTGCCTTCTGAGGTACCTCTGGGTAATGTCTCCTGGGCTTCCTTCTCCAGTACCTTTGGGTACAGTCACCAGACCTTCATTCTCAGCTACCTCGGGGTACAGTCACCAGGCCTTCGTTCTGAGGTACCTCTGAGTAGAGTCAGCAGGCGTGCCTTCTCAGATGACTCTGGGTAGTATCACCAGGCCTCTCTTCCGAGGTAACTCTGGGTACAGATAATCAGACCTTTCTTCTGAGATACCTCTCGGTAGAGTGACCAGGCCTTCCTTCCGAGATAACTCTGGGTACAGTCAGTCGGTCTTCCTTCTGAGGTACATCTGGGTGATGTCACCAGGCCTTCCTTCCGAGGTACCTCTGGGTACAGTCACCAGGCCTTCCCTTCACGGTTACTCTGGCTACACTCACAAGGCCTTCCTTCCGAGGTACCCCAGGGTACAGACACCAAACGTTTCTTCCATGGTAACTCTGGGTACAGTCACCAGACCTGCCTTCCGAGGTACCTCTGTTTACTGTCACCTGTCCTTCCTTCCGAGGTAAGTCTGGGTACAGTCACCAGGATTTCCTTCCGAGGTACCTCTGGGTTAGTCACCAGGCCTTCCTTCCGAGGTACGTCTGGGTACAGTCACCAGGCCTTTATTCTGAGGTACCTCTGGGTACAGTCACCAGGCCTTCCTTCTGAGGTACCTCTGTTACAGTCACCAGGCCTTCCTTCTGAGATACCTGTGGTTACAGTCACCAGACCTTCCTTCTCAGGTTCCTTTGGCTGCAGTCACCAGGCCTTTTTTCCGAGTACCTCTGAGCACAGTCATCAGCCCTTTCTCCCGAAGTACCTCTGGGAATAGTCACCAGGCCTTCCTTCTGAGGTACCTCTGGGTACAGTCAGCAGGCCTTCCTTCTCAGATACCTCTGGGCACAGTCACGAGGGCTTCCTTCTTAGGTACCTCTGAGTACAGTCACCAGCCTTCCTTCTGAGGTAGCTTTTGGTACACTTACCAGGTCTTCCTTTTGAGGTACATCTGTGGACTGTCACCAGGCCTTCCTGCTGAGGCACCTCTGGGTACACTCATTAGACACTCCTATTTAGGTACCTCTGGGTACAGTCACCAGGCCTTCCTTCCAAGGTATCTTTGAGTATATTCACCAGTCCTTCCTTCCGACGTACCTCTGGGTACTGTCACCAGGCCTTCCTTCTGAGGTAAGTCTGGGTACAGTCAGTAGGCCTTCCTTCTGAGGTACATCTGGGAAATGTCACCAGGCCTTCCTTCCGAGGTATCTCTGGGTACAGTTACCAGGCCTTCATTCTCAGGCACCTCTGGGTACAGTCAATAGGCCTTCCTTCTGAGGTAGCTCTGGGTACAGTCACCAGGCCTTCCTTCCTAGTTACCTCTGCGTATAGACATCTGGCCTTCCTTCTGAGGTACCTCTGGGTACAGTCACCAGGGCTTCCTTCCGAGGTACCTCTGGGTACAGTCACCAGGGCTTCCTTCCGAGGTACGACAGTGTACAGTCACCCGGCCTTCCTTCCGAGATACGTCAGTGTGCAGTCACCAGGCCGTCCTTCCCAGGTACCTCTGGGTACAGTCACCGGGCCTTCCTTCCAAAGAACCTCTGGGTACTGTCTCCAGGCCTTCCGTCTGAGGTAACTCTGGGTACAGTCACTGGACCTTTCTTCCGAGGTACCTCTGGGTAGAGTCACCAGACCTTCCTTCCTAGTTACCTCTGCGTATAGACATCTGGCCTTCCTTCTGAGGTACCTCTGGGTACAGTCACCAGGGCTTCCTTCCGAGGTACCTCTGGGTACAGTCACCAGGGCTTCCTTCCGAGGTACGACAGTGTACAGTCACCAGGCCTTCCTTCCGAGATACATCAGTGTGCAGTCACCAGGCCGTCCTTCCCAGGTACCTCTGGGTACAGTCACCGGGCCTTCCTTCCAAAGAACCTCTGGGTACTGTCTCAAGGCCTTCCGTCTGAGGTAACTCTGGGTACAGTCACTGGACCTTTCTTCCGAGGTACCTCTGGGTACTGTCACCAGGCCTTCATTCCGAGGTAAATTTTTGTACTGTCACCTGGCCTTCCTTCCGAGGTACCTCTGGGTACAGTCACTAGGCCTTCCCTCTGAGGTACCTCTGAGTACAGTCAGCAGGCCTGCCTTCTCAGATACCTCTGGGTACTGTCAGCAGACCTTCCTTCTGCGGTAGCTCTGGGTACAGACACCAGGGCTTCCTTCGGAAGTACCTCTGGGTAAGGTCATCAGGGCTTCCTTCCGAGGTATGTATGGGTAGAGTCACCAGGGCTTCCTTCTAAGGTACGTCTGAGTACAGTCACCAGGCCTTCCTTCCGAGGTATCTCTGGGTACAGGCATCAGGCCTTCCCTCCGAAGAACGTCTGGGAACAGTCATCAGGCCTTCGTACCGAGTTACCTCAGGGTACAGTCACCAGGCCTTCCTTCCGAGGTACCTCTGTGTTCAGTCACCAGTCCTTCCGAGGAACCTCTGGGTACAGTCACCAGGCCTTCTTTCCGAAGTACCTCTGGGAATAGTCACCAGGCCTTCGGTCTGAGGTACCTCTGGGTACAGTCAGCAGGCCTTCCTTCTCAGATACCTCTGGGCACAGTCACCAGGGCTTCCTTCTTAGGTACCTCTGAGTACAGTCACCAGCCTTTCTTCTCAGGTACCTTTTGGTACACTTACCAGGTCTTCCTTTTGAGGTACCTCTGTGGACTGTCACCAGGCCTTCCTGCTGAGGCACCTCTGGGTACAGTCACCAAGCCGTCCTTCCCAGTTACGACTGGGTACTGTCACCAGGCCTTCCTTCCGAGGTACCTCAGGGTACAGGCACCAGGCCTCGTATCCAAGGTACCTCTGGGTACAGTCACCAGGCCTTCCTTCCGAGGTACCTCTGGGTACAGTTACCAGGCCTTCATTCTCAGGCACCTCTGTTTACAGTCACCAGGCCTTCCTTCCGAGCTACCTCTGGGTACTGTCACCAGGCCTTCCTTCGCAGTTATCTCTGGGTACAGTCACCAGGCCTTCCCTCCAGGATTACTCTGGGTACAGTCACCAGGCCTTCCATCCAGGTACCTCTGGGTACAGTCCGTAGGCCTTCCTTCTGAGGTAACTCTAAGTACAGTCAGGAGGCCTGCCTTCTCAGACACTTCTGGGTACTGTCACCAGGCCTTCCTTCTGAGATACCTCTGGGTATAGTCACCAGGCCTTCCTTCCGAGGTACGTCTGGGTACAGTCTCTAAGCCTTCCTTCCGAGGTTTGTCTTTGTACACTTTCCAGGCCTTCCTTCTGAGGTACCTCTGGGTACAGTCACCACGCCTTCCTTCTTAGGTACCTCTGGGTATAGTTACCAGGCCTTCCTTCTCAGGTACACCTGGGTACTGTCACCAGGCCTTCCTTCTGAGGTACCTCTGGGTACTGTCACCAGGCCTTCCTTCCGAGGTACCTCTGGGTACAGGCACCAGCCATTGCTTCCGAAGTAACTCTGGGTACAGTCACCAGGCCTTGTATCCAAGGTAACTCTGGGTACAGTCAGCGGGACTTCCTTCCGAGGTACTTCTTGGTATAGTCAGTAGGCCTGCCTTCTGAGGTACCTCTGGGTAATGTCTCCTGGGCTTCCTTCTCCAGTACCTTTGGGTACAGTCACCAGACCTTCATTCTCAGCTACCTCGGGGTACAGTCACCAGGCCTTCGTTCTGAGGTACCTCTGAGTAGAGTCAGCAGGTGTGCCTTCTCAGATGACTCTGGGTAGTATCACCAGGCCTCTCTTCCGAGGTAACTCTGGGTACAGATAATCAGACCTTTCTTCTGAGATACCTCTCGGTAGAGTGACCAGGCCTTCCTTCCGAGATAACTCTGGGTACAGTCAGTCGGTCTTCCTTCTGAGGTACATCTGGGTGATGTCACCAGGCCTTCCTTCCGAGGTACCTCTGGGTACAGTCACCAGGCCTTCCCTTCACGGTTACTCTGGCTACACTCACAAGGCCTTCCTTCCGAGGTACCCCAGGGTACAGACACCAAACGTTTCTTCCATGGTAACTCTGGGTACAGTCACCAGACCTGCCTTCCGAGGTACCTCTGTTTACTGTCACCTGTCCTTCCTTCCGAGGTAAGTCTGGGTACAGTCACCAGGATTTCCTTCCGAGGTACCTCTGGGTTAGTCACCAGGCCTTCCTTCCGAGGTACGTCTGGGTACAGTCACCAGGCCTTTATTCTGAGGTACCTCTGGGTACAGTCACCAGGCCTTCCTTCTGAGGTACCTCTGTTACAGTCACCAGGCCTTCCTTCTGAGATACCTGTGGTTACAGTCACCAGACCTTCCTTCTCAGGTTCCTTTGGCTGCAGTCACCAGGCCTTTTTTCCGAGTACCTCTGAGCACAGTCATCAGCCCTTTCTCCCGAAGTACCTCTGGGAATAGTCACCAGGCCTTCCTTCTGAGGTACCTCTGGGTACAGTCAGCAGGCCTTCCTTCTCAGATACCTCTGGGCACAGTCACGAGGGCTTCCTTCTTAGGTACCTCTGAGTACAGTCACCAGCCTTCCTTCTGAGGTAGCTTTTGGTACACTTACCAGGTCTTCCTTTTGAGGTACATCTGTGGACTGTCACCAGGCCTTCCTGCTGAGGCACCTCTGGGTACACTCATTAGACACTCCTATTTAGGTACCTCTGGGTACAGTCACCAGGCCTTCCTTCCAAGGTATCTTTGAGTATATTCACCAGTCCTTCCTTCCGACGTACCTCTGGGTACTGTCACCAGGCCTTCCTTCTGAGGTAAGTCTGGGTACAGTCAGTAGGCCTTCCTTCTGAGGTACATCTGGGAAATGTCACCAGGCCTTCCTTCCGAGGTATCTCTGGGTACAGTTACCAGGCCTTCATTCTCAGGCACCTCTGGGTACAGTCAATAGGCCTTCCTTCTGAGGTAGCTCTGGGTACAGTCACCAGGCCTTCCTTCCTAGTTACCTCTGCGTATAGACATCTGGCCTTCCTTCTGAGGTACCTCTGGGTACAGTCACCAGGGCTTCCTTCCGAGGTACCTCTGGGTACAGTCACCAGGGCTTCCTTCCGAGGTACGACAGTGTACAGTCACCAGGCCTTCCTTCCGAGATACGTCAGTGTGCAGTCACCAGGCCGTCCTTCCCAGGTACCTCTGGGTACAGTCACCGGGCCTTCCTTCCAAAGAACCTCTGGGTACTGTCTCCAGGCCTTCCGTCTGAGGTAACTCTGGGTACAGTCACTGGACCTTTCTTCCGAGGTACCTCTGGGTACAGTCACCAGACCTTCCTTCCTAGTTACCTCTGCGTATAGACATCTGGCCTTCCTTCTGAGGTACCTCTGGGTACAGTCACCAGGGCTTCCTTCCGAGGTACCTCTGGGTACAGTCACCAGGGCTTCCTCCGAGGTACGACAGTGTACAGTCACCAGGCCTTCCTTCCGAGATACATCAGTGTGCAGTCACCAGGCCGTCCTTCCCAGGTACCTCTGGGTACAGTCACCGGGCCTTCCTTCCAAAGAACCTCTGGGTACTGTCTCAAGGCCTTCCGTCTGAGGTAACTCTGGGTACAGTCACTGGACCTTTCTTCCGAGGTACCTCTGGGTACTGTCACCAGGCCTTCATTCCGAGGTAAATTTTTGTACTGTCACCTGGCCTTCCTTCCGAGGTACCTCTGGGTACAGTCACTAGGCCTTCCCTCTGAGGTACCTCTGAGTACAGTCAGCAGGCCTGCCTTCTCAGATACCTCTGGGTACTGTCAGCAGACCTTCCTTCTGCGGTAGCTCTGGGTACAGACACCAGGGCTTCCTTCGGAAGTACCTCTGGGTAAGGTCATCAGGGCTTCCTTCCGAGGTATGTATGGGTAGAGTCACCAGGGCTTCCTTCTAAGGTACGTCTGAGTACAGTCACCAGGCCTTCCTTCCGAGGTATCTCTGGGTACAGGCATCAGGCCTTCCCTCCGAAGAACGTCTGGGAACAGTCATCAGGCCTTCGTACCGAGTTACATCAGGGTACAGTCACCAGGCCTTCCTTCCGAGGTACCTCTGTGTTCAGTCACCAGTCCTTCCGAGGAACCTCTGGGTACAGTCACCAGGCCTTTTTTCCGAAGTACCTCTGGGAATAGTCACCAGGCCTTCGGTCTGAGGTACCTCTGGGTACAGTCAGCAGGCCTTCCTTCTCAGATACCTCTGGGCACAGTCACCAGGGCTTCCTTCTTAGGTACCTCTGAGTACAGTCACCAGCCTTTCTTCTCAGGTACCTTTTGGTACACTTACCAGGTCTTCCTTTTGAGGTACCTCTGTGGACTGTCACCAGGCCTTCCTGCTGAGGCACCTCTGGGTACAGTCACAAAGCCGTCCTTCCCAGTTACGACTGGGTACTGTCACCAGGCCTTCCTTCCGAGGTACCTCAGGGTACAGGCACCAGGCCTCGTATCCAAGGTACCTCTGGGTACAGTCACCAGGCCTTCCTTCCGAGGTACCTCTGGGTACAGTTACCAGGCCTTCATTCTCAGGCACCTCTGTTTACAGTCACCAGGCCTTCCTTCCGAGCTACCTCTGGGTACTGTCACCAGGCCTTCCTTCGCAGTTATCTCTGGGTACAGTCACCAGGCCTTCCCTCCAGGGTTTCTCTGGGTACAGTCACCAGGCCTTCCTTCCAGGTACCTCTGGGTACAGTCCGTAGGCCTTCCTTCTGAGGTAACTCTGAGTACAGTCAGGAGGCCTGCCTTCTCAGACACTTCTGGGTACTGTCACCAGGCCTTCCTTCTGAGGTACCTCTGGGTCCAGTCATCAGGCCTTCCTTCCTAGGTATGCATGGGCAGAGTCACCAGGCCTTCCTTCTGAGGTACCTCTGGGTATAGTCACCAGGCCTTCCTTCCGAGGTACGTCTGGGTACAGTCTCTAAGCCTTCCTTCCGAGGTTTGTCTTTGTACACTTTCCAGGCCTTCCTTCTGAGGTACCTCTGGGTACAGTCACCACGCCTTCCTTCTTAGGTACCTCTGGGTATAGTTACCAGGCCTTCCTTCTCAGGTACACCTGGGTACTGTCACCAGGCCTTCCTTCTGAGGTACCTCTGGGTACTGTCACCAGGCCTTCCTTCCGAGGTACCTCTGGGTACAGGCACCAGCCATTGCTTCCGAAGTAACTCTGGGTACAGTCACCAGGCCTTGTATCCAAGGTAACTCTGGGTACAGTCAGCGGGACTTCCTTCCGAGGTACTTCTCGGTATAGTCAGTAGGCCTGCCTTCTGAGGTACCTCTGGGTAATGTCTCCTGGGCTTCCTTCTCCAGTACCTTTGGGTACAGTCACCAGACCTTCATTCTCAGCTACCTCGGGGTACAGTCACCAGGCCTTCGTTCTGAGGTACCTCTGAGTAGAGTCAGCAGGCGTGCCTTCTCAGATGACTCTGGGTACTATCACCAGGCCTCTCTTCCGAGGTAACTCTGGGTACAGATAATCAGACCTTTCTTCCGAGATACCTCTCGGTAGAGTGACCAGGCCTTCCTTCCGAGATAACTCTGGGTACAGTCAGTCGGTCTTCCTTCTGAGGTACATCTGGGTGATGTCACCAGGCCTTCCTTCCGAGGTACCTCTGGGTACAGTCACCAGGCCTTCCCTTCACGGTTACTCTGGCTACACTCACAAGGCCTTCCTTCCGAGGTACCCCAGGGTACAGACACCAAACGTTTCTTCCATGGTAACTCTGGGTACAGTCACCAGACCTGCCTTCCGAGGTACCTCTGTTTACTGTCACCTGTCCTTCCTTCCGAGGTAAGTCTGGGTACAGTCACCAGGATTTCCTTCCGAGGTACCTCTGGGTTAGTCACCAGGCCTTCCTTCCGAGGTACGTCTGGGTACAGTCACCAGGCCTTTATTCTGAGGTACCTCTGGGTACAGTCACCAGGCCTTCCTTCTGAGGTACCTCTGTTACAGTCACCAGGCCTTCCTTCTGAGATACCTGTGGTTACAGTCACCAGACCTTCCTTCTCAGGTTCCTTTGGCTGCAGTCACCAGGCCTTTTTTCCGAGTACCTCTGAGCACAGTCATCAGCCCTTTCTCCCGAAGTACCTCTGGGAATAGTCACCAGGCCTTCCTTCTGAGGTACCTCTGGGTACAGTCAGCAGGCCTTCCTTCTCAGATACCTCTGGGCACAGTCACGAGGGCTTCCTTCTTAGGTACCTCTGAGTACAGTCACCAGCCTTCCTTCTGAGGTAGCTTTTGGTACACTTACCAGGTCTTCCTTTTGAGGTACATCTGTGGACTGTCACCAGGCCTTCCTGCTGAGGCACCTCTGGGTACACTCATTAGACACTCCTATTTAGGTACCTCTGGGTACAGTCACCAGGCCTTCCTTCCAAGGTATCTTTGAGTATATTCACCAGTCCTTCCTTCCGACGTACCTCTGGGTACTGTCACCAGGCCTTCCTTCTGAGGTAAGTCTGGGTACAGTCAGTAGGCCTTCCTTCTGAGGTACATCTGGGAAATGTCACCAGGCCTTCCTTCCGAGGTATCTCTGGGTACAGTTACCAGGCCTTCATTCTCAGGCACCTCTGGGTACAGTCAATAGGCCTTCCTTCTGAGGTAGCTCTGGGTACAGTCACCAGGCCTTCCTTCCTAGTTACCTCTGCGTATAGACATCTGGCCTTCCTTCTGAGGTACCTCTGGGTACAGTCACCAGGGCTTCCTTCCGAGGTACGACAGTGTACAGTCACCAGGCCTTCCTTCCGAGATACGTCAGTGTGCAGTCACCAGGCCGTCCTTCCCAGGTACCTCTGGGTACAGTCACCGGGCCTTCCTTCCAAAGAACCTCTGGGTACTGTCTCCAGGCCTTCCGTCTGAGGTAACTCTGGGTACAGTCACTGGACCTTTCTTCCGAGGTACCTCTGGGTACTGTCACCAGGCCTTCATTCCGAGGTAAATTTTTGTACTGTCACCTGGCCTTCCTTCCGAGGTACCTCTGGGTACAGTCACTAGGCCTTCCCTCTGAGGTACCTCTGAGTACAGTCAGCAGGCCTGCCTTCTCAGATACCTCTGGGTACTGTCACCAGACCTTCCTTCTGCGGTAGCTCTGGGTACAGACACCAGGGGTTCCTTCGGAGGTACCTCTGGGTAAGGTCATCAGGGCTTCCTTCCGAGGTATGTATGGGTAGAGTCACCAGGGCTTCCTTCTAAGGTACGTCTGAGTACAGTCACCAGGCCTTCCTTCCGAGGTATCTCTGGGTACAGGCATCAGGCCTTCCCTCCGAAGAACGTCTGGGTACAGTCATCAGGCCTTCGTACTGAGTTACCTCAGGGTACAGTCACCAGGCCTTCCTTCCGAGGTACCTCTGTGTTCAGTCACCAGTCCTTCCTTCCAAGGAACCTCTGGGTACAGTCACCAGGCCTTCTTTCCGAAGTACCTCTGGGAATAGTCACCAGGCCTTCGGTCTGAGGTACCTCTGGGTACAGTCAGCAGGCCTTCCTTCTCAGATACCTCTGGGCACAGTCACCAGGGCTTCCTTCTTAGGTACCTCTGAGTACAGTCACCAGCCTTTCTTCTGAGGTACCTTTTGGTACACTTACCAGGTCTTCCTTTTGAGGTACCTCTGTGGACTGTCACCAGGCCTTCCTGCTGAGGCACCTCTGGGTACACTCATTAGACACTCCTATTTAGGTACCTCTGGTACAGTCACCAGGCCTTCCTTCCAAGGTACCTTTGGGTATATTCACCAGAACTTCCTTCCGAGGTACCTCTGGGTACTGTCACCAGGCCTTCCTTCTGAGGTAAGTCTGGGTACAGTCAATAGGCCTTCCTTCTGAGGTACATCTGGGAAATGTCACCAGGCCTTCCTTCCGAGGTATCTCTGGGTACAGTTACCAGGCCTTCATTGTCAGGCACCTCTGGGTACAGTCACCAGGCCTTCCTTCTGAGGTAGCTCTGGGTACTGTCACCAGGCCTTCCTTCTGAGTTACCTCTGCGTATAGTCACCAGGCCTTCCTTCTGAGGTACCTCTGGGTACAGTCACCAGACCTTCCTTCTGAGGTACCCCTGGGTACTGTCACCAGGTTTTCCTTCTGAGGTAACTCTGCGTACTGTCACCAGGCCTTCCTTCCGAGGTACCTCTGGGTATAGTCAGTAGGCCTTCCTTCTGAGGTACCTCTGGGTAATGTCTCCAGGGATTCTATCTCCAGTACTTCTGGGTACAGTCAGCAGGCCTTCATTCTCAGGTACCTCTGGGTAGAGTTACCAGCCCTTCATTCTCTGGTACCTCAGAGTACGGTCTCCAGGCCTTCTTTCCGAGGAACCTCTGGGTACAGTCACCAGACCTTCCTTCTGAGGTACCTCTGGGTATCGTCACCAGGCCTTTCTTCTGAGGTAACTCTGGGTACAGTCAGCAGGCCTTCCTCCTCAAATACCTCTGGGCACAGTCACCAGGCCTTCCTTCTTAGGTACCTCTGGGTACAGTCACCAGGCCTTCCTTCTCAGTTACCTTTGGGTACACTTACCAGGTCTTCCTTCTGAGGTACCTCAGTGGACTGTCACCAGGCCTTCCTTCCAAGCTACCTCTGGGTATAGTCACCAGTCCTTCCTTCCGAGGTAACTCTGGGTACAGTCATCAGACTTTTTCCGAGGTAACTGTGCGTACAATCATCAGACCTTTCTTTCGAGATACCTCTGGGTAGAGTGACCAGGCCTTCCTTCCGAGGTACCTCTGAGTACAGTCAGTAGGCCTTCCTTCTGAGGTACCTCTGGGTACAGTTACCAGGCCTTCCTTCTCAGGCACCTCTGGGTACAGTCACCAGGCCTTCCTTCTCAGGCACCTCTGGGTACAGTCACCAAGCCGTCCTTCCCAGTTACGACTGGGTACTGTCACCAGGCCTTCCTTCCGAGGTACCTCAGGGTACAGGCACCAGGCCTCGTATCCAAGGTACCTCTGGGTACAGTCACCAGGCCTTCCTTCCGAGGTACCTCTGGGTACAGTTACCAGGCCTTCATTCTCAGGCACCTCTGTTTACAGTCACCAGGCCTTCCTTCCGAGCTACCTCTGGGTACTGTCACAAGGCCTTCCTTCGCAGTTATCTCTGGGTACAGTCACCAGGCCTTCCCTCCAGGGTTACTCTGGGTACAGTCACCAGGCCTTCCTTCCAGGTACCTCTGGGTACAGTCCGTAGGCCTTCCTTCTGAGGTAACTCTGAGTACAGTCAGGAGGCCTGCCTTCTCAGACACTTCTGGGTACTGTCACCAGGCCTTCCTTCTGAGGTACCTCTGGGTCCAGTCATCAGGCCTTCCTTCCTAGGTATGCATGGGTAGAGTCACCAGGCCTTCCTTCTGAGGTACCTCTGGGTATAGTCACCAGGCCTTCCTTCCGAGGTACGTCTGGGTACAGTCTCTAAGCCTTCCTTCCGAGGTTTGTCTTTGTACAGTTTCCAGGCCTTCCTTCTGAGGTACCTCTGGGTACAGTCACCACGCCTTCCTTCTTAGGTACCTCTGGGTATAGTTACCAGGCCTTCCTTCTCAGGTACGCCTGGGTATTGTCACCAGGCCTTCCTTCCGAGGTACCTGTGGGTACTGTCACCAGGCCTTCCTTCCGAGGTACCTCTGGGTACAGGCACCAGCCATTGCTTCCGAAGTAACTCTGGGTACAGTCACCAGGCCTTGTATCCAAGGTAACTCTGGGTACAGTCAGCGGGACTTCCTTCCGAGGTACTTCTTGGTATAGTCAGTAGGCCTGCCTTCTGAGGTACCTCTGGGTAATGTCTCCTGGGCTTCCTTCTCCAGTACCTTTGGGTACAGTCACCAGACCTTCATTCTCAGCTACCTCGGGGTACAGTCACCAGGCCTTCGTTCTGAGGTACCTCTGAGTAGAGTCAGCAGGCGTGCCTTCTCAGATGACTCTGGGTACTATCACCAGGCCTCTCTTCCGAGGTAACTCTGGGTACAGATAATCAGACCTTTCTTCCGAGATACCTCTCGGTAGAGTGACCAGGCCTTCCTTCCGAGATAACTCTGGGTACAGTCAGTCGGTCTTCCTTCTGAGCTACATCTGGGTGATGTCACCAGGCCTTCCTTCCGAGGTACCTCTGGGTACAGTCACCAGGCCTTCCCTTCACGGTTACTCTGGCTACACTCACAAGGCCTTCCTTCCGAGGTACCCCAGGGTACAGACACCAAACGTTTCTTCCATGGTAACTCTGGGTACAGTCACCAGACCTGCCTTCCGAGGTACCTCTGTTTACTGTCACCTGTCCTTCCTTCCGAGGTAAGTCTGGGTACAGTCACCAGGATTTCCTTCCGAGGTACCTCTGGGTTAGTCACCAGGCCTTCCTTCTGAGGTACCTCTGGGTACAGTCACCAGGGCTTCCTTCCGAGGTACCTCTGGGTACAGTCACCAGGGCTTCCTTCCGAGGTACGACAGTGTACAGTCACCAGGCCTTCCTTCCGAGATACATCAGTGTGCAGTCACCAGGCCGTCCTTCCCAGGTACCTCTGGGTACAGTCACCGGGCCTTCCTTCCAAAGAACCTCTGGGTACTGTCTCAAGGCCTTCCGTCTGAGGTAACTCTGGGTACAGTCACTGGACCTTTCTTCCGAGGTACCTCTGGGTACTGTCACCAGGCCTTCATTCCGAGGTAAATATTTGTACTGTCACCTGGCCTTCCTTCCGAGGTACCTCTGGGTACAGTCACTAGGTCTTCCCTCTGAGGTACCTGTGAGTACAGTCAGCAGGCCTGCCTTCTCAGATACCTCTGGGTACTGTCAGCAGACCTTCCTTCTGCGGTAGCTCTGGGTACAGACACCAGGGCTTCCTTCGGAAGTACCTCTGGGTAAGGTCATCAGGGCTTCCTTCCGAGGTATGTATGGGTAGAGTCACCAGGGCTTCCTTCTAAGGTACGTCTGAGTACAGTCACCAGGCCTTCCTTCCGAGGTATCTCTGGGTACAGGCATCAGGCCTTCCCTCCGAAGAACGTCTGGGAACAGTCATCAGGCCTTCGTACCGAGTTACCTCAGGGTACAGTCACCAGGCCTTCCTTCCGAGGTACCTCTGTGTTCAGTCACCAGTCCTTCCGAGGAACCTCTGGGTACAGTCACCAGGCCTTCTTTCCGAAGTACCTCTGGGAATAGTCACCAGGCCTTCGGTCTGAGGTACCTCTGGGTACAGTCAGCAGGCCTTCCTTCTCAGATACCTCTGGGCACAGTCACCAGGGCTTCCTTCTTAGGTACCTCTGAGTACAGTCACCAGCCTTTCTTCTGAGGTACCTTTTGGTACACTTACCAGGTCTTCCTTTTGAGGTACCTCTGTGGACTGTCACCAGGCCTTCCTGCTGAGGCACCTCTGGGTACAGTCACCAAGCCGTCCTTCCCAGTTACGACTGGGTACTGTCACCAGGCCTTCCTTCCGAGGTACGTCAGGGTACAGGCACCAGGCCTCGTATCCAAGGTACCTCTGGGTACAGTCACCAGGCCTTCCTTCTCAGGCACCTCTGGGTACAGTCACCAGGCCTTCCTTCTCAGGCACCTCTGGGTACAGTCACCAAGCCGTCCTTCCCAGTTACGACTGGGTACTGTCACCAGGCCTTCCTTCCGAGGTACCTCAGGGTACAGGCACCAGGCCTCGTATCCAAGGTACCTCTGGGTACAGTCACCAGGCCTTCCTTCCGAGGTACCTCTGGGTACAGTTACCAGGCCTTCATTCTCAGGCACCTCTGTTTACAGTCACCAGGCCTTCCTTCCGAGCTACCTCTGGGTACTGTCACCAGGCCTTCCTTCGCAGTTATCTCTGGGTACAGTCACCAGGCCTTCCCTCCAGGGTTACTCTGGGTACAGTCACCAGGCCTTCCTTCCAGGTACCTCTGGGTACAGCCCGTAGGCCTTCCTTCTGAGGTAACTCTGAGTACAGTCAGGAGGCCTGCCTTCTCAGACACTTCTGGGTACTGTCACCAGGCCTTCCTTCTGAGGTACCTCTGGGTCCAGTCATCAGGCCTTCCTTCCTAGGTATGCATGGGCAGAGTCACCAGGCCTTCCTTCTGAGGTACCTCTGGGTATAGTCACCAGGCCTTCCTTCCGAGGTACGTCTGGGTACAGTCTCTAAGCCTTCCTTCCGAGGTTTGTCTTTGTACAGTTTCCAGGCCTTCCTTCTGAGGTACCTCTGGGTACAGTCACCACGCCTTCCTTCTTAGGTACCTCTGGGTATAGTTACCAGGCCTTCCTTCTCAGGTACGCCTGGGTACTGTCACCAGGCCTTCCTTCTGAGGTACCTCTGGGTACTGTCACCAGGCCTTCCTTCCGAGGTACCTCTGGGTACAGGCACCAGCCATTGCTTCCGAAGTAACTCTGGGTACAGTCACCAGGCCTTGTATCCAAGGTAACTCTGGGTACAGTCAGCGGGACTTCCTTCCGAGGTACTTCTCGGTATAGTCAGTAGGCCTGCCTTCTGAGGTACCTCTGGGTAATGTCTCCTGGGCTTCCTTCTCCAGTACCTTTGGGTACAGTCACCAGACCTTCATTCTCAGCTACCTCGGGGTACAGTCACCAGACCTTCGTTCTGAGGTAACTCTGAGTAGAGTCAGCAGGTGTGCCTTCTCAGATGACTCTGGGTAGTATCACCAGGCCTCTCTTCCGAGGTAACTCTGGGTACAGATAATCAGACCTTTCTTCTGAGATACCTCTCGGTAGAGTGACCAGGCCTTCCTTCCGAGATAACTCTGGGTACAGTCAGTCGGTCTTCCTTCTGAGGTACATCTGGGTGATGTCACCAGGCCTTCCTTCCGAGGTACCTCTGGGTACAGTCACCAGGCCTTCCCTTCACGGTTACTCTGGCTACACTCACAAGGCCTTCCTTCCGAGGTACCCCAGGGTACAGACACCAAACGTTTCTTCCATGGTAACTCTGGGTACAGTCACCAGACCTGCCTTCCGAGGTACCTCTGTTTACTGTCACCTGTCCTTCCTTCCGAGGTAAGTCTGGGTACAGTCACCAGGATTTCCTTCCGAGGTACCTCTGGGTTAGTCACCAGGCCTTCCTTCCGAGGTACGTCTGGGTACAGTCACCAGGCCTTTATTCTGAGGTACCTCTGGGTACAGTCACCAGGCCTTCCTTCTGAGGTACCTCTGTTACAGTCACCAGGCCTTCCTTCTGAGATACCTGTGGTTACAGTCACCAGACCTTCCTTCTCAGGTTCCTTTGGCTGCAGTCACCAGGCCTTTTTTCCGAGTACCTCTGAGCACAGTCATCAGCCCTTTCTCCCGAAGTACCTCTGGGAATAGTCACCAGGCCTTCCTTCTGAGGTACCTCTGGGTACAGTCAGCAGGCCTTCCTTCTCAGATACCTCTGGGCACAGTCACCAGGGCTTCCTTCTTAGGTACCTCTGAGTACAGTCACCAGCCTTCCTTCTGAGGTAGCTTTTGGTACACTTACCAGGTCTTCCTTTTGAGGTACATCTGTGGACTGTCACCAGGCCTTCCTGCTGAGGCACCTCTGGGTACACTCATTAGACACTCCTATTTAGGTACCTCTGGGTACAGTCACCAGGCCTTCCTTCCAAGGTATCTTTGAGTATATTCACCAGTCCTTCCTTCCGACGTACCTCTGGGTACTGTCACCAGGCCTTCCTTCTGAGGTAAGTCTGGGTACAGTCAGTAGGCCTTCCTTCTGAGGTACATCTGGGAAATGTCACCAGGCCTTCCTTCCGAGGTATCTCTGGGTACAGTTACCAGGCCTTCATTCTCAGGCACCTCTGGGTACAGTCAATAGGCCTTCCTTCTGAGGTAGCTCTGGGTACAGTCACCAGGCCTTCCTTCCTAGTTACCTCTGCGTATAGACATCTGGCCTTCCTTCTGAGGTACCTCTGGGTACAGTCACCAGGGCTTCCTTCCGAGGTACCTCTGGGTACAGTCACCAGGGCTTCCTTCCGAGGTACGACAGTGTACAGTCACCAGGCCTTCCTTCCGAGATACGTCAGTGTGCAGTCACCAGGCCGTCCTTCCCAGGTACCTCTGGGTACAGTCACCGGGCCTTCCTTCCAAAGAACCTCTGGGTACTGTCTCCAGGCCTTCCGTCTGAGGTAACTCTGGGTACAGTCACTGGACCTTTCTTCCGAGGTACCTCTGGGTACTGTCACCAGGCCTTCATTCCGAGGTAAATTTTTGTACTGTCACCTGGCCTTCCTTCCGAGGTACCTCTGGGTACAGTCACTAGGCCTTCCCTCTGAGGTACCTCTGAGTACAGTCAGCAGGCCTGACTTCTCAGATACCTCTGGGTACTGTCACCAGACCTTCCTTCTGCGGTAGCTCTGGGTACAGACACCAGGGCTTCCTTCGGAGGTACCTCTGGGTACTGTCACCAGGCCTTCCTTCTGAGTTACCTCTGCGTATAGTCACCAGGCCTTCGTTCTGAGGTACCTCTGGGTACAGTCACCAGACCTTCCTTCTGAGGTACCTCTGGGTACTGTCACCAGGTTTTCCTCCTGAGGTAACTCTGCGTACTGTCACCAGGCCTTCCTTCCGAGGTAATTCTGTGTTCAGTCAAGAGTCCTTCCTTCCGAGGAACCTCTGGGTACACTCACGAGGCCCTGTATCCGAGGTACGTCTGGGTACAGTCACCAGGCCTTCCTTCCGAGGTACCTCTGGGTATAGTCAGTAGGCCTTCCTTCTGAGGTACCTCTGGGTAATGTCTCCAGGGATTCTATCTCCAGTACTTCTGGGTACAGTCAACAGGCCTTCATTCTCAGGTACCTCTGGGTAGAGTCACCAGCCCTTCATTCTCAGGTACCTCAGAGTACGGTCTCCAGGCCTTCTTTCCGAGGACCCTCTGGGTACAGTCACCAGACCTTCCTTCTGAGGTACCTCTGGGTATAGTCACCAGGCCTTTCTTCTGAGGTAACTCTGGGTACAGTCAGCAGGCCTTCCTCCTCAAATACCTCTGGGCACAGTCACCAGGCCTTCCTTCTTAGGTACCTCTGGGTACAGTCACCAGGCCTTCCTTCTCAGTTACCTTTGGGTACACTTACCAGGTCTTCCTTCTGAGGTACCTCAGTGGACTGTCACCAGGCCTTCCTTCCAAGCTACCTCTGGGTATAGTCACCAGTCCTTCCTTCCGAGGTAACTCTGGGTACAGTCATCAGACCTTTTTTCCGAGGTAACTGTGGGTACAATCATCAGACCTTTCTTCCGAGATACCTCTGGGTAGAGTGACCAGGCCTTCCTTCCGAGGTACCTCTGAGTACAGTCAGTAGGACTTCCTTCTGAGGTACCTCTGGGTACAGTTACCAGGCCTTCCTTCTCAGGCACCTCTGGGTACAGTCACCAGGCCTTCCTTCTCAGGCACCTCTGGGTACAGTCACCAAGCCGTCCTTCCCAGTTACGACTGGGTACTGTCACCAGGCCTTCCTTCCGAGGTACCTCAGGGTACAGGCACCAGGCCTCGTATCCAAGGTACCTCTGGGTACAGTCACCAGGCCTTCCTTCGCAGTTATCTCTGGGTACAGTCACCAGGCCTTCCCTCCAGGGTTACTCTGGGTACAGTCACCAGGCCTTCCTTCCGAGCTACCTCTGGGTACTGTCACCAGGCCTTCCTTCGCAGTTATCTCTGGGTACAGTCACCAGGCCTTCCCTCCAGGGTTACTCTGGGTACAGTCACCAGGCCTTCCTTCCAGGTACCTCTGGGTACAGTCCGTAGGCCTTCCTTCTGAGATAACTCTGAGTACAGTCAGGAGGCCTGCCTTCTCAGACACTTCTGGGTACTGTCACCAGGCCTTCCTTCTGAGGTACCTCTGGGTCCAGTCATCAGGCCTTCCTTCCTAGGTATGCATGGGCAGAGTCACCAGGCCTTCCTTCTGAGGTACCTCTGGGTATAGTCACCAGGCCTTCCTTCCGAGGTACGTCTGGGTACAGTCTCTAAGCCTTCCTTCCGAGGTTTGTCTTTGTACAGTTTCCAGGCCTTCCTTCTGAGGTACCTCTGGGTACAGTCACCACGCCTTCCTTCTTAGGTACCTCTGGGTATAGTTACCAGGCCTTCCTTCTCAGGTACGCCTGGGTCCTGTCACCAGGCCTTCCTTCCGAGGTACCTCTGGGTACTGTCACCAGGCCTTCCTTCCGAGGTACCTCTGGGTACAGGCACCAGCCATTGCTTCTGAAGTAACTCTGGGTACAGTCACCAGGCCTTGTATCCAAGGTAACTCTGGGTACAGTCAGCGGGACTTCCTTCCGAGGTACTTCTTGGTATAGTCAGTAGGCCTGCCTTCTGAGGTACCTCTGGGTAATGTCTCCTGGGCTTCCTTCTCCAGTACCTTTGGGTACAGTCACCAGACCTTCATTCTCAGCTACCTCGGGGTACAGTCACCAGGCCTTCGTTCTGAGGTACCTCTGAGTAGAGTCAGCAGGCGTGCCTTCTCAGATGACTCTGGGTACTATCACCAGGCCTCTCTTCCGAGGTAACTCTGGGTACAGATAATCAGACCTTTCTTCCGAGATACCTCTCGGTAGAGTGACCAGGCCTTCCTTCCGAGATAACTCTGGGTACAGTCAGTCGGTCTTCCTTCTGAGCTACATCTGGGTGATGTCACCAGGCCTTCCTTCCGAGGTACCTCTGGGTAGAGTCACCAGGCCTTCCCTTCACGGTTACTCTGGCTACACTCACAAGGCCTTCCTTCCGAGGTACCCCAGGGTACAGACACCAAACGTTTCTTCCGAGGTAAGTCTGGGTACAGTCACCAGGATTTCCTTCCGAGGTACCTCTGGGTTAGTCACCAGGCCTTCCTTCCGAGGTTCGTCTGGGTACAGTCACCAGGCCTTTATTCTGAGGTACCTCTGGGTACAGTCACCAGGCCTTCCTTCTGAGGTACCTCTGTTACAGTCACCAGGCCTTCCTTCTGAGATACCTGTGGTTACAGTCACCAGACCTTCCTTCTCAGGTTCCTTTGGCTGCAGTCACCAGGCCTTTTTTCCGAGTACCTCTGAGCACAGTCATCAGCCTTTTCTCCCGAAGTACCTCTGGGAATAGTCACCAGGCCTTCCTTCTGAGGTATCTCTGGGTACAGTCAGCAGGCCTTCCTTCTCAGATACCTCTGGGCACAGTCACCAGGGCTTCCTTCTTAGGTACCTCTGAGTACAGTCACCAGCCTTCCTTCTGAGGTAGCTTTTGGTACACTTACCAGGTCTTCGTTTTGAGGTACATCTGTGGACTGTCACCAGGCCTTCCTGCTGAGGCACCTCTGGGTACACTCATTAGACACTCCTATTTAGGTACCTCTGGGTACAGTCACCAGGCCTTCCTTCCAAGGTATCTTTGGGTATATTCACCAGTCCTTCCTTCCGAGGTACCTCTGGGTACTGTCACCAGGCCTTCCTTCTGAGGTAAGTCTGGGTACAGTCAGTAGGCCTTCCTTCTGAGGTACATCTGGGAAATGTCACCAGGCCTTCCTTCCGAGGTATCTCTGGGTACAGTTACCAGGCCTTCATTCTCAGGCACCTCTGGGTACAGTCAATAGGCCTTCCTTCTGAGGTAGCTCTGGGTACAGTCACCAGGTCTTCCTTCCTAGTTACCTCTGCGTATAGACATCTGGCCTTCCTTCTGAGGTACCTCTGGGTACAGTCACCAGGGCTTCCTTCCGAGGTACCTCTGGGCACAGTCACCAGGTCTTCCTTCCGAGATACGTCAGTGTGCAGTCACCAGGCCGTCCTTCCAGGTACCTCTGGGTACAGTCACCGGGCCTTCCTTCCAAAGAACCTCTGGGTACTGTCTCCAGGCCTTCCGTCTGAGGTAACTCTGGGTACAGTCACTGGACCTTTCTTCCGAGGTACCTCTGGGTACTGTCACCAGGCCTTCATTCCGAGGTAAATTTTTGTACTGTCACCTGGCCTTCCTTCCGAGGTACCTCTGGGTACAGTCACTAGGCCTTCCCTCTGAGGTACCTCTGAGTACAGTCAGCAGGCCTGCCTTCTCAGATACCTCTGGGTACTGTCACCAGACCGTCCTTCTGCGGTAGCTCTGGGTACAGACACCAGGGCTTCCTTCGGAGGTACCTCTGGGTAAGGTCATCAGGGCTTCCTTCCGAGGTATGTATGGGTAGAGTCACCAGGGCTTCCTTCTAAGGTACGTCTGAGTACAGTCACCAGGCCTTCCTTCCGAGGTATCTCTGGGTACAGGCACCAGCCATTGCTTCCGAAGTAACTCTGGGTACAGTCACCAGGCCTTGTATCCTAGGTAACTCTGGGTACAGTCAGCGGGACTTCCTTCTGAGGTACTTCTTGGTATAGTCAGTAGGCCTGCCTTCTGAGGTACCTCTGGGTAATGTCTCCTGGGCTTCCTTCTCCAGTACCTTTGGGTACAGTCACCAGGCCTTCATTCTCAGATACCTCGGGGTACAGTCACGAGGCCTTCGTTCTGAGGTACCTCTGAGTAGAGTCAGCAGGCGTGCCTTCTCAGATGACTCTGGGTACTATCACCAGGCCTCTCTTCCGAGGTAACTCTGGGTACAGATAATCAGACCTTTCTTCCGAGATACCTCTCGGTAGAGTGACCAGGCCTTCCTTCCGAGATAACTCTGGGTACAGTCAGTCGGTCTTCCTTCTGAGCTACATCTGGGTGATGTCACCAGGCCTTCCTTCCGAGGTACCTCTGGGTACAGTCACCAGGCCTTCCCTTCACGGTTACTCTGGCTACACTCACAAGGCCTTCCTTCCGAGGTACCCCAGGGTACAGACACCAAACGTTTCTTCCATGGTAACTCTGGGTACAGTCACCAGACCTGCCTTCCGAGGTACCTCTGTTTACTGTCACCTGTCCTTCCTTCCGAGGTAAGTCTGGGTACAGTCACCAGGATTTCCTTCCGAGGTACCTCTGGGTTAGTCACCAGGCCTTCCTTCCGAGGTACGTCTGGGTACAGTCACCAGGCCTTTATTCTGAGGTACCTCTGGGTACAGTCACCAGGCCTTCCTTCTGAGGTACCTCTGTTACAGTCACCAGGCCTTCCTTCTGAGATACCTGTGGTTACAGTCACCAGACCTTCCTTCTCAGGTTCCTTTGGCTGCAGTCACCAGGCCTTTTTTCCGAGTACCTCTGAGCACAGTCATCAGCCCTTTCTCCCGAAGTACCTCTGGGAATAGTCACCAGGCCTTCCTTCTGAGGTACCTCTGGGTACAGTCAGCAGGCCTTCCTTCTCAGATACCTCTGGGCACAGTCACCAGGGCTTCCTTCTTAGGTACCTCTGAGTACAGTCACCAGCCTTCCTTCTGAGGTAGCTTTGGGTACACTTACCAGGTCTTCCTTTTGATGTACATCTGTGGACTGTCACCAGGCCTTCCTGCTGAGGCACCTCTGGGTACACTCATTAGACACTCCTATTTAGGTACCTCTGGGTACAGTCACCAGGCCTTCCTTCCAAGGTATCTTTGGGTATATTCACCAGTCCTTCCTTCCGAGGTACCTCTGGGTACTGTCACCAGGCCTTAATTCTGAGGTAAGTCTGGGTACAGTCAATAGGCCTTCCTTCTGAGGTACATCTGGGAAATGTCACCAGGCCTTCCTTCCGAGGTATCTCTGGGTACAGTTACCAGGCCTTCATTCTCAGGCACCTCTGGGTACAGTCAATAGGCCTTCCTTCTGAGGTAGCTCTGGGTACAGTCACCAGGTCTTCCTTCCTAGTTACCTCTGCGTATAGACATCTGGCCTTCCTTCTGAGGTACCTCTGGGTACAGTCACCAGGGCTTCCTTCCGAGGTACCTCTGGGTACAGTCACCAGGGCTTCCTTCCGAGGTACGACAGTGTACAGTCACCAGGCCTTCCTTCCGAGATACGTCAGTGTGCAGTCACCAGGCCGTCCTTCCCAGGTACCTCTGGGTACAGTCACCGGGCCTTCCTTCCAAAGAACCTCTGGGTACTGTCTCCAGGCCTTCCGTCTGAGGTAACTCTGGGTACAGTCACTGGACCTTTCTTCCGAGGTACCTCTGGGTACTGTCACCAGGCCTTCATTCCGAGGTAAATTTTTGTACTGTCACCTGGCCTTCCTTCCGAGGTACCTCTGGGTACAGTCACTAGGCCTTCCCTCTGAGGTACCTCTGAGTACAGTCAGCAGGCCTGCCTTATCAGATACCTCTGGGCACTGTCACCAGACCTTCCTTCTGAGGTAGCTCTGGGTACAGACACCAGGGCTTCCTTCGGAGGTACCTCTGGGTAAGGTCATCAGGGCTTCCTTCCGAGGTATGTATGGGTAGAGTCACCAGGGCTTCCTTCTAAGGTACGTCTGAGAACAGTCACCAGGCCTTCCTTCCGAGGTATCTCTGGGTACAGGCATCAGGCCTTCCCTCCGAAGAACGTCTGGGTACAGTCATCAGGCCTTCGTACCGAGTTACCTCAGGGTACAGTCACCAGGCCTTCCTTCCGAGGAACCTCTGGGTACTGTCACCAGGCCTTTCTTCTCAGGTACGTCTGGGTACAGTCACCAGGCCTTCCTTCCGAGGTACGTCTGGGTACAGTTACCAGGCCTTCCTTCTCAGGTTCCTCTGTGTACAGTCACCAGGCCTTCCTTCCGACCTACCTGTGGGTACTGTCACCAGGCCTTCCTTCGGAGGTAACTCTGGGTTCAGTCACCAGGCCTTCCCTCCAGGGTTACTCTGGGTACAGTCACCAGGCCTTCCTTCCAGGTACCTCTGGGTACAGTCCGTAGGCCTTCCTTCTGAGGTAACTCTGAGTACAGTCAGGAGGCCTGCCTTCTCAGACACTTCTGGGTACAGTCAGTAGGCCTTCCTTCTGAGGTACATCTGGGAAATGTCACCAGGCCTTCCTTCCGAGGTATCTCTGGGTACAGTTACCAGGCCTTCATTCTCAGGCACCTCTGGGTACAGTCACCAGGCCTTCCTTCTGAGGTAGCTCTGGGTACTGTCACCAGGCCTTCCTTCTGAGTTACCTCTGCGTATAGTCACCAGGCCTTCCTTCTGAGGTACCTCTGGGTACAGTCACCAGACCTTCCTTCTGAGGTACCTCTGGGTACTGTCACCAGGTTTTCCTTCTGAGGTAACTCTGCGTACTGTCACCAGGCCTTCCTTCCGAGGTAATTTTGTGTTCAGTCAAGAGTCCTTCCTTCCGAGGAACCTCTGGGTACACTCACGAGGCCCTGTATCCGAGGTACGTCTGGGTACAGTCACCAGGCCTTCCTTCCGAGGTACCTCTGGGTATAGTCAGTAGGCCTTCCTTCTGAGGTACCTCTGGGTAATGTCTCCAGGGATTCTATCTCCAGTACTTCTGGGTACAGTCAACAGGCCTTCATTCTCAGGTACCTCTGGGTAGAGTCACCAGCCCTTCATTCTCAGGTACCTCAGAGTACGGTCTCCAGGCCTTCTTTCCGAGGAACCTCTGGGTACAGTCACCAGACCTTCCTTCTGAGGTACCTCTGGGTATAGTCACCAGGCCTTTCTTCTGAGGTAACTCTGGGTACAGTCAGCAGGCCTTCCTCCTCAAATACCTCTGGGCACAGTCACCAGGCCTTCCTTCTTAGGTACCTCTGGGTACAGTCACCAGGCCTTCCTTCTCAGTTACCTTTGGGTACACTTACCAGGTCTTCCTTCTGAGGTACCTCAGTGGACTGTCACCAGGCCTTCCTTCCAAGCTACCTCTGGGTATAGTCACCAGTCCTTCCTTCCGAGGTAACTCTGGGTACAGTCATCAGACCTTTTTTCCGAGGTAACTGTGGGTACAATCATCAGACCTTTCTTCCGAGATACCTCTGGGTAGAGTGACCAGGCCTTCCTTCCGAGGTACCTCTGAGTACAGTCAGTAGGACTTCCTTCTGAGGTACCTCTGGGTACAGTTACCAGGCCTTCCTTCTCAGGCACCTCGGGGTACAGTCACCAGGCCTTCCTTCTCAGGCACCTCTGGGTACAGTCACCAAGCCGTCCTTCCCAGTTACGACTGGGTACTGTCACCAGGCCTTCCTTCCGAGGTACCTCAGGGTACAGGCACCAGGTCTCGTATCCAAGGTACCTCTGGGTACAGTCACCAGGTCTTCCTTCCGAGCTACCTCTGGGTACAGTTACCAGGCCTTCATTCTCAGGCACCTCTGTTTACAGTCACCAGGCCTTCCTTCCGAGCTACCTCTGGGTACTGTCACCAGGCCTTCCTTCGCAGTTATCTCTGGGTACAGTCACCAGGCCTTCCCTCCAGGGTTACTCTGGGTACAGTCACCAGGCCTTCCTTCCAGGTACCTCTGGGTACAGTCCGTAGGCCTTCCTTCTGAGGTAACTCTGAGTACAGTCAGGAGGCCTGCCTTCTCAGACACTTCTCGGTACTGTCACCAGGCCTTCCTTCTGAGGTACCTCTGGGTCCAGTCATCAGGCCTTCCTTCCTAGGTATGCATGGGCAGAGTCACCAGGCCTTCCTTCTGAGGTACCTCTGGGTATAGTCACCAGGCCTTCCTTCCGAGGTACGTCTGGGTACAGTCTCTAAGCCTTCCTTCCGAGGTTTGTCTTTGTACAGTTTCCAGGCCTTCCTTCTGAGGTACCTCTGGGTACAGTCACCACGCCTTCCTTCTTAGGTACCTCTGGGTATAGTTACCAGGCCTTCCT